>NC_081419.1:50313641-50664310 GCF_949786415.1 Peromyscus eremicus
TGGACATAATTTTCACGCGACTGAAAGAAGTTAAAGCTTTTGAGAAATTTCACCCAAACCTCCTTCATCAGATTTGTCTATGCGGTTATTATGAGAACCTGGAGAAAGGAATAACATGTAAGCCCCGCGACGCCCGTGCCGTGTACTTACGTGTGGCTTGTGCTCATCCGTGGTACCGTGTGGCACAGATAGCATCCACAGAGTCGGTATGGCAGATGTTTGAGCTTCCAAGTGAGCTGGCATTTCTCTCTCCTGGGATTCTTCTGCCCTTCGCTCACATGCTCGCAGTCTGGAAATGGTTACCCCCACCCCCAGGGCAGCAGCCCACTTCCTAGATGGGTTCGGAAGGACAGACTGACACATTCATTTAGCTGTATCCTTAAAAGTTCAAGTAATTATCTTCTTTAATCCAGGAAGGCTGTTACTCTGGGCTGTAAACAAAGCTTTCTTATCTAATGCTGTTGGCTATGTTTTGAACGAACCTCAGTAATAAATGTTATTTATCCAGGTGTGAATTGGGGGTAGAGAGAATTAATCAATAGGGTGGACGCTGCATTTCTAAGGTATTTCTCTTTTAAATAATAAAGCAGCATCAGCTGGGCGGTGGTGGCACACATTTTTAATCTCAGCACTCGGGAGGCAGAGCCAGGCAGATCTCTGTGAGTTCGAGGCCAGCCTGGTCTACAGAGCGAGATCCAGGACAGGCACCAAAACTACACAGAGAAACCCTGTCTTGAAAAAAACAAAAACAAAAAATAAATAAATAAATAAAAAGCAAGAAAGAAAGCAGCGTCTCCCCATTTCTATGTACTCTTTATGCTGCACTAACAGAATACTTCCATCCAACTGCCTTGAATAACCCATGACTCATTGAAGAAGAAAAATAAAAGTTCCTCATCTATGAAAGCCCTGAGGTGAGATGATTCACAGCTGGTAGAGAAGAGTCTCTGGTTCCCCCAGCCTCCCCATGCACCTCAGGGGTTGGCTTGTGCCTCAGGCAGCTACAGCTAGTGGAGATATTCTGTGTCCACAGCACACATCCTCGCTGAAGGACCGTTCCTTCTGAGTTCCCCAGCAGACTTCCTGTGCTGGGTCATTGGCCAGAGCTGCACCCCACGGCTAAAATCTAGACCAGTCATTGGTAAAGCTGATGAGATGTCCTGAATTGATTAGAACAATCTTCACCATGCCAGTGGGGCTAGGGCAGGAGCTCTTGGACGAGGCCTGTGGACGAGGGTGTGAACTCACAGGAAATCTGGCTCGGTTGGGCAAGAGCGCATGCGTGTGTGTTCTGGGGGGTGGGAAAGTCGGGGCAGCATCATAGCAGAAAACAAAAGTCACCTACCATCCCCAGACCCAGAGCTGACTGATAACATTCAGTATGTGTCTGTCCTGTGAAGTGTTTTCCCAGGTCTACACAAAAGTGGTCCCGACTGGAGAGACGGCTCAGTGGTTAGGAACACTTGCTGCTCTTTGGAAGGGTTGGTTCCCGGCACCCACTTGGGCAGCTCACAACCTATACAATTCCAGTTCCTGGGGATCTGAAATCCTCTTCTGACCGCTGCAGGCATGTGTGAGCAGAGCACACACACACACACACACACACACACACACACACACACACACACTGAAATAAATCTTAACATTTTCTACATGTATAATTTTCAAACCAACATATGTATTTTTCTTACTGATGTCAGTAACTTCATTCTTTGGTGGGGGCCGTTTCTGTTTCTTAAAGCCGTTTTGAAACAAATCTTGTATGGTGTGTAATGGGAATCGGATCACATCTGTAACTCGAAGTGAGTCACAGAGGTTGAGAGCAGTTGTCGCTGGAAAGGCCGGGGTGAGCTCATCACCAGCCTTTTACTCTGTCCCTGGGCTGACTGGCTGCCCTCCCTGTCTGTACCTCTCCACAACATGGTCCGCTCAGAGGGCGTGGCTCCCAGAAGCTGCTCGTAGGCCCTGCGTACCAGCCCTGCCAGGCCTTGGCTGGCCCCTGAACTGGGCTTTGATTTTCAGTAAGCCACTTGCTTGACCTCTGATCATAAACGTGAAAAACAAACAATAGGCAAAAATCAAATTTTTGCATGGGGTTTCTTAGTTGCAATATTTATGAGGAGAGCTGCTTTGCATGAGATTTTGGAGGAGAATTTCAGAGTAACTTTTTCTTTTTTTAAATTAAATAAAAGATTGATTTTTTTTGCGTGTGTGTGTGTGTGTGTGTGTGTGTGTGTGTGTGTATGTGTGTGTGTGTGTGTGTGTGTCTGTGTCTACTACATGTGTGCCAGATCCCACTGAGTTCAGAGGAGGGTATTATGTCCCCTGGGGCTGGAGTTTCAGGTGGTTGTCCAGCTAGGGTGCTGGGAACTGAACCCTGGTCCTCTGGAAGAACAGGAAGTGCTCTTAGGTGCTGAGCCATCTTTCCAGCCCCACAGATGACTTCCCAAGGTCTACTCATCACGTAATATGGGACCTAATATCTAAATGGCTTTTCTCTGGGATTACAAACTCAGAGACAATTCTGGTTCAGAAACTTCTGGTGAAGATCATAGCTAAATGTCTAAGTGCAGTGAATTCAGAAAATAAAAAAAGCAATGACTCAGTTCTTACAATTTTATAAAGTAAGCCATCCATTGGCTAGTTTAAAAGGAAACACATTACTCTAGAAAACACATTACATGCATTCATTTATTTAATTATCTTATTGACAGAGTCTTCCTATGTCCCATGGGCAGGCCACAAACTCATGGTCCTCCTGCCTTAGCCTTCTGAGTGCTGGGACTGTGGGTGTGCCACCACAGTGGTTTTGCCTTTAATGCAGATCTGTGAAGTTGGGTGGCATAGTGTAGCAAGTCACGGAACCCTTCTCCCACGTAGGGTCATAGTTTTCCAAGAGTCACAATGCAGTGAAGTGTATTCAAGGTAAATCACACAGAATGTTAGTGAATTATTACAGTCAGTGTTTTGTGTAGCCCTGGCTGTCCTGGTACCCACTCTGTTGACCAGGCTGGCCTCAAACTCACAGAGATCCGCTTGTATCACTATGTTGGGCCAATGGATCTTACCACTGTCAGGATGATCCGTTAGCTATTGTAGCTCAGTGTCTGGGAGTGTTCTGTAGATAGGGTATCTGCTTCTGATGATGTTCAAGCTATAGGATAAGCTTTGTGGGTGAATGGCCTGAGGGAAGCCATGTTGTATTCTTGTGGGAATAGATGAGGGAAAGGTGAGAACAAGCCATGCTTGTAATACCCAGGGAAGATCTGTCAGGTTATCCAGACAAACAAACCTGTACGTAGTGTGTTTACATCATTGTTTCTTTTTCAGTATTTCGTCAAGGTGATATTGGAACCAACTGGTATGCTGTGCTAGCTGGGTCTTTGGATGTGAAAGTTTCTGAGACCAGCAGTCACCAGGTAATCTACTCTGTCATTTAAAAAACAATGATAGATGCATTGTTACTGCTGTTTTGAGGTTTTTAAAAAATATTTATTTTGGAGAATTTCATACATGAGCACTGTATTTCCACCACCTCCAATCCCCCCTTTTTCATTCTAACTCCTTGTGTCCCTCCCCCAGCTCCTTCTCAAATTCATGACCTTGTCTACCACATTATTTTTTTAGACACATTTTCAAATCTACTTCCCCATGTTAAGAGTTTGTTGAATTCCTTTGATTAGTCGTGTCCCAAACATACATTGAAAGTCTTGTGTGAGTGAGCTTGTTGGAATGTTCAGTGCGGGAACACACTGGCTGGCTGTCTCCGGGGAAGCGCAAACAGTTCCACCGAGGTGTGATAGGCAGTTTCATCATTGTGTACAAGGTGACGGTGAGCACCAAGAGGAAAAATGTTCCCTGTCTCCCTTGTGTGGTGACTTTTCTTCATATCACTGGCCCTCATCAGCGTCCTAGGAGCTTCAGAGATGCAGGGAAAGTGGCTGAAGCTCGTACCCTGAAGGGGCTCTCCTTCCTAAGTCAGGGTTATGGCTCAGTCAGGAGAATGTCTGCTGTGCAGGTACGAAGACCTGGCTTCGGAGCCCCAGCATCCACTTAGAAGCCTGTCATAGCCACACACATCCATAGTCACAGTTCTCAGAGGGAGGCAGAGACCAGCCAGGCGCTGGAGCATATTGGCTGGTGAATTGATGAGTTCCAGACTCAAGGAGAGACCCTGGCTCAAAGAATAAGGTGGAGCACAATTGAGGAAGACAGACAACACTGAACACCTCTGACCTCCGTACCAAAGTATATATGTGTGCGTATACACACACACACACACACACACACACACACACACACACACACACACACGCACACAGGCACACATGCATAAACATACACACACTAAATCTATGAGACAGTTTCTGAGCCCTTTTTGGCAGCACACTTCAAATAGGAAAATAGTTGTTATTCTAAATTTGAGATTTACATTTTGTAGGGACTTGTGGGCAATTATTTTCTTTAAAAAAGATTTATTTATTTATTTATTTATTGTGTGTGTGTGTGTGTGTGTGTGTGTGTGTGTGTGTGTGTGTGTGTGTGTGTGTGTTGCCTGCATGTAAGCCTATGCACCACATGCATGCCTGGTGTTGGAAGAGGTCAGAAGAGGGCATCAGATCCCCTGGAACTGGAGTCGTAGATGGTTGTGAGTCACCATGTGGGTGCTGGGAACCGAACCCAGGTCCTCTGCAAGAGCAGCAAGTGCTCTTAACCACTGAGCCATCTGTCCAGCCCCAGTCACCTTCCGGAAACTGTGGTGACATCCGAAAAGACTGATGGTGGAGTGGAATTTGGAACACAGTTTGTTTCCCATGTGAGGTCACTGTTGTGCATGGCTGCTTTCCCTCTGGTACCCCAGTCACCCTGTCCCATGGCGTTTTCCGTGTGTGGCAGTATAGAGAACCCACCAGACAAGGCCTTCAGCCCAAGCGTCTCGTGTTGTGTTGGCTCGTCCCACTGTCTCTCAGGACTGGCTTTCCCTGGATTTCAGAGAGGGCGTTGACTTTTACCAGCTGCCTCAGTTTCCCAGTGGGTCTGAAAACAGTTGCGGTTTTTGCGTAGCCATCCCCAGGAGGCAATATTCTAAGGACTTAAGAGGTCTCGCTTTGCTCTTGGAATCCCTACACAGCCCATGAATTAGGTCGTATTCCTGTTTTCTCTTCACAGATGAGGAAGCCACCCCCAAGTGGTTAAATGGCTTAGTCTAAGTGATGTATTATTATATGTAGAAATTAAGGGAGTTAGGATTCACACACAAGCAGCCCGGCAGCTGGTCACATACTATAAATCACTGCTCTGTGTGGTTTGACTGAAAAGAAACATGGAGAGGGCTAGGGATGTAGTTCAGTTGGTAGAGAGCTTGCCTAGTTTGCAGGAAGCCCAGGGTTTGATTCCCAGTACATATGAATGGGATGTGGTATACATAATTCTAGGTGGAGGCAGGGCGATCAGGAGTTCAAGGTCATGCTGAGGTACATGGAGAGTTTGGGGCCAGCCTGAGCTACCGGAAACTCTAAGAAGAAGAAAGCAAAATGATGAACTATTACCCCTTCACATACTCGCATGCACACACGTTCACGTGCATGCATACACTCATACTCACACACTCATACTCACACACACTCACACATATTCATGTGCACAGGTATACATACACACACACACACACACACACACACACACACACACACACACACTGTGGCCATCCCATCACACTGTAGCTGCTGTCCTGATGGGCACCCGTACAGGGGCGTCTCTGCTTAGAGCTTCTTGGTGCTCATCCTGCCTAGGGGCCTTCTGCATAGATGTGCCGTAGAAGGACCTTGAGGAGGGTCATTTGTTGGTCCCTCTTGCTCTTTGAATTGGCCCTGAATAAGTCTTGATGGAGAACGAAGAGAGTCGGAAAAGAGAAAGGCGGGGAAAGAAGGAAGCGAGGATCAAGGAGAGAGAGGAGGGGAGGAAGGGCAGCCCGAGAGAGTGAAAAGCCACGGCAGAGGTGACGGGCTAACACACGGCTGCTTCGGCAGGAGACTGTGAAGGGGTTAGAGTACTCTGAGGGCAGCATCTTCAGGAATCTTGTCCTGCACCAATGGGAGAGCCCCAGGAACTCCTACCAGAGAAGAGCCAAGTAATACTTTGCTATTAGCTGTGGAGTTTTACACTCTAATGTAATAGAATTGAATTGTAGGTTTTAAATCTAAAATTGGGGGGCTGGAGAGATGGCTCAGAGGTTACGAGCACTGCCTGTTCTTCCAGAGGTCCCGAGTTCAATTCCCAGCAACCACATGGTGGCTCACAACCATCTGTAATGAGATCTGGTGCCCTCTTCTGGCGTGTAGACATGCACACAGATAGAACACTGTACACATAACAAACAAATCTTTAAAAAAACAAATCTGTAATTTTGGCCTTAAATCCAATGCAGAAAACTTTTGTAAGCTAGGCTTGGCCTCCTAGCCCCCTAAATTGTAAGAAATTATTAGCTTTGTACTGATGCTTGCTTACTGAATCCCAGAAGTTTTCTGGATTTAGTCACATCATTGGGATACAAAGAAGAGGGACTCTGATTCTACCTGTTCTAGGATGTAGCCAGAGACAGATAGGGGTCCAGATTCTCAGGCAGCTCAAGGTCCCAGCTGTGAGCCAGGAAGACACTAAAGAGAGTGAGCAAGATGGCTGGCCCTCCTTCCCCTAGGCTTCCTGGAAAGAAGTGCTGGGTGGGGGGAGCCCGATCTACCTGGGCTGGCTATGTGGTGGGCACTGGTCCTCTGCCTAGTAGCAGCAGAGGACAACCCACCTGATTTCGGGAAAGTGGAGGGACGGGAGGGAGACAAAGAGACACAGAATGACTGACTTTGAGGAACTGGCTCCCAGGTTCACAGGGCTTGGCAAACCTGACCTCCTAGGGCAGCTGTCCGGGGTGGGGGTGGGGTGAAGTTGGGGGAGGGTGGAGGTAAGAATTGATGAAGGCTGAAAACCGACTTTTTTTCTTCTGTGGGAAACCCCCAAGGAAACGAATTTGTTCTTAAGAACGACTGATTGGGGTAAGGCCCACGTACTTTGGGAAGGGTAATTTACTTTCTTTGAAGTTTATTTCTGGGTGGCAAGACGACTCACCAGGTTAAAATGCTTGTTGAGCAAGCCTGGAGAAGCCAGTTTGACCTCTGGGACCTATGCATGCAAAAGGGGGAAGGAGGGAATGGATTCCACAGAGTTGTGCCCTGACCTCCACATGTGTCCTGTGGTGTGTTTGTGTCCCCCTCAAATAATACATAACAATGAATACATTTAAAACTTATTTACTGTAATAGTAATCACATCCCAAAAGGTGTTTACGACATCTAGTGTTAGACCAAACAAACGGTCAGCAGATTTGCCTGGAAAAACGATTATGCCACTCTATCCGTTACACCTGTGTGCGCCGACTGGCTGCTTCTTTAGCATTTACATGCCGGTGTACCTGTAGACTTGGATACAAGACTCCCCGACAATGGTCCCAACTCCCCGGGGACCACAGAGGTGCAACCAACTTTGGGTTCAGGTCTAACGTAGTCCAAAGTCTACATTCTTCCTGCTGCCCACACGGGAAGAAAGGTAGGTGGAGAGTTAGGGGTGGGAAGTAATGAAAGAGAAAGAACCGGTTTACCAGGGATGGAAGGAGAATTGGGAGACTAGAGAGGAGCTGTGTTCAGGGTCAAGTCATCCAGAGAGGACAGAGCAGCCTTTCTCTGCTAGCCTGCATCTCCATTTCGTCTCTCTAAGACCCTCTCTGTTGTTTGTCTGTCTTCTCCCTAAGTCAGAAGGGACACAGAGACAAGTTCCCAGATGCACCCCGAGTTTCAGCACAGCTGCTTTCTGGGGCCAGAACGGTTAAGAGCAAGAATGGCTTCTGGCTCAGGAGCGCCACCTGCAGGCAACTGAGCACTGTGCAGCCTACGGGCATCTCAATGGCCACCCACCCCTGCACACACACCTCTGGCTCTCTGGAGAGCTCTGGTGCGATTCATTTTATCCCACTGATGTGCTGACGGGGCTTATGTCCTGGACCAGGATGGGTGCCTGAAGGGATGGGAAGAGGGAAGAAGTCGAAGTGAGGCCAGCCAGGAGCACAGTCGTTGGGAGAAGCAGCTTCCCCTCGGGGCTCCTCCAGCCACTCTTCTGCGTGTGATGGCAGCTCAGAGCCCTAGGCCCTCACCTCCACACCCACCTACTCTTCCTTGATACCTCCTGGATCTAGCAACACCCAGCTAGCCCAGTGTGGCCCTGCATTTCAGGATGAAGGAGGGAAGAAAACGGAGGGGCAGCGGGTTCCAGCAGAGGTGAAATCCCGAGAAGGGATGTTGATGGGTTGTGTGCTCAGCTGGGAGAAAGGAAGGACCCTGGCTTGGGTGAAGAAGTGGGTGGTGGTGCCCCTGAAGACGGGTCCAGGTTCTGATGTAGTACTTCTTATCTATACATTTATTGGGTGTTATTGATTTGATACCCCTTTTCTGAAAAACTACCCTATTTTATGTAGTGATCGGGAGTTAGGGATGCACATATAAATATTCTATTTGCCTCATAAACTCCTATTGCCTTCCTGAGCGTTCTCCGTGCTATCTCTTCCTTCCCATCACTCACAGCGGTGCTCACTGGCTTAAGAACACAGTGTCTTCCTCGCTGTGTGCTTGGTGTGGATGGGTTTTCTTGAACTCTTTGGGCCCTAGGATATAAGTTGCACTCGCTTTTCATTGGTAGTGGTCCCCCACACAAGTGGTAGGGACCCTCATTGTTTACGTGGCCCGTTCCCAACATTGCCTTGCACCCACTCATGGGTTGACTCGTGTGCCTTGTCGTGCATGGCCACAGAGAAAGCATGGTCTCCTTAGGATGACAGAGTGGGAAGCTGAAGAGCTAGAGGCCACTGGGATTCCTGTCATCCCTGTTCCTTTTCTTTGAGATCTTGGTAAAGACCTCCACTGATCCCACATTGTAGAAAAAGCGTGGAAATACTCAGGAAACGAGTGGGTCTGTCAGCTTCGGGCCCTTCGTTATGTGGGGGAGGATTGAAGACAGATCACTGGGCCTCAGGCCACGGGATGGCTTACCTCCCACCACAGGCTCCGTCCCACCTGGGTGAGGGTGGGGTGTAGCTGGGGAGGGAGAGGTAGGAACCACTGGCAACCACCTCACTCTGTCTCCAAATGACACAAAACCCTGTTGAGAGCCACACAGCTCAATACTCAACCAGTTACATTCTTCCTTTCCCTGCTGGGCCCCAGAGTCACACCCTGCTTCTGCAGCCTTGCCTATGGGTAGCGGCCTTCCCCCAGCCCATTCAGAGCAACCTGGATGGAGAGAGAAAGCCCCGGATGGGATGGCAGGGACATGACCCACCACCCAGAGATCCCCCCGGGGAGCTGATGCTCTTGCTCCCATTTTTGCATTTCTTCCTTGAAACCATGTTTGCCCTAAGAATTCTGGGAGCTGCGGAGCTGCTGCTGTTCACCCTGTGCGGAGGAGCTTGCAGAGACCTGCAAACCCCCATGCCTACCTTTGCGTACACCGTGTTTATTCCTCTACAGCATCAAACAAAACCCAGGCTCACTGCAATGTGCTGTATCAGAGGCGTGCCTCCGAGCGTCTCAGACAGCCTTCCTGCCTTGATTGCTTTTGCTATCTTATGAAATTTGGCCAACGACAAGGGGACATGCCCACAGACAGCATCTGTGTCTAACGGAGTCCCAACACGGCTCACATGTTCAGGAGGATTTCTACTTGGCAACGAGGATCTTGTGGAGGACTAGTCTCTCCAGTCCCCCAGTGATACCTGTCTGTACCTCCAGGAACATCCTACCCAGGACACACAGGCCTGCAGATCCCATCTCCAAAACCAAGTCCCGGAACCTCACGTACTTTCAGGCCTGCTTAGGCTGGATAGTCCCGCTTGAGTGAACTAGAGGGGTGTGTTTTTCATTAATATGTTAGTGGATTGGGGCTGGAAATAAACAGAATAATATGTCATAAACAAGAAATATTAATAAACCTTAAATAGGCTTATAAACCTCGTGTGTGTGTGTGTGTGTGTATGTGTGTGTGTGTATGTGTGTGTGTGTGTGTGTGTGTGTGTGTGTGTGTGTAGTGTGAATGTGAGAGGTCTTATTTTTTCCTGCAGATTTATAGGTGAAGAGACTTTATGGTATAACAAAGAAACATCCAAAGTATGACAAATTTCCAATCATACCACTTCCTAAAGACTGCTGACAGAATTTCAAGTTTCAAAAATAGGGAATGGTGTTTAGGATGTCATTAAAGCCTTGCTTCTCTGTAAAGGACGCTTACCTCACTGTTGTCTTTATTTGCTACAAACCCAGCAGCTAAATTCTGAGGTCCCTGAGGTCTCCTTGTGGCACTTGGTTGGGTATGAGTATGTGCAGTTAGATACCTGTAAACTGAAGCCAATAGGTCCTGCCTTAGTGAGCCGGGGTATATAAAGCACTTAGTACAAAGTTGGATGCTTTCTGGTGATTATTAATAAAAAGTCTGCTGCCTAGAAGGGAGAGCTGCGGGCGGCCAGGCCTGCAATGCTAGCATTGGTCGCAAGAGGGCAGTGTTAGAACATGGAAAGCAGGAATGCAGCTTGGTATTTGAAACTGCAGGCGTTTAATTTTTAGCCATTTCACCAGAGCAGAGAGAGGATCAGGGCTGCACTTGGCCTTGGCCTTCACTGCATCCCAGCCCCTCATCTGTCATTGCGCCATTATCTGGCAAATTTTACTCTGGCTTTAGCCAAAAGGCCTCTTATTGTTCTTCCCTCTAAGGTCAGCTAGTGAACCTGTAGTCGTCCCTGCCTTTGCCTTTACAGCAAAGATGCTTTTATGAGTCACATTTTTGTTTATCAGATTTGAAGTACAGCTACCCACCATCCCCACCCACCCCCACTCCCGGTTCTTCACTCATCCTCTCGGTCCCTTCACCTTGTTTTTGTTTTCAGTGACGTCACCATTTGGGGGAGACATTTGTCAGGCATGTTTCTGAACAGGTTCAGCCCTGGGAATGTGAACGGTGCCAAGCAGGCAGTGGTTGCTCTTCATCGCTGACTCCTGTCTGCTCGGGCTGTGGCTGTGCTGTTTGTTAGAGCAGATTTTTTTAAATTGGCTTAGCATTCTGCACAACTCACCCTACACAGTTTTGTTGCTATGTATTCTTTGTTTGGGTGACACAGTACCGGTTGGATAGGCTCTCTGCTCAGGGTGCATGGCCTCCTCATTGGTTAGAAATGCCCACGCCAGTCCATCCTCTGCAAGCCATCCCCAGCCAGCTTGTCTGATGTCCCTCAGCTGCCTGAGAAGCTGATTCCAGGGACATGCTCTAAAAGGAACCGGCCTAGCTGTTGCTGTTTGCCAGAAAACACATTGGACTTAGAAGTATTTTACCTTCCTGCTTGGCAGTAAATCCTTTTGACACGAATACAGTTGGATGCTTTGACAGACTCTGAAATTGGGTTCCATTCAATTTTATTATTTAAAGGTGCGTAGAGGACTCAATAAATTCCAGGAGCAAATTCAAGCTCATGAGCTAAATGCAAGAGCTTTGAAACTTAATGGTAAGTGTCTCCTATAGGCTGAAAAAGAACACTGTAAAACGTTCACTTCATAAGAATTTAGGCTATCTACACACTTAAAGATAATCCAACCCAAGTGAGATTGTTAATTCTTGGCTCACTAATATGTAAATAAATGAAGTCTGACTAATGAAAGACCCCATAACTTTTTTTGGGGGAGAGATGTTGATTGTTTTTGTTTGTTTTGTTGGTTTTTTGTTTGTTTGTTTGTTTTTTATCCAGGGCTCACTATGCAGCCCTGGCTAGTCTGGAACTGAATATATAGAAGACCAGACTGGCCTCAGACTCTCAGAGATCCACCTCCTCTGCCTCCCAACTAACTGCTGGGCTGAGAAGCACGAGCTACCACACCAGGCCTAAGATCTGATAACTCTTCAAAATTACAGAATAATTAAAAAAAAAAACCAAAAACCCTTCATGTGTTTACCACTAACAAGGCTCACATCTATTGAATCGACTAAATGACTCTGACTCCCCCAGAACATCTGTGTAAGCTGGGTTTCAACGGATGCTTATAAACGGTCTGCCAGGCCCAAAGTTTCCCAGCTTGGACGGCGACCCTAACTGCCTGTGGCGTGTAACCCTGGCCTTCCTAACACCACCCCTGGTTCATACTGTACGCATGAAACACACGTGAAATGGCTGTAGTGAGAACACCTGCTTTGAGATGGGAGTTTTCCATAACGCAGATGCACAAAGCAGATAAATTAGGGGTGATTAGACGCAGTACAAAAGGATTCTTTGATTTACGGCAGGGATTGTCAGAAGGGTTCCTTTGAATCCAAGCTCCCCCAGAGAGCTCAAGTGTTTTGCAGATCATTCAAACCACTTGACATCCAGACTGGGGGGGGACAGAGAAACTTGGAATTTAAGTGTTGAAAGCCGTCATTAGGTGAAGCTTAATACAACATGACTATAGAGAGTCTCTGTTGTTTAAATAATAGCAAAAATATAATTTGCTTTTTAGAAGGGTAGAAAACTTATACATGTGTGGCAATGTGACTGAGTTAGGAATTATAGTTTCCTTTGTATTGTTTATTTCTATTTAATTCTGTCAAGATGGCTCAGCCGGCAAAGGTGATTGCTGCCAAACTTGACTGCCTGAGTTCGAGTCCTGAAGCCCACGGGGTAGAAAGAGAACCAGCTCCCACAAGTCGTCACACTGAGCCCCACCTGCATGCTATGGCATGTGTGTCATGGCGGCTGTCCCCCAAATAAATAAATGTTTAAAACATGTATTCTGCTATTAATCTTATTAAAGGGATTGTGACCACTTCACCGAGGACTCGGGCAACATTTTGCCCAAAGTGGTGGAGGCTGTGTAACCTAGGCCTATGATGGCTCGGGCCTCTTCTGTACCAGCTTTGTGCCTCCGTGTGGACCTCCTTTGCCTGGTGCTTGGTACCTGTCACCATGGGCTTGCTGACATCTCTTGGCTTAGTGCCAGCAGCTGAGGTAGCTGCAGATTTGTGTGGCGAAGGCCCAGGCAGGCTGAGGGACTGGAACGCACAGACTGAGGTACATGTGAATAATTTTATGTCAGCTTGACACAGGCTATAGTCACCTGAGAGGAAGAATCCTAACTGAGAAAATATATGCATACACACACACACACACACACACACACACATACACACATACACACACACACACACACATACACACACACACACACACACACACACACACATAAAATGCAAATATTCCAAAGTCTTAACAAACGGGAAATCTAATCCCAAGCATTTCACTCAACCTCTACTGTCAATAGGAACATGCACGGGTAACTAAACATTTGTTCTGAGTCATGAATTGTTCAAATAACATGATCTCAGTTTTGAAGGGCGAAAGAGATATCACAGTCAAAACTGTCCAGTCATGGCACAACATTCCACCCACATGTATGCAGATCCCTAACCCCAGGGGGATCCTACACCATCTTCTGGCCTCCAAGGACACTGCACACTGACGGTGCACAAATATGGAGGTAAAACACCCATATACACAAAATACGATAATTAAGAAAACCTTTTTAAAGTACATCAGTATGTTTCCCCTGGGGGAAGCTGGGCTCACTCAAGAGAAGGGCAAAGAAGCTGCCGGTGTCTCCCACTGTCCTACCTCTTTGTAGAAGGATATCCCTTCATGGCGCCTGCCCAGCACTGTTCTCCAGTTGGGTGATGATGCTCCAGATAGAATCTTCCATGTGTGTCTGGATCTGTGCAGAAAGCTACAGTGGTTTGGGAAGTGGGTGGGTGTAACAAGTCTTGCTCTGTCCCACCGGCTAGCTCCCAAATAACGACAAGGAGACTTACTATTGATTATGAAAGCTCGGCCTTAGCTTAGGTTTGTCCCACTAGCTCTTATAACCTAAATTAACCCATGTATATTAATCTGTGTTTTGCCTCATGGCTTTTTATCTTTCTTTTATTCTGTGTGTCTGACTCCCTCCATGTCTCGTTGGCATCTCCTCTCACGCCTAGATTCATCTTGAGTTTCCTCTCTCTGCCTGGAAGTCCTGCCTACCTATTGGTATTTAGCTCCTTATTACACCAATCACAGCACTGTATCTTCACACAGTGTACAAATAGCCCACAACAAGTGGGTGACCTGGTAGGGCTCCAGCAGCCTTGGCTACACCACCTTCATCTCAGGAAGGTGCTTACATTCTTGAATCTTTACTTCTCATTTGAAAGGTCCTCAAAACTAATGCAGAACAGGACATTTATTCAGTGTTTCCAGACTCTCTGGCCAGTGCTGATTGCTTTCTTCATTTTCTATGGCACTGAAAACATTTTTTCTCAGGTGACCTCAGTGAGCAATCCACAGACAAGCAGAAGTCATAAACACTCTCCTGAATGGTCCCTGAGAGATAAGTTTGGCGATGTGAGTAGTCTTGTAGCCTATGTGTTAGCTTTAAAGAAATCTCATGTTGCATGTAGAAACAGACATGTTTTCCAACAGGCAGAGGTATCTACAGGGGTCAAGGCTTTGAATTCTGACCTGAGGGGTATAGTGAGATTGTAGTGTGGACACAGGATCTTCTACAATTACCCATATTTACCTTACCTTTCAACGAGTGTTCACAGCAACATATTAATCCTGATGCTTAGGAGTACGTTTGGATGTGATTTTATTTGATAATTTTTTTCCTGAGACTATAGGAAGTCCAGATTCCAACGTCAACAAGATGAGGCACCCAAGGATTGCAATGATATCGGTTAGCCTTTAGAAAAGACAAATGGTTTCTGACCCTTCAATCTCCCGGTGCTCAATATCCTGGTGCCTAACCAATACCTCCCATATCCATTCCAATTCCTAAGTAAATTTGTCCTAAAAACCATTCTGAACCTCATGAAATTGAAGTTTGAAGCTGCAAACAATGTGGAGAGGTCTCCTAGCCTGAATTTCAAGGTGAGAATGTGTGTGTAGTTTGACTGACGTGTTGGATCGAATCCCGGTCCTCATGAGTCCTAGGCAAGTGCTATACCACTGACTGTTGTCATTTGTGACTCCGTCCTTAAATTTAACTGGATCAAGCACAAAGGAGGGGATGTAGGAAGGGCTGATCACCAGTCACTTCTGGTGACAGTGTGGCTCCTTGGAATCAGACTGTGCCTGGGCACCTGTTACAGTGGACATCACTGTTCAGTGGACTGTTCCAAGCAGTGCGGGTAACATTACCACCACAATGGAGTTTTGGAATATGACTAAACCTGAGTAAATCGAAAGCTCTGGGAGAAAGCAAGCATTCCATCTTGTGTCTTTATTACAAGAGCCGTTCTCTCCCAAGAAGATAGGTCATGTTGAGTTCCACAGCCCATATTTGTGTATGCTTTGGTGACAGCATGCATGTGTCAGGAAGGGAGGTGAAGAAGATGCCTGACTCATCTGTAAGCACCAGCTAGTTCCTGTGTAACTGAAGTCTCCACAACCCTCTTGCTGCAGTGCTCATCATGGGTCTTTCTCATCACTACTAGCTGGGCGGTGGTGGCGCACGCCTTTAATCCTAGCACTTGGGAGGCAGAGGCAGGTGGATCTCTGAGTTCAAGGCCAGCCTGGTCTACAGATAGAATTCTAGGACTACCAGAGAAATCCTGTCTTGAAAAATAAAACAATTAAATAAACAAACAATTAAATAAACAAAATTAAAGCCCCCACACTGGAAAGTATGTATTAGGAAAAAAAAAAAAAAAGGTCCTGAAGTAAAGTAATAGAAGAATACAGCAGTCCAGTGAGAGCCTCCAGGGCTCCCTTTATTTTAGGGGATTTGTGGAAGCCTGTAATTTGTCACAACCCATCTCGTGTTTCTACTGGAATCTGAAAGTTACTCACCAGCTTCCCAACTATTGATAGTCAGTTCTGGGTGTGCTTTTTTTTTGCTTTTTTTTAAATTCGGAGCTGAGGACCGAACCCAGGGCCTTGCGCTTGCTAGGCAAGCACTCTACCACTGAGCTAAATCCCCAACCCCGGGTGTGCTTTTTGAATGGATTTGTTTGCAGATGTTCTTTTGGGGAATATATCAGTGGCTGTTCTTAAATTTGCCCCAGATCTTTTTTTCCCTTTTCTGAAATATTATTGATTTTTATTTTCCTGAACATAATTTTAGAGGGTAATATCTTTGCAGAAGCAATTTACCATGGTTCAAGGGGCTGGATTCTTGTGCGCATTTGTCTCGGTAAAGTGATTGCAGAGTCACTAACTGGATCTTAATAATATTTGCCTATGATTGTGTACTAGATGCATGAAAGGAGAAGTGTGCCTCCGAACTTGGAGGATCACCCTTGTGTGTCTCCGTAGCTTATACCGCCTGCAGAATTCATCTCCAGGTGGTTTTGAGGCGGCTGTTTGCATTGTTTGGAAGTAGTTAGATTTAAATATAAATGTTCTTGCCAATGTTGCGTGTAAAGAGGAATTAGTTTTTACAATTTCTTCAGAACTTTCTTGAGCACGAACTCAGGACATTTTATAAACAGCTCCACAGTGCTTTCTCTGGTGCTGTTTTTCCTCTGTTCTGGCTGCAGGGGGCAGCATGACACAAAAGCCTGGCATCTCTAGTCAGAAAGACTTAGAACCTGGCTCTGTCTCTTTGCTTCCTGAACTGAGGCCTCTGGGAGCTCACGAATTGGACCTTCAGTTTTCCAGGGACAGTAGCAGTCCTGTTCCAACTTCCTAAACGTTGTGATCATTCCTTCTCACCAAAAGGACCTAGTCCCCTTTCAGTAAACGTTCCTTCTTTTCTTAAAGCAACTAGTAGTTAGATTAGATTATTGTCGTTAGCAGTATTCACAGTATCCACCAACTAGAAACATCTTAGTGGTCCCGGTATGAGAATGGATGAGCAAATGGTAACATGGCCATGGAACACAAAACTACTCACCAACAAGAGGAAAAACATCTACTGACCCATGTGAGAACGTGGGTTACTCAAAGCTGTTACGTTGAGCAAAAGAAGCCAGACACAGATTAGACCCTACTGCCTGTCTCTTTCTACGGAAAGTTCCCTAAGAGGCAAAGCATCCTTCCGAGGATGAAAATCAGGGCAGTGATTTCCTCTGATGGAAGGGTCTTGACTGGATCAGGGATACAGAGAACCTTTAGCAGTGAAAGAAAAGTTCTAAGTCTTGATTGAATATCATTTATATCAGTGTCTATGTTTGCTGAAATACGTTGAACCACACAGTGAAACTGGGCATTTATTTTACACAAATTATACATCAGTTTAAAGAAGAAGCAAGTCTTTCACCCACTGCATCTTTAATTTTCTAATGACTGTTTTTTTGGTGGGGGCGTTCTCAGGATGCGGTGACCATCTGCACCCTGGGAATTGGGACAGCCTTTGGAGAGTCCATACTGGACAACACACCCCGCCATGCGACCATCGTTACCAGAGAGAGCAGTGAGCTCCTCCGTATTGAGCAGGAAGACTTCAAGGCACTATGGGAGGTGAGCTCCAAGGCGCCCTGTCAGTGAATGAAGTTGCCAGCGAGAGAGAGCGTGTGGATAATGGCGTAACAGTCAAGCCTTAATGTGTGCTGTTCTGAGCTGGTGGATGGAATTTAATTTTCAAAACTTGTTTTTAAAATGAGTGAGTGAAAAAGCCATTTTGACATAAGACATCTTTTTTTTGTTGCTAATTTAGTGCTTGCTCGATTTTCTGTGGTTTGACATACCTTATAATTATTTCTTGAATGACCATAGAGTGTTTTATGAATTTTCTCTTTCCTATTCCACGGATGTGTTCTTAACCAGGGAACAAAATACTTTGACATTTTCTTTTGCATTTTAAAAATCATTATTGACACATTCCCGGAGAAAGTGGAATGAATGGGGTTAACATCTGGTTCATTTAAATGCTTTTAAAAATGATGTGCTCTATAATAAGGTATGGAAAATGGGGGGCTGTAAAGATGTCTGGTGACTTGCCAACTTCAAAATTCATAGGTGGCACAGCAGTGGATGGATGCCGCTGGTCCTGTTGGCTTTTGCATTTACCGATGCTTCCCAGCATCCCTCAGGGCACAGTGCTCATTTACGGGAAGTGTGAGGAATACATCATCTTAGAGGCAGTCATGGCGGAGAGCACTCATAAAGGCCTGGCCGAGCCTTGCATCTTTTATGCTCTCATTCCTTTTCAGCTCCTTTGGCTTTGGATTCTAACCAGTGGCGGCTCCTTGTCTTTGTCCCGGGCTCAGTATGTCTAGGAGTCAACCCCCCCCCCCCCCCCCCCCCCGAGCTGGCAGGCTTCGCCACTTGTCCCGGTTTGGCTAAGATTTCAAACTTGATCTAAAAAAGAATTTTGTGTAATCAAATAGTTTCCTCCAGAGCCAAACAAATGACTGATGCATTGATGGAGCTAGCCTGCAGGTGAATGAGCCATGATGCCCAGCCTTGAAAGTCATGCAAAGCTTTGGAAGGCCTCACTGGTGAAGCCTGGTACTTTTATTCTTGGCGGCCATGAATAAATTGTGGGGTTGCTTGTTTGAAATGTTTCTCTTAGAAAATTTTAAAGAGCTCCAACTGCTCTGTACAGTTCAGAGACAAAGCTCTTTTTTTTTTTTTTAGGAAGGAAAAGTGAAAGTCAGTTTATGTGAGGTGTGTGGGCAAAGATATTCTGTCAATCAGAAGGGGCCAGGTTCGAGGCAAATAAGCAAGTCGTTTTTGTAATGGGAATTTGGGAAAGTGACTTAGGAAAGGGAGCCATTCCTAAAGGTACCATGGGCTGCAGTAGTCACTCTGTGGTCAGTCATGTATCAGCCTGATAGGGGAGCTTTGGGGAAATACAGAAAAACGCTTATTTCAGTTAGGGGCCTGCAGTGCTGTGAAGGAAGTTCCTGAGAAATCACTGCCTACAGACATTAAAACAATCTGCAAGACCGTTCTTCAGACAAAATAATAATGCGATGAACCTTTGCTACTGGCTATGAAGCCCAGCAGTTAACATGCAGCTGAATTTGCTTGATCTTCCTTCTCTTCTGAGTCTCTTTAATGTTCCCGGGACGTCATGATGTTCCATCCTGATGTTTCAATATGTATCTCAAGGAAATTAGCGTCCTGCTACAACCCATAACGTCATCATGTGCATATAGAATGAATAGTAGTATCCTGATATCTAATAACCAGTGTATACTTCATGTTTCCACAGTTGTGCCAAAGATATGTTTTATAGATATGTTTTTTTTTTTTAAACTAGGCTCAGGTGAAAATAAAACCAAATCCTCTTCTATTTGATTGCACTATTAAAGCTTGCTCTGATAGCTTTCTCCGTGTCTCTGTCTCTCCTCCCCTCCCCTCTTTTCTTCCCCTTTTTGTTCCTGTCTCCTTTTGTCCTCGACTTCTGTGAAAGGCCTGGCCAGTTTTCTCTCACCCCAAATTTGTCGGGCCGTTTCTCAGGCTGTCTTCATTGATGCCTCAACCCACGTTTTCTGTAAATAGATGCTAGGGCCAAAAGTTAATCCAGTCAATTCAGATGCTTTGTTTGTTTCCCAGAAAATGGGGAGTGGTTGCTGATGAATACAGCAGGAGGCTCATAATGGCTGTATACTGTTGGCGATGCTTCTGTCTCTTGGGTAGCTTACATCTACATACCTCAAGGCTGATCCCCGTTGCTATTCCTCTTAGGGATGAATTGTTAAATGAGGGAACTAACCCTGAGTTCTGTCATGGCTGCCTCTGGCTGCCCCAAAGCTTTTCTTGTGTTTTCTAGCTCTGTGGACCACCCATCACCTGTAGCTTGAGAGCCTGACTTCTGATCTTAAGTCAGGGACTTAACTGTGATGGGGACAAGATCTAGAAAGCCCTTTAGCACTGAAAGGAGGGGATGTTTTTATCCCGACTTCATTTACAGGTCGGAGACTGGAAACTCGTACCCAGAGGACACAGTCGGATGCTTCTTTCCAGTTGCCTGTTCATGTAGCTAAGCTCGGGGTGCAAGTGAGGTGTTCAATCAGTGCTTAAACCATTTGAAGTGAAAATTCAATAAGCCTCTCATGTAGCAGTCTGTTAATCAAGGCTTTATTAAAGGGCACCCATGTGCATACACGGTGCATATAATCCCAGGAAATTGTACAAGTCTGGAGTAGCTTCTCAGGAAAGCTTAAAGGATGCTTACTGCAAGGCTTATTTATTCAACAAATGCTAAGTAGCTCCTGTGTGTCAGGCACCAGTGAACCAGACTGCAGGATTCTGTTCTCAGAGCAAGGGCTGCCACTTCGCTATCTGGAGGAGATGGCAAATACGTCAAAAATGTAATTTCAGAATACGACACGTCATTGTCATTAAATTGTGCTTCTATTCTCTGAATATTGGGCTGTACCAGTGGCATATATAGCACTCACTGCAAGCAAAACATTTGATAACCAAACACTTTTTTCTTGATTATGTCAAATAATAATACAACTTGTATAATTCAGCCAGCCAGCCGTTGTACTGCTAAGTGGCTCTGTTAGCAAAATTAAAACCCAGCATCGTGCTGAAACCCAAGTTGGACCTGTTAGAAAACACGTGAGGAAGGAGCCTGGGATGCAGGTGGGCGTGTTGTTGACTTGTGAGCCTCAGAGAAGGCGTCCACCAGGGCCAGAGCACAGAGCTGAGGTGAGGTCAGACATTCCAGATCTTAACAGTGTGAGCAGCTCAGTCTGGCTCTGAATTTGCACGTTCATCCCTCCCGTCTGGTCATTTGGGGGGATGCCACAGGGGTGGTCTATTTCATGGCGGGAAGCCTTATATGTAGCGTGGGGTGCTCATACGAGCTGTTAACTCCCCTCAGAGGGCTTGTGGGAAATGTGGCTCCTAGTCATCTGCAGCGGGCACAGCCTGAGAGTGACTGAGTGGGCAGCTGCCTGAAGACTCCGGTGTCCCACTCCTGGGATCTGAGCAGAGTCAGGGAAGTCCCTCCCCTGCCCAGGTGGAGGTGGGTTCCCCAGGCGTCTGCAGATACACACTCTCAGTGCTCATGGGAGTCTTTGAAATCCTGCTTAATTCCACTGCAAGGGCTCCTGGCTTCTTGTGGTCTCTTATGCTCTGAATCAAAGAGGCAGCTCTGGGATATTTTGAAAATTGTCATGATGTGACTAGAAACATTTCCCAATATCTAACCAAGGCAACAGTTTGAATGCTCCTTGTCCCTTCTTAGATCTTCCTAAGGAAAACCAATTTCTTCCCCTTTCTTCCCGTGTTTTAGCTTCCAATTTATGGTTTGCTTGGAGGGTGCTGGGTTGGTCCATTGGAAAGTCATTCACGCTTTCTTAGCTGAAGAGAATTATGGGAAATTTACTCTGCGTGGGTCAATAATGCTCCCTCTTCTTATGCCTCTGACACGTTAGCCAGGGTCTAAAACATCTGAGTTTCCAGTGCTATCTCAGAAGGGAAAGACAGACAAAGAGGGGTGGGGGATTGGAGTGACTGGAGACAGGGAAATTTCTGAATTTCATCCAGGAGAAAATTAATTTGAAAGTCACAGGCAGCCGTTTTTAGTTCTTGAGACAACTGTAATTTATAATTTAAACTCCTTGACACCAGTGGCATTTTTAGGCTCTGTAAGGAAGCTAAATGGCAAAGCAGTTAAGTGGAGGTCTGGGAATTTAAACCCATCATTAATAGTTGATCCAAGATTATAGGTATTTATGATGGATGGTGGAATAAATATAAAACTGATTTATTATCCAGTTCTATGATCTCTTAGTGCTGACAGCCTGAGAGTTTCTGATGAGAACAGTGGGTCTCAACCTTTCCAATGCTACAACCCCCTAATCCAGTTCCTCATGTTGTGGGGACCCCCGACCATAAAGTTATTTCGTTGCTAGTTTGTAACTGTAATTTTGCTACGGTTATAAATTGTAGATATCTGTGTTTTCTGATGTCTTAGATGACCCCTGTGAAAGGGTGTTATGACCCCAAAGAGGTCACGACCCACAGGTTGAGAACCACTGGTTTAGCAGAACGCTGGTGGTGGGGTGTTATCTCATTTCTCTCTTTCGATTTAACATGGTATTTCCATGATAATGCTTTGGAGCTTGTCTTGAGATCTCTACCAAACAGTGAGTGAGTACAGTGTGTTCAGAGAAGTAGACGAGAGAGGCCTTCTTGGTCAAATGCAGGAAGGACATTAGTGGACGGTAGATCTAGCAGTCCACCACTGTTACCACCTTTTGGTTGCATAAACATCCTTCTGGAACTTTTTTCTTCTACTGTGAATCATATTTGAGCATTTTCAAATAATATAGATTTATGAATACATTTTTGAAAATTTACAGATGCTAATGAAATTAGAGCATTTAAAAATAAAAGTGGTATTTTAAAATTATAAATTGAGCCTTCTTAATGAAAGTAACCATTTAGCATAATTGTTACCTGCACAATTGTTGCTTACTATCATGACTTTATTTCAGCCAGAGGATCATTTCCTGGATGTGGTGACTGGCAGGGTTTATCCCCCAAATATGTCTGTAGCTTCAGGAATAGCCAAAACACTATTTCATGTCTTATGAGATATATAATTTAAATGGTAAAAATAATAAGTAGATCTGGGTGTGGGCGCACGCCTTTCATCCCAGCACTCGGGAGGCAGAGGCAGGCAGATCTCTGAGTTCCAGGCCAGCCTGGGCTACATACAGAAACCCTATTTTGAAAAAACAAAACAAAATTTAAAAAAATAAAAATAAGGGGGCTGGAGAGATGGCTCAGAGTTTAAGAGCACTGACTGCTCTTCCAGAGGTCCTGAGTTCAATTCCCAGCAACCACATGGTGGCTCAAAACCATCTGTAATGAGATCTGGCACCCTCTTCTGTATACATAATAAGTAAATAAACATTAAAAAAAAAGAAAAAAGAAAAGAAGAGCAGTATAAAAAATTAAATAAATAGAAGAACATGTTTCTGTCTTAGGAATCAATCTGTAACAGGGATATTTCTCAGAGCCATGAATGCTATTGAAGAAAGGTATTTGTGTCTCTCTATTCCAATTTTCAGAGTGGTATTTTGTCTAGAAGATTCTATCAGATATGTTGGCAATCGTGAAGAACTTTTTAGCTACGTTTCTTCGCTGCCTCCTTTGCATTCATAGTGGACAAGGTGATTTTCCATTAATAATCTTTGAGCCACTGTGAGAGCAGGAATTGTTGACGTGACAGCAGGTTGGTCTTTGCTGACACCTGTTAAAAGCCATACTGTAACAGTGCCTTCAGGAGGCACATGCTCCTGCCCGAATCAGCTCAATGCCCCTAGCTGTCTGCAACTGTCACAAAAATGAAAGCCAGATACCAAAAACACAGTCTCTGAGAACACAGATGTCAGGAGTCAGCCGGGTAGGTTTTGTGATTCCATTCAGCATGTTCACACCACATTATTTTACCTTTGCATTAGTGAGTAGTTGGTGGACCAGTATTTCAGATGGTTGTCAAGGGCCTAGGAGGTAGCCTGTCCCTGGATCCACAACTTCATCCTAGGTAGCACTGGAAGCAGGGAGTAGAGAACCCTGCTTCTCCTTGGGCAGGGGACACTGTTTCTCTTGGGGCAGAGCACTCTGCTTCTCCTGGGGCAGAGGACCCTGCTTCTCCTGGGGGAGAGGACCCTGTTTCTCTTGGGGCAGAGGACTCTGCTTCTCCTGGGGGAGAGGACCCTGCTTCTTCTGGGGCAGAGGATCCTGCTTCTCCTGGGGGAGAGGACCCTGCTTCTCCTGGGGCAGAGGATCCTGCTTCTCCCGGGGGAGAGGACCCTGCTTCTCCTGGGGCAGAGGATCCTGCTTCTCCTGGGGCAGAGGCCTGTGCTGACTCTTAGCAACTTGGGATTTTCTACTGTAGGGTTACTTCCCAGGCCAGAAATTTGCATCAAAGGCCCAAGAAAAATACATCCAAAAATAAACATGAAAGCCAAGACTTCATGCCAGGAACTCCAGCCACACACATCCTGTTGGCTGGTTCCCTTGTCTCTCTCCTCACAGCTCTGATTCTTTTAACCCAAGCGGAAGCCTGCTCCAATGACTTGGACCTGATGCCAGCACAAAGGTCTCGCTCCTCAGTCCTCAAGTGTCTCCAAGGAGTGACAGGAGTGACTCAAATCCAGAGAGGAAAGGAGTGAAGGTGTCAGGAGCGAACTAGAGTTTAAAAAAAAAAAAAAAAAAGAAGTCTTTTGCTACCTGTGACTGGCCAAGCGGTCCTGGAGAGCCGTTGTTCAGCACCGCTCCCTCCCTGAGGGCTCGGCGGCTCTCCACAGGATTTGAATAGGGACCTGTTGGTGATGAAGGTACACTGTGCTGTTCAGATAGAGGCTGGCTACTCACTGGATGTCTGAGAACTTCCAGCAACGGACGCATGCTCTACAAGGTCAGAAGGGTCTTTGATTCTTTAGTGAAGGGTGGGAGATTGGGGAAATATTATATGTCACGGCTTTTATTTGGCTGGGAGAATTATGCTTCAGAATGTTTCCAGCTTTTCTGATTATGTTCTATCAGACCTAAACATGTACCAAGGCACAACCATAATTTTATTTCGTCTTTGTTTGTGGGTGTCTGGGTTAGGGGATGGGGTGAGTGGTGGTTCATCTTTTTTTCTGATGGTCACATGATTTTTTAATACACTTCTTGAGGCTACAGTTCATAAGTAGGCAGAATTACATTGAGTGCATCAGTATTAAATATGTGTGTGTGTGTGTGTGTGTGTGTGTGTGTGTGTGTATAGATGTGTGTGTGTTTATCCTGTGATGTATTTGAATGGCATATATTAAAAACAAACCTGGGTAGGGAAACAGATTGAGGCTGGTGGTATTTTGTTCTCTGGATGCCCGGTAGGTATTCTGCCGGTTGCTCTCAGATTATTTGAAATCCTTAGTGTTTATGGGAATTCTGTTCCATTATTGATGAGGAGAAGTCCAACCAGCTCCCATGCTGTGACCCCACTGTTTCTCAGAAGTTTCTCAGGGGATCTGAACAGATCAAGGCTTGGCTGGCAGGTGCCAGGCATACCCAGATGCTGCTCTGCAGGTCAGTTTGGCAGGGTGCCGTAACCAACCAGCAGTCACCCAGCCTGGCTTAGGCTCATGCAGATGTTCATTTTGTCAATGTTCGGCTCTACTAGGGTCTTGTAAGGTTATGTTAACCATTTTGAAATGCTCCCTGACTGCAGTCTGTCTCCATGTTGTTGATACCCTTCGTAGCCTGTCTCCTGAGAGAGGACCTCCCAGTGGCCCTCCACACTCACCCAGCTCACCCCTGGACAGTGTGCCCTTCTAAAAAGCTATTCAACTCCCTTCTAAGAAGGGACTGTAGCACCCGAACAAACGTACTTGGTTCCCACCATGTGGAGTTGCAGAATCCATCCCAGCTGTCTGTCCGTGGTTTATCCTGTTGTAAAGACAGACAGACAGACAGTCGAGGACATCAACATGAGATGAACTGAATGAGGCAAATGAAAAAGTACTCAGAGAAAGTCTGCAGAAGGTCACAGAGGAGCCCAGGAGAGTGATTTCTGCCCAGGGTCCCATTTCATATTGAGAAGGCTCTGCCTGGGAATTCTTGTGCGGCTAAGTAGGCAGTTTCTCAGCCTCCCTCAAGCACTGGGACCAGTTAACCAAATGACGGCGTTGGAGGCTATCTTGTCCCCAGGGAGAGGGCAGGTTCCTTCCTCTGAGATTGTGTCTCTGTGCTTTGGGTTCTCCTTCTCTGCAGAGTTCTCTCTGGGACCTCACAGAGGGGTCATGTGCTGTCTTTCCAAACACTAGCTTTTGTTTTCTGTATGAGTTCAGCCATCATCTGGCTAAATCTACTCTGAGGTTTAATGGTCCCTCAGGCAAAAGCAGTTCTTGCTAGTAAATGTGAAGAGGTTGAGTCTTCCAGAATTAACTTGTGGTGAGGACTAGAAGGTTTGTTAAGCTCATTATGTGTAGAAAACCCTTGGTCATGTGGTGATCTTGCTCGCCGGGTCCAGATTCCACAGCAGGCTTGGGGTACCTGGGCAGAGAACATGTGACATCCAGGAAGACTGCAGGAAACTGGTCCACAGTGCTGGCCTCTGAGTTCAGGAAGTCTCCCCCAGCTTGACCTCCCTGACCTCAGTGTTTAGAGCAGTCTAGCCCAAACCAGTAAATGTACGATAGACCTTCCACGGCCATCCATGTGATCTAGTGGCCTGGCCTGCAATGCTCATCTGCTCTTGACTTAACCCAGCACCGCTGGCTGAGTTTCTGCAGGGGTCTTCAGTCTCCTGGGCCCTGCACTGTGAAATAGAAATCTCTCCTCTTCCATTCTGGGCATTGACTCAGGGAGGTCAGGACTGAGGCCAGTCTGTTACTTATGTGTGTTATCTGTCCAGAATTTGAGTGTTTGCTCCCATTTGGTTTGCAAATGAAAGAAGGCAGAACCACAAATGATATGGATGGAGAGGATAAAATGTAAGGTAATGGGATGGAGTATATCAAAATATATTATTTGGCAGGGATGAAGAATTCTTGGTATCTTTCTGGTTCCACATTGGAATCATCAGGGAAGCTTAAAAAAAAAAATTCCCAGGCCTATGCCTGCCGTAGACTAAAGAAATCTAAAACTCTGGAGAAGGTGGGCCCAACCCTGCGGCCTCTGAACGTGCCCTCAGTGGGTCTCCAGACAGCCTTATCTTTGCACAGAGGGATTGGCCAGTCCATTATGCCTCTCTGCTCATTTCCGAGTGCACCTGGCTGGTGTCTCTGCCCAGTGCTCAGGCTCTGCAAATGTCCTCTATTACCGTGTTAGATTCCTAATGACATTTTCCTACTTCACAAACCAGGTTTAAGCCACACTTAAATAATAGTGGTGGTCAGTACTTGAGTGAGACTTGGGGGCTATTCATGAATTACAGGTGCCCATGTACTACAGTTATTGAACACGTGAAAATAGGTGCAAAATCACTCTGAGTTCACCCCACCCTATGAGCTTGCACTCACGTGGCTGTCAACACAGTGAGGCCTATGCTGGATGACATGAGAGACCCCAGGGAACTCCGTAGTACCCTGTGAGAAAGGAAAGGAAGGGAGGCAAGCCATGTCCGACGTTATTGTAGAGTTGGGGATTTATGTATCTCCTGAGAATACTGGGAGCCTTCAACTGTCCCTGGTCTATAGCTTGAGAATTACTTCTTTTGGAAACATTTCTGGAAAAACAATACTGGTTTGAAAAGTGTTCACACTTCTGATTTTTCATAAATATGATTATGTTCCTTTTCTTCATTATGTGCTCTTCAACGGAGCTATCTTCTGGCCTAATTGCGTTTATTTTCAATGACTGTCATTCTGTCACCAAAAACATTTTAGCATAGCTCTTACATCTACCTTGGCCAGCATGACTATAATATATATACATATGTGTGTATGTGAGTGTGTGTGTGTGTGTGTGTGTGTGTGTGTGTGCATGTATGCGTATGTGTGAGTGTGTGTGTGTGTATGTGTGACAGTGTATGCGTTACTATTGAAAAAATCTTTCTTTGGCTGTTAGAGGGGCCAAGCTTTCTTATTTATCTCTTCAGGGGCCCTGTTGTCTCTTTTCCCTCATGCCATTCATACATATAGTAAAACTTATTCAGCAATTCATATAGATGCTTTACTTGATCGAGACGTTTATGCTTGCTAATAATTAACACACTTTTTATTGGCAAATATATCACTTTATAACATTTTATGGAAATTCATTTAAAATCCATTAAATTCTCTGTAAACCTAGCTCTCCTGTGGTTTTTAAAATGTTATTTTGAAACTTACCATCTTCCTTCCGTTCATAGGAGATTTGGAGAGTCACGTGATGTCTGTGTAGTTAGTAGTGGTACTTGAATGAAGTTGAAAATCCTTCCATTGTCTCAAAGCTCTCAATTGTATTTACTATCAAATGTTCTAAGTTTTTTTTCTCCTTTGAGTTTTAGAAAGTATGTTAGAGATAGGAGAGTTCCTTTAGGCTGAGGTCCTGGGAGTGGAGTATCATCAGAGATCGCGGTCTTAGAGTTAATAAGGCTCCAGGATGAAGGCATGGGTGTTGCTGTTTGTTTTTGCTCTTTTACTCTTTTGTGGGGCCCGCCACCCAGCTCCCAAATAAATGCACACACGGAGGCTTATTTTTAATTATAAATGCCCAGCCTTAGCTTGGCTTGTTTCTTGCCAGCTTTTCTAAACTTTAATTATCCCTTCTACCTTTGGCTTCTGGGCTTTTCCTGTTCTCTTCTGTAAATCTTACTCTTATTCCATGGCTTGCTATGTAGCTGGGTACCTGGCTACTGGAGTCCTCCTCCTTCTCTGGCTACTTCTTTTCCCTCTCCTCCCAGATTTCTCCTTCTATATATTCCCTCTGCCTGCCAGCCCCACCTATCTCTCTCTCCTGCCTTGCTATTGGCTATTTAGCTTTTTTATTAGACCATCAGGTGTTTTAGACAGGCACAGTAACACAGCTTCACAGAGTTAAACAAATGCAGCATAAACAAAAGTAACACACCTTAAAATAATATTCTACAACATTTCCTCCTTTTTTTCTAAATAAAAATGAAAGGGTTTTAATTTAAACATAGTAAGACTATATACAATAACAATTATCAAGTAAGGATTGCATTCACAATATTCTGTCCATTTGTAGTTAGCATATTCAGAGAAAATAATGCATTATCTATCCTATCTTACTGAATCCAAAATTTTTCACCTAATTTACTTTCTATCATAACTGCAGGAAGACTGCAACTATAACTATATAGTCTTCAACTCCATCAAAGACCCAGAAGGATGTAATATTATATAACAACAGAGACATTTGGCTGCCTGGACAGTCACCCAAAGTTCCTCTGCAACATTGGGGCATCCATCTTCAGCCTACAGGCCTATAGTATCTGGCAGACTTTTCTATGAAGCAGGAATTTTGGACTGTCCTGCCTTGTTTTGGCAAAGTTAGTCAGTTACTTTCCTCTGTGCCCTGCAGAATATCTGGCAGACTCTTCTGTGAAGCAGGAATTTTGAAGGACTGCCCTACCTTGTTTTGGCAAAGTCCAACTGTCTTTTTCCTGTGTGTTCTGCATGTCCAGTCTGTACAGCACATTGTCAGCAGTCAAAGGCAAAAATAGTTTCTTTACCCAGTGGCTAACTTTGCCACAATGAAAGCAAACTCCATAAGGAGTTTCTTCAATGCCTATCATCTTCTCTGAAGTAAATTGGTGCTGCTAGGAGCAGATGTGTCTCATTGTCATGAAAAACTTTAAATTAACAGAATATTTTAAATGCCGTATTCTATAGGTCTTTGAAGTATTTGAAGACCATCTATCTAAAATATATTTATTTAACCTAGAAAACATACCTAACATATCTACAAATTTGATTGCTATAAATGACTAACTATTGACCTATATTTCTTGATTGCCCTATATAGTTTATAATAACAGCTTTCAAAAATTAGAATTTTACCTTACATTTTTTTTTCCAGAGCTGAGGAACGAACCCAGGGCCTTGTGCTTGCT
Organism: Peromyscus eremicus; assembly: GCF_949786415.1. Lineage (NCBI taxonomy): Eukaryota > Metazoa > Chordata > Mammalia > Rodentia > Cricetidae > Peromyscus > Peromyscus eremicus. Next base: position 50,343,191 of record NC_081419.1, read on the forward strand.
AGGCAAGCGCTCTACTACTGAGCTAAATCCCCAACCCCTTACCTTACATTTTAAAATAAACTATATAGGTACAATACCTTAAACAAGAATAGAAGAAACATATATACAATATGTTGTAACAAAAATAACCTTAAATTTTTTATCAATATACAAAAATCCTTTAAATAAGAGTAGAAACATATATACAGTGTAACAAAAATAACTTTAAATATATATCAATATACTATATTCTCCTAAATGATAACAAACATCCATAACCCACCAAATAACCCAAAACCACCCACACCCATCTTGGGAATGTGGACATCGTATTCTCCAAACTGCTTCCTGCTGTCTGTGGACAAAGTATCTTTAGGGTCCCAGAAAGAAAATTTTGAGATAATGGCCAAGTTCTTGGAAGACCAGCAGTAATCTTTGCTAATAGATATCACCTGTCAAATTTCAGGAGGTCTCACCTGATCAAACCTGATCCATATTAATCCTGAAGGAATCCACAGCCTCTCATCTCCTGTGGGAACAAAACTCCAGAGCATTTTTGATTTCCATTTGACAAATACATTTTTTTTTTTTTTTTTACTTTTTAAAAGTTAAGACATTCCTAAAGTATAGAGGCTGATTTATTTCAACAGTCCCTCTTTCAATTCCAGGTCTCTTTGCAGCTGTTCTTTGCTTCTCAACAATCAAAAAATTCAGAATCAACACAATAACATACAAGATCCAGACTACATGTGTATTTCCCATCTTGTGTGGTTTTTTTTCTTTTACTCTCTCTTTAAAGACTTTATTTTATAAACTATTAATTTTTTTTCTATGACTATACCCTTTTCCTTTTTTTAAGCCTATGCATGTTGTTAAACACACTGTAACCTGTTTCGAGGTTTTTCCATCTGGACCTCTTTTATTGTGTATCTTCAGCCTTTTTTGACCGTATGAGCAAACCTTTACACTGCTAACCTACACCTGGATTATCTGCACTGGCTTTCAGCTGGTTCTGCCTGCTTCTTGGGTTGGGAAAGCCAAGTGTGAAGCTCATGGCCCTAGTCAGAGGTTCGTGACAGAAAACTGCATTCAACCTTCCTAGCTGTGGAAACCGGTACCTAAGCTGCCACAAGCAGCTTTTACTAACCTTGTGGTTTTTATTTAGCCATTCCTGGCTGAACAGCAGAGCCTCTTCTTAAAGGAGGCGTGTTCTTTTCCTTTTTCTTTCCAGCTTTCTCAGGCCCTAGGGATATTTGCCAGGCCCACATTTTGTTTGGTTTTTTTTTCCTCTTTTGGGGGGCCTGCCACCTAGCTTCCAAATAAATCACACACAGAGGCTTATTCTTAATTATGAATGCCCAGCCTTAGCTTGGCTTAGTTTCTTGCCATCTTTCCTCAACTTAAATTTTCTCCCCTACCTTTTGCCTCTGGGCTTTTCCCGTTCTCTTACTCCTGTAAATCTTACTCTCTCTCTCTCTCTTTTTTTTTTTTTTTTTTTTTTGGTTTTTCGAGACAGGGTTTCTCTGTGTAGTTTTGGTGCCTGTCCTGGATCTCACTCTGTAGACCAGGCTGACCTCAAACTCACAGAGATCCGCCCGGCTCTGCCTCCCAAGTGCTGGGATTAAAGGCGTGCGCCACCACTGCCCAGCATAACTCTCACTCTGTGGCTTGCTGGGTAACTGGGTAGCTGGCTCCTAGATCTCCTTTTTCTTCTCCCAGATTTCTTCTAGTTATTCTCTCTGCCTGCCAGCCTCACCTATCTTTTTCTCCTGCCTTGCTATTGGCCATTCAGTTCTTTATTAGACCAATCAGGTGTTTTAGACAGGCACAGTAGCACAGCTTCACAGAGTTAAACAAATGCAACATAAAAAAAGGTAACACACCTTAAAATAATATTCTACAACACATGGGGCAGGGTAGGGGAGGGAGTGACCCAGTTAGCCCAGTTTTCCAGGCACCTCAAAGTTTCAATCACATCCTTAGTATGGTTTCCACAATGGGGTACTCCAAAGAGCATATTTTCTCAAGAATCCAAAACAAAATCCAACTCATTTTTCTACATCGCCAAGTTGAGGTAAAAAGCAGCTGGTCCCACCTGAAGCAGAAAGAGAGTAATACCACAGGAGTAAAAGCACTCCAGCGGCTTCTGGAAACTTCCACTTTACCTCTGCATCTGGGGTCAACTTACTGTAGGCAGAAGACACCTCAAAATGTATCTTGTAGTCCTGCCGTGGTCACCATATTGTTGCTGGATTGAGGGGCCACAGCCTGTGCCTTAACAAGCCAATTAAAAGAGCCAGGTTAATAGCAAAAAGTAGAAAAAGGAGATTTGGTCAATGTGGCCACATTGGGAAGAGGGGCAGAGAGATCCAGTGTCACACCCCACCCAGCCCTGACCCCTGCCACCCACCCAAGTGCATCTTTGGGTTTTAAATTTTAAATTTCAAAAATTTTTAATCCGTGTACTATCTTCAGAAAACAGAAGAAAAAATTGTTTTTCCCCCTCCTTGCTGCTCCTGCTCCTCCCCTCTGCCCTCTCTCCACCCCCACCCCCACCCCTCCCCAACCCCACCCCCGTTTGGTACACCAGGGCTTCTGGCATGCCAGGCAGGTGCTGTTCCACTGAGCCACACTCTCAGCCCTCCAGATGTTTCTTATAACCTCTATCTGGACCCTCTGTTAGGATCCACACCAACATTTTCTCAAGACCTCTTTTCTGGTGTGATGGTCTCTGATCATCCCTTCCGCTCCTCTAAAGCTTGGTTTCTCTACGATGACGTCAGTGGTTGACAGCGGAAGGCTGGAGGGCTAGGTTCTGACTTGTCCCGGGTCATACTCTCTTTCCCAAACATTTTACCAGTAAAGGGTTTCACATACATGATGGATAGCCTTCTTAACAAGATGGTGATTAGTCAATGATAAGTAATCAGTTAAAATCCTTGGGTAAAGGCCTGGTGATAATCGCTGCCACTCAGTGCACAGTGGTCTCAGTCGTTGACGCCTTGTTCTGCTAACACATTTGAAGAGAAAATTTTGGCATAGCTGGGGATTGCTCTTCTTAAATTCTCCTTTGTTTGTTGCTTTAGACTTTCTTCTCCTTCATCTGAGTCCCTTCTCCAGACTTTTTTAATCAAATGTTCAGAAAAGGGAGGGAGGGAGGGAGGGAGAGAGAGAGAGAGAGAGAGAGAGAGAGAGAGAGAGAGAGAGAGAGAGAGAGAGAGAAATGAGATCAGCCCACATACAGTCAGTCCTGGGTTCCTCTGGTCCTGCATCTGTGGATTCAACCAACCATAATAATCCAGTCTAGGGGTCCTGACATGATACAGCCTAGGGATCTGGATGGAGCTCATTTTCTTTGCCAGCTAAGGAATTAAAAAGCAGGAAAAACTCTGAAGTCGGTAGCAGCAGGGAAACCTCATCACCACAGGCAGGGTCAGCAGTGGAAGGAAGGCGTTTATTGGGGTGAAGAAAACATGCACACGGTAGACACAGGGAGAAAAAGACCCTCTGCAAAGCAGGACTGGGGTCGGGGGGACCCAGGGAGCCAAGTATCCAGCCTCTTCCTCAGGGTGTGTGGGAGGTGGGGAGTGGAGGGGTAGGGGTAGGGTTTAAAGCCTCTGAAGAATTTCCCTCTCCTACTTTAGGGATGGTCAGTTTGAAGACAGACAGGATGGCTGATTGGTCTGTGTGACACATCCTGATCTGGCCTTGAACTTGCTGAGCCAGCCCATCAGCAGAGGGCCTGCTGGTGGGACAAACACACTTTTGTCTGACTCAGAAGGTTGAGAAGAAGTTGGCCACTTTATTATCTAGTCATGGTCCCTCTCCTATTTGTGCCTACCAGGGAGTTTCTCTAGCTCCTCGGCTCCCAGTAGGTTGAAATATTTAAATAAAATGTGTCTGGACATGTACAGACTTTCCTGTCATTATTTTGTAAACAGTACAGTGTAGTAACTAGTTTGGAATAATTTACGTTGTGTTAGCTATTACAGGTAATGGAGACTTGATTGGCATGGGGGATCAGGCCTGTAATCCAAGAATTTGGAGGTGTATTTAGTAATTTGGTAATTTAGAGTTTAAAGTGAGCTTGGCCTATACAACAAGACCCTGTCTTAAAAGAAAAAGAAAACAAAACACAAACCCGAGTGTTTGGGGGGGTGTGCATAGGATTCGTAAATACTGCATTTTCTCCGAGAGACTTGAGCGCCTGTGAACTTCAGTGGTTGAGAGGGGTCTCAGCGCCAGCCCTTCACAGGCAGCAAGGGTGACTGTGACCTGACCACTGGAAAGCTTGCTGCAGCCTTCCTGATGGTTTGCCCTTCGTGTTTCAGGTTGCTCCCCCCGCCCCCCCCCCCCTCCTCCTGACTAGTCCCTCTGGGATCAGTTGCTTGCTTATACATTTGCTGCTCCCTTTGCAACCCGGCTGTCACCTCCCTCCCCCTCCTCAAGTGCCAGTGCAAAGACCATGGGCTGGGATCCATCTGATCCTCGTCACATTCCTGACCTTGCTGCTCAATCACTGTGACCTCGGGGCCATTAGAGTATCTGTCTAAACCCTGTTCCCATGTGTCAAACACACTTATAGCTAGTTGGATTATAGGAGGAAGAAAGTGCCTAATGTCATCAACCCCTTAGCCCAGAGGAAGCAGCCAGCCCTGGTGTGGTGGGGATGGACACACAGACCGCAGGGTTTCCTAAACCCAAGGGGCCGACTCTGATGTCCAGCTTCTCTCACGGCAGCTGGGAGGCAAGGTTGATGCTACTGACCCCGAGACTGCCAGCTCCTAAATTTTGCCCTACCTCCCTTTCCAACTGTCTTGCCTCTGTTGGCTGATGTGCAGATTTTCTCAATCTAATTCCTGTCAGCAGGTGTTGGCTGCGCATGAGCTGAAGGGCAGGAACTGAGTGGGCACACGGACGCAGTCGTGAACAGCTCGTGGCCCTCAAGGTGCTCACTGTCTAATAAAGACTCTTTGTGGAAATAACTGTTAAGATCTAATAGATCATGGCTACAGGAAAGGTTCATGGAGGCCCGAGGGAGGGGGAAGAAAGAGCATCCTCTGAGGGAGTCAGCAGTGGGCGTGGCCACTGCAGAGGTGACCGGCAGGTTGCTGCTGCTGGGCACAGGCAGTGGACAGAGTACTCCTGGGAACACACCTTCCTGTGCTGAGAGGCTGAGTGGCCCTGGACTACAAGGGCAAGCTGCTGTTGTTTCCAGTCTCTTCCTGGAGAGAGGTACCTCAGAGACAGCCCTTTCTGAGGACGGCAATGGTGTGTTGTTGTTTTCATTAAATTTCATTGGTTCGTTTGGTTTTGTTTCAAGACAGGGTTTCTCTGTGTAACAGCCCTGGTGTCCTGGCACTCACTCTGTAGACCAGGCTGGCCTTGAACTCACAGAGATCCACCTGCTTCTGTGCTGGGATTAAAGGTATGTGCCACCATGCCTGGCAATTGTCTTTTTAAAGATTTTAGCCGGGTGGTGGTAGCGTATACTTGTAATCCCAGCACTTGGGAGGCAGAGGCAGGCGGATCTCCATGAGTTCAAGGCCAGCCTGATCTACAGAGGCAAGATCCAGGACAGCCATGGTGGGTACATAGAGAAACCCTTTCTAAAACAACAACAACAACAACAAACCGGAAAAAAGTGTATATATGTATATATAATAAAGTATTTATTAAAAAAAGATTTTAGCTGGGTGGTGGTGGCGCACACCTTTAATCCCAGCACTCGGGAGGCAGAGGCAGGTGGATTTCTGTGAGTTTGAGGCCAGCCTGGGCTACAGAGCGAGTTCTAGGAAAGGCGCAAAGCTACACAAAGAAACCCTGTCTTGAAAAACCAAACAAATGAATAAATAAATAAAAAAGTAAAAATAAAAAAATAAAAAAAGATTTTATCATGCTAGGAAGCTCAAAGACAACACCTGCCCCCACACCGGGCTGGGCACTGTGGGAAGTGTGAAAGTAGGTGGTGGAGCGACAGGAGAGAAAGAATTGAGCAAAGAGGTGGTGGAGACAAGTGGTTAGCGCCCTATGAAGTGAGGCGGAACTGGAGACAGTTGCTGTTCCTGCTCCTTGGGAAAAGGTGGCTCTCACTGCCCATCAAGAGAGCCAGTGACAAACGCAAGCGCTGGTGGCCCTGTGCCTTCTTCCTTTGAGAAAACCGACCACTGAATGAGTCGCTGTGACTCCCAGAGCCGCATCCTAGGCCAGGAAGAAGAGCAGTGCCTTCGGAATGGGGACAACTGACTAGACATGTTCTGCTGTTTACTTCTCATCCATGGCCTGACCGCTGATCTCTCTAGTTCAGTCAGGAGACTTGACGATGCTAGGTTGAACTGCAGTTTTACCATGCTGCGTCTAACTTTGGCCGGAGATTTATTTCCAGTGGGAGCTTCGGGTTGGACAAACACTTGAAGACACCCAGAGACCCCACCTGCAGCCACACAGAGTGGGCAGGGCAGGAAGAAGACACCCAGAGACCCCACCTGCAGCCACACAGAGTGGGCAGGGCAGGAAAAAGACACCCAGAGACTCCACCTGCAGCCACACAGAGTGGGCAGGGCAGGAAAAAGACACCCAGAGACTCCCACGTGCAGCCACACAGAGTGGGCAGGGCAGGAAAAAGACACCCAGAGACCCCACCTGCAGCCACACAGAGTGGGCAGGGCAGGAAAAAGACACCCAGAGACCCCACCTGCAGCCACACAGAGTGGGCAGGGCAGGAAGAAGACACCCAGAGACCCCACCCAGTGTGTGGCCCCGGTAGCTCGAGCCACTACGATGTGCAAGTATGGGGTGGGGGGCTGGGGAAGAAAGAGAAGAGGAACAGCTTGAGCACTGTGAAGAGAAGCGGGTCTGAAGACAAGAGGCTAGAGAGGAACAGCCTGATGTGAGTAGCCTGAGAAGTCACCTGAGGCCATGGTGAAGTGTCCCAGCCTATGCCGCTGCTGTGGGCCATGTTTGGGTCTCTGGCCATGAAGCAGCAGGAGTCTGTGTCAATGTCCATGGCCCATGTCACCACCCAAGGTCTGGACTGCCTCCTGGGATCATGTCGCTACCCAAGGACTGCACAGAGTTGGCCCTGCCCCTCACTGGCTGTAGCGCTAGGGAGAGCTAATTCCGTCCCTCATCTGCCATTCTGTGGGATGGTTGAGGGAGAGATGCCCCCCACTCCTTACTCCTCATCACCTGTGGCAGGCAGGAGAGTGGGAAAGCTGGTCCTGCCCCTCACCAGCTGCAGCACTTGGGAGAGTGGGCCCAGCACCTCACCTGGACAGCACAGTAGAGCTGGCCCTGGTGGTGTAGATGCAGGTGAGCAGGCCCCGAGAGTGTGAGAACAGGAGAACCGGCCCTGCCCCTTGCTGCCTATGACATTGACATTGAGTGAGCTAGCCAGGGCAGTTCTGGAGAGCTTGCCCTGATGGTGATGGTGAGGACAAGGGAGAGCTGGTGGGCTGACCAACCCAACTACCACCCAGGTCCACATCCAGGGCTGTGAGCTGGCCCACCCCAACATCCACCTCATCTAGGAACTGCTGGAGCACATGAAGGGGCTGGTCCTGCAGATCCAAAGCTGCAGAATCTCTCTGACACAGGGCAACAACAGGATATCCAAGAGGAGTCCCAGTGAGGGTCCAGTATCTATGGTGTAGCAGAAGCCAGAGGCCTCGAACCAGACCAATGACTCTTTGCAATGAACATTTGCAAGTAAAGATGTGTGAACTAAAGGGTATGTGACTCTCTGTGACACACTGCAGTTTCCACGATGAGATTTTTGTTTTCTTTTAAATGTTATTTTTATTTTATTTTGGGGAGGAGGTTGCAAGGGCAGAGGGTGGATACGAAGGGTGGGATTGGGTACATGATGTGAAATCTACAAAGAATCAATAAAATATTTTTTTTTTAAAAAGATTTATTTTTGTGTGCATTTTTGCCTCCATGTATATGCACCATATGTGTGCCTGTGTCCAAAGAGGTAAGAAGAGGGTGTCAGATGGTCTGGAACTGGAGTTGTGAGACACCTGGGAACTGAACCCAGGTCCTCTGCAAGAACAACAAGTGTTCTTAAGCACTGAGCCATCTGTCCAGCCCCTGACAGGGTGGGTTTTGAAATCCTCCCATCTGCAGTGGTCCATCCGGCAGTCTTTCAGAGGTCACATTCTGCTGGCTCTCCCAGGGCAGCGCACTCCTCACTCTCAGAGTACTGAAGGTCAGACCTCAGACAGCCTCTCCTGCTCCTCTTGCGCCTCCTCCACTCTCTTGTCTTCTATCCCAAGAAGCAGTCCCAGCGCCATCTTCCCTGACCCTCCCCTCAGGGCTGGTGGGCAAGATGGATGGCGTAGGGAGGAATAATAGCATCTTATGCATGGACTGCCTCTTGGAGGTTTAATTTTAAAATGAAATACAAGATGGGAATGAAGCTTCCTCCGGTGGAGAATCGAGCTATGTGATCAAAAAGAATCCTAAATAAGACAGGTTTCTGTGGAAGCCAGGGTGTGCTCAGGGGATGAGGATCAGGAAGCCAATGCCTGCCATTGCTCAAATTCAAGGAAAATGAAGGTCCCCCAAAACCAGCAAGAAACATGCTAAAGGGTCCTGACCTCAGAAAGCCTGGAGCCAGAGGTCAACTGTGGCTACTAACTGACCCAGGGGGCACTATACCGTGTCCAGACACTCTGGAGCCCGCCTGCCGTGGAACCAGGACTTGCATTTGTTACACAGGCGCTCTCCTGCTGGGTAATAGCCTTTGACTTTTGTGCTTTAATTTTTAAAAGCCTTTTTTAAGTTGCCTATGGGGGCCTTGAACTCACTCTGCAGCCCAGGCAGGCCTTGAACTTGTGAGCCCCCTACTTCTGTCTCCCAAGCAGCTGGGATCACAAGGGTGACTGTGGCAGGTCTTTACCAAGTGCTGCCTTCTGCCTGCTGTGGGGTTCTGCTGATGCTGGCTGGGCAGGAGTTGTCTGCCAACTCTGGGTCAGAGGTCACAGAAGGCCCAAACTCTTCACATCACTTTCTACCCTGTGTTCTCCCTGGACTTGGAGACGTCTTCTCTGGTTGATGTAGAAGAAAAATGAGGCCTGGAGAGAATCTCACCGAAGGATGCCCAGCCTCAGGCCAAATGACTGGTCATTTGGATCTAACATTTACACGGTGGGTCTCTGTGAGTAACAAAGAATGAACAGTGACAGATGGATTTGACCCACTGCCAACTGACCACTGGAAGCATTCTTAATTGTTTAGATGTATCAACTCTTTAATAGCAAGTTATTATCAACTTGGTCTCGAGAACAGAATTGAAGTGTGAAGATTTCAGTCATATAAACATCTGGAATGAAAAATCTTCCAGCTGGTTTAGGAAATACTCAAGATTAGATTCAAATGTTCACTTTCAGCCTACAGGAAATGCAAAAATCTTACTTCATCCCTTGACAGACAGGTCGCATCAGGCACTTTTAATTGTGGAATTTGTGATCCGGTGGGGTAGGGATGGGTTCAGGGCCCAGATGTTTGACCTTCGACATTGCTCTGTGTGTACGCATTTTTCTGAAAAGTTCTGTAGCCTTTATTCTAATCTGGTAAGCATCTGTTGCTGCCCTCCAAGGTCAGAAACCATTTTCTGCAGAATCAAAAGGATATAGAGTGGATTAGAGAGCCTGGAAGAACACAGAAATCAGTAGAAGTTTACCATGTTTGTACAGAATTTGATTAGTGGAATGGAAATAGAAAAATAATTGTCATCAGGCTTTAAAGTTTTGACATGGCTATCCCAAAACTTAAAAAATGACAAACAAAACCTTTAAAAAAAGAGACAGGATCATTTTATATAGCTCAGGCTAGCCAGGAACTCACAGCCCCTCCTGTATCAGTCTCCTGAGTGATGGATTACAGATGTGTACCTCCATGCTGGATACTCAAAATGCCTTTTGGAGTGGAAAGAAAATTATTAAAAAAAAAAAAAGCCAACTTCCAGGGATCAGAACAAATACTTGGAAGCTTAAAGATGGTCTACTAATGTCCATATTAGAAAACACTTGAATGTTTTTAAAGGTATGGACCATGTATCTCAATGAATGCATGAGTCACAGGAGCATTTTCCACCTAATTCCAGAAGGACCCACCAAAAGAAGGATTTTCAGGACATAAAGTTTTTTTTTTTTTTTTAAATTTTTTTTTTTATTTTTTTGGTTTTTTCGAGACAGGGTTTCTCTGTGTAGCTTTGCGCCTTTTCCTGGAACTCACTTGGTAGCCCAGGCTGGCCTCGAACTCACAGAGATCCGCCTGGCTCTGCCTCCCCAGTGCTGGGATTAAAGGCGTGCGCCACCACCGCCCCAACTGACATAAAGTTTTGTGTCCCCAAACCTCAGCCTTCCACCAAGCTTCCCAGTTAATGATGCCAATTGAGCTGACTAGGCAACTTGAGACAATGGCGCTTGAAGAAGTCAGCCTTGGGGCTAGAAACGTGTGTGGTGGGACAGAGCACGTGTGCACAGCATGAGTCCTCAGCATCCAAGTAAGAGGCTGGGTGTGGCTGCAAGCGTGCGGATAGCCACAGCACCGATAGCAGCAGCACTGTGGGAGACAGAGGCAGGAGGATTTCTTGGTCTTTTTGTCTGCCAGTCTAGCTCCAGGTTCAGGAAAATACCCTATCTCAAAAAATGCGGTAGAGGGTGAGTATAAAAGACACCCAACATTGGTCTTTGGCCTCTGCACATGTGCATATAGGTACATGTGCCTGCACACACATGGTCATGTATAGCACAAACACAGACACACAGTCATGCACAAAGGAAAAGAAGAAAAAAGGCTACTAGTCACAACCCACACATCATTCAAAGCAAGAACTTTTGTTTTTATTGTTTTTTTTTTTAAATATACCATTTCTCTACTTATTTGTGTGTGTGTGTGTGTGTGTGTGTGTGTGTGTGTGTGTGTGGTATTTGTGTGTGTACTGTGTGTACGAGTGCACATGCTCGTTTATAGGCCAGAGGTCTATGACAGTGTCTCTTCAATTGTTCTCCACCTTATTTCTTGAGACGGGGTCTCCCACTGAAGCTGGAGCTTGTAGATTTGGTTCACTGGCTGGTGTGCACTGAGTCCCCAGTGCCGGGGCCCACTGCAGCACTGGGCTTTTTCCATGAGTCCTGGGACCTGAACTCAACTCTTCACGTTCACGCAGCAAGGACTTTACCACTGAATCATCTTCCCAGACCAAGAATTTTTGTTATTATATTAAAAACTTATTAAGATCAATCAGCGTGTGCCTCTGATGAGAAAAATTAAATGTACAACAAAGAGTGCAAGACAGCCAAGGCTTTCCACGATCCCCACGGCAGCCAATGCTTTCCACGATCCCCACTGCAGCCAGGGCTTTCCGCGATCCCCACTGCAGCCAATGCTTTCCACGATCCCCACGGCAGCCAATGCTTTCCACGATCCCCACTGCAGCCAGGGCTTTCCGCGATCCCCACTGCAGCCAATGCTTTCCACGATCCCCACTGCAGCCAAGGCTTTCCGCGATCCCCACTGCAGCCAGGGCTTTCCGCGATCCCCACTGCAGCCAAGGCTTTCTGTGATCCCCACCCCCACGGCAGCCAATGCTTTCCACGATCCCCACTGTTCGCGATCCCCACTGCAGCCAGGGCTTTCTGCGATCCCCACGGCAGCCAGGACTTTCCGCAATCCCCACTGCAGCCAGGGCTTTCCACGATCCCCACGGAAACACTGTTTCCCCTCACCAGAGCAGCCCTGTTCCCAGCTTCTGCTAAATAGTCTTTAATTGACCATTGGGCAGGACTTCCAAAATGTGTGTAACTCTACTCAACTTCTTGGAAAGAAAGCAACTTCACCTAAAAAAGTAATACTTGGTGGCGTTTCAAGATTGAAATTTTCATATAAATTGACCCTAACATATTTGCAAGGATGTAATTTATTCACTCTGTTCGGTTTACTACTTTATTAAACGCTTTCACTAAAATATACATATCTTATCAACATCAAATCTGAGAATGTTACTGCAAAATGTGACTATATTATAAACAGAAAATTTGAGCCAAGCATACAAGAGTCATTGCTGAATAATTAATTTTAACTTGTAGCTTTCAAGAATTGGTGTTCAGTAATATTAAAAGAAGTAAATATAAAGGGTTTCTTTTGCTTTTTATAAAATTGGTCATTGGAGCTGTGGCTTAGCACACTGACATCATGCTAATAATGCACCACGAGAAATCCTTTTTGCATTAATTTTCTGTGATATTATGCCTGTAAATAACTCGTCCAGATTGTCTATATTTGCAGGGTTGATGTATATGGCCCAGTCAAAGGCAGGCAGCCCTTACATTGTAGATGACCTTGCAGCCATGGCCCTTTGGAGAATACATATTTATGGTGACGGTGGAGCTGTCATTAGTTGAGTTCATAAAATTGAATCAGGGTTTTCAAGTCTGGCATACACTTCTGGCTTAATTTCATTGTGCTCACTAGGGTTCCCATGCTGTAAATCAGGGAGAATAAATGCCCACAGAAGGAAAAGGGAGCAGGAATAATAGTGTGTGTGAAGGATAGCCTTTGTTTATTGAATCATTCTTCAGTGGGTGCCTTTTTTTTAGGCTACAATTCCCTAGATCTTACTGTTATAACTGTTATATTTTTATTTTTAAGAAACAGATAGAAAACAGATTTGGATTAAGAAATAACAAATAGCTTATTAAGGAAAAGAGTAAGGCAGGTGGGTGTTAAAAGAATCCTGTTTTTTAAATATATAAAGGTAGAATGTATTCACAGAAAATTCAAATCATACAGACAAGGCCAGTTGCATAATATATTGTACCTAGTGTAAAATAAATATGTGGGGGTTCTTTGTTCTCCCAGAGTGAAGAAACTGTCATTAATGGCACTAAAATAAGCTTTTCCCTTTACTCTGCATTCTGTACCTCAACCCATCATTTTGTTCTTATCTGCTATTTCATATTATTCTAAGTGAAGAAAAGTAAAAAAAATGAAATTATTAGCATAAATTTAGCATCTCTCGTTCTGTGATGCAATGCCAGTTTAAGATGCAAATGGAAGAACATTCAAGTTGTAAGCAGAACCCCTGAAATTACCATTTATATTTCTTAGCTTGTACATGCATATGTATTTTGTTCTTATCAGACTAGTGGGAACATCAGACGATCCAAGCTGTTGGTATTTCATGTCTCAAGGCATGTGTATTCTGCTAACACTTTATCCAGCTTACTGATGAGTGAGGAAGGACTGGAAGAAAAAGAATTCTCTGTTGCTCATCTTCCCCTTATCTTGATGTCGTTATCTTAAGTGTAAATGGTTGCTAGCGGGTGGGTGGAAGTAATGTAAGGGGTAATTCGATAGAGTTCCTTTGCCAACATTACCGTTGTCCTTCTGAGTTCAAAGCCAGTCCACGTCAGAGTAGAAAATGGAGCCTGCGGGGATCTGGCACTTCCTGGATTTGCTCCTCAAAGTGATCCTATGCTTACTTTGTCTTTGCTCTGAGCCATGCTTCATGAGTTCACCAGAATTGTGGTTTCGTGGGACGCTGTGAACTCTGCGTGGAAGGGATAAAGCAGAGAAGCATGGGCACACGTTTGTGTGTGTTTCCATGTCCTCGTATCCACAATGTCACTGAGTTTCACTTACTTGTCTAAGTGCAAAATGACAACTATGAAGGATTTCAAGACGGTGGCATCGTAACAGCCATCCATGTGCCTGGGATTCTCTTGTGTGGGCATCCATGCAGCCACGTGGGTTTTATACACTCAGTCAGCCCGAGGTGCAGAAATGCTTGAGAGGAAAATAGATTTCTGCCTTTTCCTTCCTTATTCATGTTCCCAGTTCCTCTATCCAGAGGAAAGTATTGGAATAGCCTTCACATAAACACTTCAGACACTTGGAAGATAGAGATATGAACACATAGAGATGCATAGTGGAGAATTAAATACGACCATATTTTTTTTTTTCAGCTTTTCCAAGTGAGAGGGATACAGTCTATTTTCCAACTCTTGACTCTAGACTGGTCCTGGGATATATTTTTTTATTAAAAATTTTTAATTTATTTTACATACTGACCACAATTCCCCCTCCCTCCTCTTCTCCCATTCCCTCCCCCCCCCCCCGACTGACACCCCTCCTCCACTCCTCCTCCACTCCTCCTCCACTCCTCCTCCGTCTTCATTCAGGAAGGGACAGGCCTCCCATGGGAGTCAACACATCATGGCCCATCAAGTTGAGTCAGGACCAATTTTTAACCAAAAAAATTTTGTAGGAAAGACTTTGCCTCCACTCTCAGTCTCCAGAAATGCTGTGTATGTGTATCTTCACACCTAGATGAAGGGCAGTATGCTTCAACCCAGATGTCACCCCCACAACAGTCAAGACCCCTGTAAAGTAGGTGCCTTAAGCCCCAATCAATGACCAGCTCACGACAGCCACCGAAGAAAGGTATTACCAATGGATGATCTTCCTAGGAAGTCCACGGAGTTGTGAGACAGACATACTTAACCATTGTTTTAAGACACTAAATTTGGGGTGACTTGCTATGATGATCCGTAGTACCTACATTAAAAAACATTGAATTGCATGTTCTCATAAGTGGGATTCTATTATTCATGTTGTCTGTATCTCGGTTTTTTTCATGTAGTACTTACCAGAACAAACCCTTTCTGTAAATCCATGTAGATTAGCTATGATGTTATATTTCCACTGAACAGACAACTGTAATTTATTTCACCTGTTCTATTGCAGTGGTTCTCAACCTGTGGATCGAGACCCCTTGGCGTTGCATATCCGATGTCCTGCATATCAGATATTCACATTATGAGTCATAACAGTAGCAAAGTTACACTTATGAAGTAACAACAAAATAATTTTATGGTTGGGGTCACCACAACGTGAGGAATTATATTAAAGTGTTGCAGCATTAGGAAGGTTGAGAACCACTGGCTGTTGATAGTTATGTTGGGTTTTGTTCTTATAACTGCTGCTCCAAAGGACATTTTTCCAGCGTATTTCTCAATGCACATCATTTGTTGAGTAAGTTCATACTTGTTGAAGTCATCATATAAAATTTAAAATTTAATATACATTTTATAATAATAATAATAATAAATATTTTCTGCAAAGTCTTCACCAATTTACACTCCTTCCAACAATTTGTGAGTTAACTTGTGAACTCTTCAACATGAGTAATTTAAAACTCTGAAAAATGATAACAAAACAAAACAAAACTCAAACTGTGGGAGGAAAAGGGTTTCTTGTTGCTCTACTGCTCTGTGTTCCCTGAGTCTCTAATCTTAGCTAAGTCCTTAATTAAATTGAACTCCTAATTAGTTTAAGAAGTTAAACATTAAAAAAAAATCATTTCTTCAGTGGCGGTCATTTAGTTTCCCCCTGGGAATGACGAAGTCACACACTTCGTTAGGTAGCCTAACCGATTATAGCCACAGTTTATAAAGTCATGGGAACCCTTGGAAATTGAGAAACAGACCCCTTTGCCATACACATCGAAATATCTCTCCTAAGTTTTTGTTGACGGTGTATTATGTGGCTGGCTGGAGGAACTGGCTTGTTTCATGGGGTCCTTTAAGGCATTTCATTCACTAATTTCTCCTTCTAATCTCTGTTTTGTGAGCTATGTTCCTCCCAAAGGACATATTGTAAAACTTTTGAAAAGTCATTTTGTTGTCTATCACTTCTCCTGGAAATTAATTTATCCATTTAACGTTATTTTTATCCTTTTGCTACTTGAGGAAGCTGATCCCAAATTAGTTGGTTGCTGGATCCCAATTTGTTGGCTGCAAAATGCCGTTCCCAGCAATAATTCAGCCTTATCTATTTGGGAGAAGCCAAAGAGAAAAAAAACATTTTAAAATTATACCATGTTTTTCTTGGCTAGGTCAATGGTTTAACAGCACAGGACATCGTCTCTCATTCTCTGCTGATCAGATAAGATCTTGGGAGCCATCTTACAGGGTTGAAACTAAAAAGTTCCAGACACAGACTAGACACGTTCCTCTCTGCATCTGACCATTGCTGGGTGCTCCATGTATCATCTAGAGACTTAGGATATAGTCATGTGTGGGACTTCAGAAAAACCTCACTGTAGTTATGACTTGAAGAGGAGCTAAGAAAGACTGTCAGAAAGATAGAGGATGAAAACTCCTTGTAGTTAATACCTTGGTTTGGAGTCTGTTTGTGACTGTGGTGGAACAAGGTGCTGGTGAACAGCAGAACAGAGCTGGGGAACTCTGCCAGGAAAGTTCTGGAAGGTCTGCAACACAAAATCATGCTCTAGTAGGTAAGTATGTTTATTGTTGAAATGAAAGAATAGGGAAGAAATAGAAGGGGGGAGAGAGAGAGGGGGGAGAGAGAGAGAGAGAGAGAGAGAGAGAGAGAGAGAGAGAGAGAGAGTCCGAGAGTCCTACACAACTTAAAAATCCTTTGGGGGATCTATAACGTATTATTATTGCTATTTTTAAAAAATTGTCTTTATTTTATGTGTATAAATGTTTTGTCTACACCTATGTATGATGTATGTACATCCACATGTGTGCCTGGTGTCATCAAGGGCCAGAAGATGGTATCAGATCCCCTGGACCTTGAGTTACAGGTGATTGGGAACCATGATGTGGGTGCTGGGAACCAAACCTTAAACCTTTTCAAGAGCAACAAGTGTTCTTAACTGTCAGATCCGTCTCTCCAGCCTCATAAGACTGGTTATTATCCTTAAACAGGAAATAGTCTTCCTTTAAACATTAAAACATTTGCAGAAGACATATTCAGAAATTACTTTCAATTTTGCCTCATGGGAAATGGCACCAGCCTGGGACAGACTTCTCTAATTTTCCTTTCTTTCTCTTGGGCATCATCTCTCACGCTCTCTGCCTCATGGCCCCTCCCTGAGTGCTTCTCCGTTAAAGGCTGGGTGGCTACATGGCTCGGCTTTCTAGCATGTTGTCTGAGCAAAGCAAAAAAAAACACGAAGGAGATGAGTTATGTCTGTCATAGTAGTGGTATCTTCCAGCTGGGATGTTCAAGGGAAATGCCACTCTTACCTTGGTGTCTCAAAGACTTCTTTGCAGCTCTTAATTATGTTTGTATCAAGTAGATATTCGTAAGTGGTTGCTGGGTGAGTGGTGGGTTGGTGAAGGGATGTAAATCTTTAGGAGACACTGTTTCTAAATCGTCCACTGCTCTGCGCCCATGTCCTATAATATGTGAAGTCTTTCACAAATAGAGAGGTCAGTTTCTAGGAAAAGGCTGCCAGATGGCCTTGCTGGTGGATGGGCTTGGGTCACAATATGACCCTAATGCTTCCTGCCTCTGTGATAGTAGGTCTGAAGTATGCAGCTGTGTTTCTTCAACATAAAATAAGAAAATAAAACATAGCTTGTAGGGATGTGAAAGGTCTGAGTATCTAGCACACGGATCCTCAGTAAGTGAAAGAATTTTGTGAATGGTAACAATTTTAGATATACAGAAGTTGATAGTGCTATTATCTAGGAGATGGGGTTTCATGTTGCTTAGGCTGGCCTTGAACTTGGTTATGTAGTGAGGCTGGCCTCGAACTCATGACCTTGTTGCCTCCCCACTTCTCAAGTGTTGAGATTACAGACTTCTGCCACTATACCTGGCCATAAGCTGATATTAATTGGAATGTTTTCTAAATATAAATCATGAGAATTTCTGCTCAGTATTTATAATAAGAAGATCTTATATCTCATTGATACATAAAAAATATGTTTATTAACTGCCAAAACACAGTTTTCAAATTAAAAAAAAATCAGATTCCCAGTAGCAATGCTAGAGGGAGGCCATGAGTGAGCAAAGATTAGTTAGTATTTCATTTCTCAAAGGTTCCCAGCCAGACTGTGAGTCTGAGGCTACAGAGAAGGTAAGACTGAGCACGACTTTCCAAACTCTGCACCCTGCCCCCATTTCAACAACCAGAAAGTGTAGATGAGGTAACTCCTCACCATTTGAATTGCAAATATATTTTCATGCCATAAAAAAAAGTCATATCTTGATTCAGGCTTCATTTTGAAAATGCTAATTTATTAAAAATGGCAGTCTTGGCAATGAAGATCTTCACAGTTGCTTCCTTTTGAGTGCCAAAAAATCTTCTCGTGCATGGACATGCATGCCTGCGTCGATACATACAAGACACACCCACACTGTCTACACTCATCAATGCCCCTGGAGGGTGCTGTCAGGTTAAGGTCGGTGCTCTGAGACCACCCCGTGTCAGCGGGTGGGTCAGTGCAAGCTGCTTGGAGGACACCTTCCTTTCTCATGACTAAATGTGCTCTGCTTGGGTTTTCCCTGACAGACAGGAATAATAAATAACACCACTTGGGTAAGAAGAGTATTGTCCCGAGGCGTGGCATCCTTGTGACTTCCTCCTTCAAATGGAGCACTTCCTGCTTTCCGGCTGAATGATGAGTCACGTGAAAAGACATGAGGACGTGACACAGGGGACCAGTCAGCCTGTAATTATTTGGATGGCATTGGCGATAAATTTGCTTTTGGCACACTGTCCATCCAGGTAAAGCAAGAATATACAAGCAGGACTAGAAACACCTCACGGCTGGTGTCCTGTACCCTCCTCATTTCGTGCTTTTAACAACTCAGAGAGAGACACATCAGTGTTTACCAGGACTCTCCTCGCAGAGCTGAATATCCTATGCTGATTTCTGTTCCTTGTGAGTTTGGGCAATCAGAAAGCCCTTTTAGAGTTTATTCTGATTGAGAGATTGATGAGTATTTTGTATATGCCGAGAGACACGGATGATGTAATAGCACATCAAAGTATGTGGCCAACAGTACAGTCATTCCAGAAAATTGCCTGGGGTGTGTAAGGAGGATGGCTCATATTGAGTATTAAATCACGTCCTTATAGAACACCAGCTTTAGCATTTATATATGCCAAGTGCCATTTTTGGGGTGCATGTGTGTATGTGCACACAGTTTTGTTGATTCCTAACAATGACCTTGTGAAGTAATAATAAATACAAAAATAGCTCTACGTATCATGCTTGCTAATGGCTTGTCATTCTGCTAAACAGACTTCTTATAGCCACTGTCTCATTTAATCCTCCTTGACAGTAGAAGTCATAAACCTGTTTTATAAGTAAGAAAATGAAGACGTGGGACTGGAGAGATGGCTTAGTGGTTAAGAGGATCCAGGCTCAGTTCTCCTTCCAGGTCTTACCCCTCCCCATTTTTTGATTTGTAAAGATCCTCACCCCCTCCATTTCCAGCCTTTGAAGTAGACACATTTGCTTACAATATAAATGATTTTAAGAGCATACAAAAATCTTGGGAACAATGAGATAAAATCCTACAGAGTGAGACAGCCTAGAACTTGCCAAGTAGGCTTGGCAGGCTGGTCAGTGAGCCCCAAGGACCCCCTGTTTTCCCCTCTCCAGCTCTGGGATTACAAGTGTATGCCACAATACCAGTTTTGTTTTTAACATGAATTCTGGTGGCTGAACTAAGATCCTTGTACTTACAAGGCCAACACTTGATCTATTTTGCTAGGACTGGAGTTTTAACACTGAGTTAAATTCAACAGACATGTAGTGCTACCCTGGGCTGATCATATTCTGGGGTGATCCTGAGGTGAGAAGTCAAGATATTTAAGAAAAGGATATCCATTTGCACAAGAAAGTTGCTGTTTTTTTTTTTTTTTATTTTTTTTATTTTAGTCCTTTCCTACAACATATCATTTCATACAAGAAATGTCCTTCAAGGCTGGGCATGGTGGCACATTCCTTTAATTCCATCACTCACAAGTCAGAGGCAAGTGGATCTCTATGAGTTCAAGTCTGGCCTAGCGTACATATCGAGTTCCAGGCCAGCCAGGGCTGCATAGTGAGACTCTGTCTCAGAAAAAAGAAAGAAAGAAAATGTCCTTCTGAAGGTCTTCACTCTGATTTGCTGTAAGATGAAATCATTTTATTTCTCTGTCCAGTCATGGTGAGGAAGAACATCTCCTCCAAAGTGTTTCACAGCTAGATCTGAGCCTGTGGGGCTGAGACAGGAGGATCACAAGTTCAAGGACTGCCTGGGCAACTTTGTGAAATGCTTTTATTTTCAGAGAAAATAAAAGCTAAAAAGAGGCCCAGGAGTTTGTGCCATGGTAGAAAGCTTACCTAGCTTGCACAAGACCCTGGTTCAGTCCCTGGCATGCCCAG
The DNA here is from genome assembly GCF_949786415.1 of Peromyscus eremicus. Lineage (NCBI taxonomy): Eukaryota > Metazoa > Chordata > Mammalia > Rodentia > Cricetidae > Peromyscus > Peromyscus eremicus. The sequence continues at coordinate 50,363,374 of NC_081419.1, forward strand.
AATGTGTCTTCCTAAACTGAACATCGTGGTGCATATCTATAATTCAAGCATTTAGGAGACTAGATAGCATGGGTTATACAGTGAGTTCAAGGCTAACCTGTTCTTTAAGCAAGATTCTGTTCCAACAAAACAAAGCAAAAGCTGTCCTCTGTTTCTGCCTTTGAACACTTCGCAAGATCAAGGTCATCAAGATGATAGAGCCATCTAAAGTGTCCTAGGGAAGGGGGTGGAGGATGTCTCAGCATTTCCCTTGTTTATCTGCAAATTTTTATCCTGAAGTGACTCACTTAAAGAAAATGAAGTAAGGTAATGGAACATGAGTCAGCTCTTAGCTATTCCATTTAGGACCAAAGAGAAAGAAGGATCTAGAGAACTTCATGCTGGTATAAAGTTAATGTCTTAAATAAACTGAATGGTATTTGAAGTGGGATAGCTCAGTGGTAGAGTTCTTGCATAGTGTATGTGAGCCCTGACTTCAACTCCTGTTAAAACAGAAACAATAAATAAGAAAATAAATAAATACATAGATGAAAAGAAACTTAACAAAACTGGGTGGTGGTAGCACACACCTTTAATTCCAGCACTCAGGAGGCAGAGCCAGGTGGATCTCTGTGAGTTCGAGGCCAGTATGGTCTACAGATCAAGATCCACGACAGGCATCAAAACTACACTGAGAAACCCTGTCTCAGAAAAAAAAGAAAAAAAGAAAGAAACTTAACAGCATTCTAGGTATGTTAGTAGTGAGGAGGACCATGTTTAACTTTTCTTTTTACCATATTTTATGTACATATTTTATACATATTATCATGGCGTCTGTTGATCTGGAGATTATTTCAGAAGACTTTCTATGTATTTAAAATATAATTTGAAGGTATTGTCTTCCACGAATACTTTCTCTACCCTAGGCATTTAGTTCACACATGTGCAAACTTATTAAAAGAATGACTGTATGTATACAGTACACCAAACAGAGTAGAGAAAGAGGAGAGGAGAGATTGCAGGAATCATATAGTGAAGAGAATCAAGATCAGTTCATTCATGTCTTCTTCTTCCTCCTCTTTTTTTTTTAAAGAAACACAGATTCATTTTTCAGATGTGGAGGATAAAATAAGATTGCCTTCTGTCCTCCCCGAGGTCTCCATGTACAGATCAGAGAACAGCTCCTTCTGCTAGGACAGGACCCCCACGCCTCCTGTCCCAGATGGTTAGTGATGCTCTGAGGGGCTCCTCTACGCTTTCACTTTCTAGTGAAAGAAGTGTATTGTGCATACTGCGTATGGTGAACTAGAAGAACATGCTGAGTTTCCTAATAAAGCTAGATACTGCTTTATCACCATCCTGAGTTTCAGGGAGAAAATTTCCTTTATTAATTCATAGAATATTTATTGACTGTTTAGTAGATGTATACCATTGCACAAATGAGATGAAATATAATATGGGCAAAGGATCCAAGGAAGGGACTGTCTGACTTATCTGATAAGTCACATACATATGGAACACTGACTATAACAGTAAGGAGGAAATTAGTGGGTCAAGAAACGATGAAATGTTCACTGTCTCATTTCCCGGCTCCTTAAGTGCTGAGTCTGTTTTCCATCTCTTTCTCAGACCTTTTATAAAACTCTTTCCTTGTGTTCCATCTCTAACTCAGACTTTTTATAAAACCTTTCTTCCTCCATGGAAACTTTTGAATGTGAGGAGAATTATGGTCAGCTCATCCTTGGGTCGAAGTTGTTCATTACAGACTCCCCTTCCATTAAGCGTCTGTGTCTGCCTTCCTTGGGTCTGTGGATGGATTTGGTCCCGTGAGAGCTGGCTCTGGGGTTCTCAGCAATCTTGCAGGTACTTATCTACTTTAAAGGAGGATTTCTCTCCAGGGCAGAAAGCTGTTCTCCTAACTGATCGTGTAGTTCTAGAAGACAGAGGAACAAGTGGATGCCCACTTGACAGGGCCGGCCAGCCCAACCCACCTGGTTATCAGCAGATAATGCATTTACATCAGCAGCTTCCTGACCCCTCTCCTGCACTCTCAGTGATGAACCATTTGTTCTTCGGTCCCCTGTGCCTTTCTCCCAGTTTTGGGCACTTTGACCATCTCTGTTCTAGAACTGTCTTCAGCATCGGATTGAACCACACAGAGTAAAGGTCAAATCTTAGAACCAAGACTGAGTGAAAAGGCCATGACTAGTGACTATCACATGGGGAAACACAGTTAATATTTATGAAGTAAGTTATTGTGAATCCTTTGATATAAATTTAACCAAGATGAATAGTACCATTCTTTTATAAAAGAAAAAAAAAAACTCTACTGGAAAAGCACAAGTGAGGTGGTAGCTTCCTCCTCCTCCCCCTCCTCCTCCCCCTTCCTCTTTTCCCCTCCCCTCCCCTCTTTCCCCTCCCTCTCTCCTCCCTCCTCCTCCCTCCTCCTCCCCTCCTCGCTGTCCTCTTCCTCTTGTTCTTTATATTTCTTACAGAAACTGTCTGGAAAAGTCTTAGCCTTATTGGGTCTTAGGGATCATTCAGCATATCCCCTTTACAAATGAGTGTCTAGAAGTTCTTTTTTTAAAAACATAATTTTTTATTGATTCTTTGGGAATTTCACATCATGCACCCCAATCCTACTCATTTCCCAGTCCCTCCATATCCACCTTTCACCCTTGTAGCATCCCCTCCAAAAGAAAATCTAAAAAGAAATAAAAATGAAAATATTAAAACAAACAACCCTCCCCCCAAAAACCCCACAAAACGAAACAAACAATAACAAGCAAAACAAAAACATACAAAAAAACCCACTTTGCTCCTCCGTCTTTCCCACCTCTCTATCACCTCTTCCTTGGTCTTAGTGGCACTGGGAGCTGCTGTGTGTCACACAGTAGACCCTCTTGTCCAAGCAGCTTTGCTTGCAAATGTTCATTGTGTAATGAGTTGTTGGTCAGGCTTAAGGCCTCTGGCTTTCTCGTACACCATCAATACTGGACCCTCACCCAAACTCCTCTCGGATATCCTGCTATTGCCCTGAGTCATGGAGATCCTGCAGTCATGGTTCTGGAGGACCAGGCCCTTCAGGGGCAGGTCATAGATAGGGTAGATGTTGGGGTAGGCCAATCAAAGTCCTAGATGTGTGCTTGGGTGGTAGCTGAGTTGGTCAGTTTGGGCCACTGGGACCACCCCCATGAGGCGATGGGCAGAGCCAGCTCTCCCACACCCATAGTGAGGGGCAGGACCAGCTCTCGTGTGTCACAGTCATGGACATCAACACAGACCCTGGCTGTGGCAGGGCCACAGACACAGACATGGCCCTCAGCTACAGCTCAGGCCTGGATGTTATCATTGCCCTGGGTGGCAGTATAGGCCACTCAGATCTGTGTGGCCCAGTGGTAGTATGACCCTCAGACACCAACATGGCCTCAGGTGTCAGCCCAGACTCTGGACACCTACATGGCTTTTGGTGGTAACAGGAGCCATGGACATCAACATAGACCTCATCTTCAGTAGGGCCGTGGACCTAGACATGGCTCTCGGCAGCAGCTCGGGCTCAGACACCACCGTGGCCCTGGATGGCAGAGCAGGGTGCTCAGATCAGCATGGTACCTGTGGTGGAACAGTCCTCAGGCACCAACATGGCCACAGTGGCAGCCCAGATCCACAGATCCCAGGATGACCAGCCATGGTTTCTCTATCGCTAGCTCCAAGTTGGATTCTGACAGAATTTTGAAGGAAGGCTCACGGAGATGTGATAAGATAAAGCTTTCAGTGGCTTACCTGGGATTCTGATAAAAGAAGTTGATCCTTCCTCAGAAAAATGTGCATGCAGATGTAATTCCAGGCCTGAGCTGGTGACTGCATTGATTCCAAAAGCTAATGACCATGATGCAGCCTTATGATCTTCACCTTTAAGAAGTCCTGATATAGATGGTATTTGACAAGAATCGGCTCTGTTTACTGCTGGATCCTGCCATGTTCTAATTACTCTTAAGTGATTACATGATTGTAGAATGGTTATTGCCATTTCCCTAAATGCCCACTTAGAATTTAATTATTAAAGAGGAAATAGTTCCCACAGCAGACATCCAGTCCACATGTTGGCTGAATACACACACACACACACACACACACACACACACACACACACACACACACACTCGCGTGCCTAGATATGAACTTTGTATAGTGTGAAGGTAATTTGTGATTTGAAAAGTTTCAGTTTCCTGCAACTACATTATCCTCCACTAACACGTTATTTTTTCTATCATCTTTTCTTTCTTTTTCTTTTCTTTTCTTTTTTTTTGAGACAGTGTTTCTCTGTGTAACAGCCCTGGCTGTCCTAAAACTCACTTTGTAGATCAGGCTGGCCTCAAACACACAGAGATCATATTTTCATTTACAAATACCTAGTGTGTACCTATTATATTTTTCTCTGGAGGCTAGAATATATTATCTAGTAGATGTGTGTGTGTGTGTGTGTGTGTGTGTGTGTGTGTGTGTGTGTGTAAATATTTTGAGGTATGATGGGAAAAATTTCCTAGAGAAATATCAACATTGACTTTTTTCTCAAAAAAATTATAAAGTCGTGTGATGATGTTAATATGCACTGAGTAGTGGATCTGGATTGGAGCCATTCAAGCTTCAAACAATGAGATAGAACTCACCTTCAGGCACGCTTAGCCTCGTGAAGGAGGTGACATTTATACCGAGCTTTGAAGAGGTTGGAATTTAAAAGACTGAAAAGGACCAGAAGAAGGAGTCATTGTTTTGTTTTCTATTCCAGTTACCCACTGTTACATAACAAGCCATCTCAAACACAGCCACTTGAACAACAACACTTCTTTGTTTTGCTCATGAACCTGAAATTTGAACAGAGCTGTGGAATGTGAGGGGGACCAGCTCATCTCTGGTCTACCTGCTGTCCTCGTGGACAGTGCAGGCAAGGATGTAATCCACTGCAGGCTGGACTCTAGCATGTCTGTCCGTCTGCGTTGATAATGGGTGGAGCTGTTGACCAGAGCCTTTCCATGTGACTGCATGTCTTCTTCCCAGTACGGAAGCTTCGGAACAAGAGCTAGTATCTCAAGAGAACCAGGCAGAAGCTCTTTACATTTTCCAACTTGCCTTGGAAGTCACCATCTGCCACTTTTGTCATAGTCCAAATCCAAAGGGTGTGGTGATATATTGTATACCCTAATAAAATTTGCTGAAAGATCAGAGAGACAAAGGAACAAGCCACAGCCACCACCTCCTACCTTACCAACTTCTCAGCCTGAAAAAGCCTCAGTTCCTGTCTCCTCACACCTTATATACCTTTCTCCACCCAGCCATCACTTCCTGGGATTAAAGGCGTGGGTGCTTCCCACTACTGGGATTAAAGGTGTGTGCCAGCACTGCCTGGCTCTGTTTTCTCTCCTAGACTGAGTCAGTCTCATGTAGTCCAGGGTGGCTTTGAACTCACAGAGATCCAGATGGATCTCTGCCTCCTGAGTGCTGGAATTAAATGAGTGTGCCACCACTGCGTGGCCTCTATGTTTAATCTAGTGGCTTGTTCTGTTCTCTGATCTTCAGGCAAATTTTATTAGGGTACACAATCTATCACCACAAAAGGGAGAAGGCTACACTTTAAAAAAAAAAAATTGTAACCTGACGGTGGTGGTGGTGGTGGTGTACACCTTTAATCCAAGCACTTGGGAAGCAGAGGCAGGCGGATCACTGAGTTCAAGGCCAGCCTGGTCTACAGAGTGAGTTCCAGGACAGCCAGGGCTACATAGAGAAACCCTGTCTTGAAAAAACAAACAAAATGCATTGTAGGAGGAGCAGGTGGGGTGGGAGAGAGTGAGGACATTTTGTAGGAAGTAGCCTGCCACGGGGCGGCAATGATGGGAATGAGGTCTCAGAGGTGGCCAAGTTAATGTGCTGAGGTGTCAGGCTGGGTAGAGCAGAGTCTGAAGAAAGGAGACTGAAGAGGGTAGGGGTCTCAGTCAACAGGGTGCTCATTGACTAGTGGGATCTGGCTCAGGGGGCAGAGGGGTTGGTGGGGGGTGTTACAGGACTGCCATTTGCTGGAGTTTCTTCTCCAGCAGTCTAGATACGGATAGGGAGAAAACAGGCGGAAGAAGTAGCAGGAGGAAAGACATTGCTAGGGAATACTTGGTGCTGAGGAGAATTGGATCAGAGGAGCAGGGGACAGCGAGAGAGCCGTGATGACACTGGTTGGCGCTAAATAGACATAGAGGCCTTATTCTTAAAAGAGATTGGTGAAAGTTTTCCAACAGAATCTTCCAGGGGCCAGTCCAAGTATGCACACTTGGATAATTAGTGTTTCCTGAGGTCCCACAGGGAGCTCTGTGCACGTAAGGGACGTCCTTGATGGAAGTGCATTTATAAAATTAAGACATTTCTAAATGTAGCTAATTATATGCAGCTCAGACCCCTGTGCTTACAAGGCGAGCATTTTCCCAACTGAGCTATTCCCCCAGCCCACGTCATGGGCTAGTTTCATCTCTGATAACTGCTTCTGTCAGGGGCATTAAATTGTAATGTGTTTCACAACAGTACCAGTGTAGTATTTGTGTTATTTGCCTTACATATATTTAATCGTTGAGGTTGAGTGCATTTGATGGATGCATACTCTAATGTAGGCCAAATGCAGCAGGCTGACTAAGAATGCAATACCAGGTAAGTCTATGGGGCTGTCAGCACCACAACCAGGGAGGTGCAGAGCAGTACAATCCCCCAAGGGCAGAATGGCCTCAGCCCGGGATTCTCATCTCAGTGTCCTAAACTGAACCCATGAGACCTTGGGGGCATGCCCAAGGCTAAACTCTGAGATCTCAGCTGGCCTCCCGGTGCCCATTGTGGGGGGATGGGCCTGGTTATGAAGCACTCCAGTGTTGTTGGTTGTTTTTGCTCTTTTGGGGGGCCCTTCACCCAGCTCCCAAAGAAATCACTCACACAGAAGTTTATTCTTACTTACAAATGCCGGGCCTTAGCTTGGCTTGTTTCTTGACAGCTTTCCTTAAATTATCCCATCTACCTGTTGCCTCTGGGCTTTTCCCATTCTCTTACTTCTGTGTATCTTACTCTTACTCGGTGGCTTGCTGTGTAGCTCGGTGGCTGGCCCCTGGAGCCCTCCTCCTTCTCTGGCTAAATTTTTTTTTCTCCCAGATTTCCCCTTCTATATATTCTCTCTGCCTACCAGCTCTGCCTATCCTTTCTCCTCCCTTGCTACTGGTCATTCATTTTTTGTTAGCCCATCAGGTGTTTTAGACAGGCACAGTAATACAGCTTCACAGAGTTAAACAAATGCAGCATAAACAAAAGTAACACACCTTAAAATAATATTCTGTGACACTCCAGGAACACAGACACACAGACTTTCATTTTGGGCCTCTTCTGGAAAGGCAACCTTGGCTTTTTATGGACACACTTCCCATATTTGCTTCTTCATCTCCTCTGTTTCTCATACTCCACAATGAATCAGCTGTGTGTGCCCAAGCGTGAGATTTAATGACTTTTATCACCAAGGTTGCCTTTGATGATCTCTAGTGGTCAGAAAGTTATCCATCAGAAAACTGTATAACTGTATCAAACAATATAAGCTCCCCAAACCAAAATTCAAACCAACAAGAACAAACCACAATTAGAAAACTCAGCCACAGTGCCCCTGTGACTTTTGGCTGGCAGCAAAGTGTTCCCTCAGAGGAATCTTTCAGATGCTTGGCAGTGTTTGCTCCCTACATTTTATTTCGTAGAAGGAGACCTGAGGGCTTTGGTATTTTTATGTTTATTTTTTAGTTCCTTTCAATAGAATGCATATAAAATATATTTAAGCCACCCAAAGATGAAAGTATAAGTTTAATATGATTTTTGGGTAGGAAATATTTGGTTGCTAATCATCTTACTTTCAGTGTGCAGTGTCCAACAGACATGGAGGCTAAGCACGTTCAGACCCTGGCACTAGCTTTTAATACATTGGCATCTTTGAGAATTTACTAAGTACTAAGACAGCTTTTCTTCTTCCTCTTTCTCCCCTCTCCCTTTCTCCCCTTCCTGTCCTCTCTCCCTTCCTCTTCCTCCTTCCTCCCCCTTATTGTTGTTGGAAAAGTACTATTTGTTTGTTTATTTGTTTGCTTATTTATTCGCTCATTTATTTATATATTTATTTGAGATAAGGTCTTATGCATCTTTGACATGCTGTGTAGCCAAGGAAAACCTTTGAAATTTTGGTCTTCCTGTCTCTCTGTCCCTCCAAAGTGCTGAGACTGTAGACCTGCTCCGTGACCGTGGATGTGTGCAGTGCTGAGATTGTAGACATGTACCGTGACAGTGGATGTGTGCAGTGTTTAGATTGTAGGCATGCACCGTGACAGTGGATGTGTGCAGTGCTGAGATTGTAGGCATGCACCGTGACAGTGGATGTGTGCAGTGCTGAGATTGTAGACATGCACCGTGACAGTGGATGTGTGTGTGCTGAGATTGTAGGCATGCACCGTGACAGTGGATGTGTGCGTGCTGAGATTGTAGACATGCACCGTGACAGTGGATGTGTGCGTGCTGAGATTGTAGACATGCACCGTGACAGTGGATGTGTGCAGTGCTGAGATTGTAGACCTTCACTGTGACAGTGGATGTGTGCAGTGCTGAGATTGTAGACCTTCACCGTGACAGCAGATGTGTGTGTGCTAAGATTGTAGACATGCTGAGGGGTGAACCCAGGACTTCATTATGCCAGGCAAGGACTCTACCAGCTGAGCCATATACTCAGGCTTATAACTTGTCTTCTTACAGGGAAGAAGGAAAGAAACTTGTAACAAGCTTACAAACTGCCTAATGGAAATACAAATCCCAGTGATTTTGGCAGAAGGCATTGTGGGCATTATCACTGATGATAGTGATAAATGACGTCCGTGTGCAGTAGGTACCCGGTGGTGAGTCCCGATCAGGCTGGAGCTGCTTTGAGTTCTATGCCAATAGGACGGCTGAGAGCCTATTGGAGCTATAGGATTCTAACTGAGCAGTGCATATTTTGCAATAATCCGTGGGTAAATACATTGCAGGGCAAGTCATCCTCTCTTACACTCAGAAGGAACCACGGTTGAGACACTTAATAAGATGGTTGATAGCTTAGGGAACGGCCCTGCGTGTGCTGTTTTGAATAATGTCAGACATTTTCAAGTGGGCAGGATTAAAATGCAAACCAAGCCCAGGTTAGTTCTGTTTATAATTAATGTGTGCTGTTTGCCAGCCAGCAGGAAGGTGATCGCATGTGGCATGCAGATTGCTTAGAGCTGTTTAGACTAAGACATCCCGACACGACATAGCTAGGGCAGCGGCTGCCTCCTCAGGGGCGATGGGATGAATTTGGCAGACAGGGAGGGAGTACGCAATGTTTCTGAAACATTGTCTACTTACAAGTACATCAAAAATTGGTACGGTACTTAGCCGACCACAATTTTCATAAACACATAAAACGATGCAGCATGGAGTCCTTTCACTGGGTCCCCCATCACCAATGCCTGACTCTACAACTTTTCATCATCCACCCCTAAGGAAACCTCAGACCCTTAAGTTCTTTCTAGTCCCTCCTACAGTCCTTAGTAACTGCTCTTAGGATGGCGGGAAATTTGGAGGGAGACATGGAGGACGTGGAATCCAAAATCAGCAGGTCAGAAGTTCCTGCACATCTGTGCTCTTCTTTGTAACAACATACTAATGTTCCTTTTACAACAGCAGGATCTCTCTGTCTCTCTGTCTGTCTCTGTCTCTGTCTCTGTCTCTGTCTCTCTCTCTCTCTCTCTCTCTCTGCCTCACTCCTTCTCTTTCCTCTCCTCTCTCTCTTGAAAAACTCCCCCAACCCCCACTTTTTTCTCTGTCCTCTGCTGAAGATCAAACCCAGGGCCTCACACATGCTAGACAATTACCTCAGCTCCAGCCTCGACCCCCTTCGAAGACTTTTAAAAACAACTGTTGCATGATACAATTAAAACACCACAAAATCCCCCCATTTCAAGTAACATCAGTGACTCGGTCTTGCTCAGTGACTTCGCTGAAAGGTGGAGCCGGTTCCACAACCAGCCTCCCAGCAGTTCTATGAGTCTGATAAGGTCCTGAAGGTCTGTGAACAGGGATTTCGGCCCCGCCCCCAGCCCCGGGTGGCCTTTCACTCATTTTCTCCCTTTATAAATTTGTTTTTTTCTGAACATTGTATGTAGCTTCAACCATACAATACATGGTTCCTGAGTCTGGTACCTTTGGCATCTATCCAAGTTGTGGCTTGTGTATGTATTTTGTTTGTTTGTTTTGTTACTGACCAGTATTCTACTGACTGGCTGACTGGCTGTACCCCACCTTATCTCTCCATTCACTTATAAGTATCTTTAAAGAAAATTCTTGTCTGTGAATTCTAGAGGGATGGATTATTGGAGGGTCTTTATGATCCTGACCTTTAAAGAACCTGTCTAAAATAAGTTCCAGGAGCAAATCCAAATTTGTATTCTGTAAATAGTCGTTGATCCTGGACAGCTCAGGGCAGAGCTGGCGGGAGATGGATATGTTCTTGGAACATGAGAGAAAAATCCCCTTTCACAAATGTCTGATTCTTTTGCTGGGTCGAAGGAGCAGACGCATGGGACACAGATGGGACTGGTGTCTGACCACAAGCAGCTTACTGTGTCCCCTCCCTTGACCGTGCCACTCCAGGTAGGCCCATGCTCCTCCCAAGTGCTCCCATTCTACCCCAGCACATCATTTTGGAATTGCTTGTTTGTTTTGTCCAGTTTGACTCTTGGGAATATAAGCAGTGCGGGGCATGGGTACTGATGATGGTGGTGATGGTGGTGATGGTGATGTAGCAGAAGGGTGTCTCTCTGTTGTGCCTGGCGTGAGGTACAAAAAGCCAATGGCGGCTCCATGAGAGAACGCCTGGATACATTTCACTCGGGCAACAGCCAGGAGCAAAGGGAAGTGGAGACACACCATGCCGCCCTGGCTCCTGAGTCCCCCAAATGGCTTGCTCTTGCCTTCACTCAGAGTTGGTATTGTGTGGCTTCTCCAGAGTGAGACGGGACAACAGGAGAGTCAATGACTTCAGCTCCGCTTTGCTCTGCTCCTCAGTACACAGCCTCCCCACACCTCCTTACCTCTGTCATTAGCATCCTAATTGTGTCCCTAGGGTTACTCTGAGGCCAGACTATTTAGGGAAACAGCTTGAAAATGGTCTTGCGTGGGGAGGTGACTAGGCCCAGCTGCCAGGAGTGGTGACAGCATGGCTTCCCCAGCCTGGGCTCAGGCCCCTCCCTGCTCAGTCTTGCCACCTCCCTGCTGCATGCCTTCAGCTCCTCCTAGACTCCTGCCCTGGGCCATCTTGCCTGACCAGAAAGCCAAGTGTGGCTGTGGCAGGACGGCACACATCCTGTGTTGTGTATCCTGGGCTGAAGGCGGAATAGAAAGACCCGGGAGGCTGAGCCAGAGGAGGTGCTTCATGTGGAGAAGAAAGCAAGTGACTCTTGGGGGCCTTCTTGGTTGCATGGCTGCTGGCTGGGGTCAGGTGAGACTCCTGTTACATCACTGGGACAAAATCCTAGAAAGGGCCGCAGATGTGAACACATCTGGTCTTAGAGGTTATCTGAAGCTTTAACAGTAAACTATCACTATAATTAAGGTTATATTATTCTCTATAAAATATGTATGTGTGATCTTCTTTAGTAGATCACGTGTTAGCTTTGTCTGTTTGGATGACTGGAGAGATTCATCATGTGTTTATTTTCATGGCTATTGACTGGATGGGTCCATCATACACATTTATTGTGTGGATCATACTGCCTGGTGATTTCACTGTGGGTTCACAGCCCCATCCCTTACAAAGGACTCTCCATTGCCGGGATGGGCTGTGACCTTTGAGAGCATCTTCTTCCTTCCTTCCTTCCTTTTTTCTTTCCTTCCTCCCTTCCTTCTTTTCTTCCTTTCTCTCTCTCTTTCTTCCTTCATTTCTTTCTCTCTCATGTCTTTCCTTCCTTTCTTTCTTCCTTCCTTCTTTCCTTCCTTTTTTCTTTTTTTTTCAAGACAGGGTCTCACCATGTAGCTCTGGTTGTCCTAGAACTCATTAGGTAGACCAGGCTGAGACCCCTTTCTTAATGGTAGACAAAGACTGAACTGTTCATTGGAAAGAAATTGTCCTGCATTAGGGTTGAGTCTATGACTGAAGAGTCTCTTTGCGGTTTAAAATGAGCTACACTTGAGGCAGCTCAGATACAGTCAACTAATTTGAAGCCTCCCATGGAACTACTCTCTGAGATGGTGTCACTGTGGAAACTGTGAGACCCAGCCTTACTCTTGTGAATCAAAAGTCATGATACTCTTCTCTTTAACACGTCACCTTTTATCCACACAAGGTTCCTTTTTTTGAGTTGGTAGTTTCATTTTTAGTGTAGAAATCAAGTTTAATTAAAACTTACTTGCCATTTAAAATGGTAATTTGTTTGATTTAGCATTCTTAATTACTTTGGGTAAATTGCCCATAGAAGCTCACATAATTCATTTGTTTGTTAAAGTATTACTGTGTCATTTGCATATTTTGAACGACACCACTTTAATGAAACGCTGGGGTGGAGTCAGGGCAGATGCTGAGGGGTCCACCCTGGTCTGTTTGTTCAGCTGGAAGACGATCATTCTGCTTTCTGAGTTTTTGTAGAGGATCAAAGTCTTTAAAAGCCACAGTGTTGGAGAATCATTAGTGATGACGTGTCTAGGGAAAAGGTGGCCATGTAGTGGCTGGGAGCAGCATTTGAGCCCAGCCAGGACTGACCCCCCCAGGGACTCTGCAGCTTCTTAGACTTGCATGGGCTCCTCAATGCCCAAGATGGCAGCCTGCAAACCGGAGGCTATGTGAATTTAAATCCTGTCTAACACACCAGGGGAGCTAACAAGTAGTTGGAAAGCTTGTCTGAATTAGTGAAAAAAAAAATATGATGTTGATAGATGGTAGCCATTTTATTATTATGAGTGTAGGGTAGCTATTAACCAGTCCTAACCAATAACTGTCCATAAGGGAGGGCTTCAGGAACTTTTATGGAGAAGCAGATGAGGCTGATACCATATTTCATGTCTATTATTTTAGGTTTTGTGTATGAATTCTAGCTCATGCTCTCAGGGATGCTAGTTTGAGTTTTCTTCAGACACGCTCCTTTCCTTAGCAGAGAGAAGAGTGGGGTTTATTCACATTCTAGACAAGTTTACCGGTTAGCCTAACATAGTCTCTGATTTATCAGTTTTTAAGTCATTCCAGAGGCTTGTCCCTGGTTTTCCCTTAAACATTGAGAGCTGGTTTGTAGCTTCTGGCTATAAATAATAATAGAGATGATAACAATAGAAAACATCGTACCTGGTTAGCTGATCTCCAGCATTCCTACTGCCTGCAGAGAAACTAGGGGGAACAGTCCCAGCATTTGTATTTGGTACACCCCAACTCATGAGTGCTGTGGCAGAGAGATGGATCTCTCACAGGGGGTGCTCTGTCTTTTAGCCTAAAGGACCATTCACAGGGAAAGTGTCCGTGCACCTTAGGGAACACAGAAACAGGTGAAAGAATGTCAGGGTTGCCTTTTGACTACAACTGAGCATCTATACTAATGGCAGGAAACTGTCCCCTCAGCCCTTATTAAAGCTACCGGATGTAGCCTGGGTACATAAAGGCACTGTCCTTGGTGTACCATCAGCAGGGCATGTCCTTCGGTCCCTTGTCAATCCTAGTGAAAATGTGTCCCAAGGTTCAGAAGACCTTATTTGATCACAGACATGATACTGTGGGCAAGTTACTTGGCTTCTCTGACTTTGGATTTGCTTGCCTGAGATGTTGTGGGCAGATGGAGTCCATGTATGGAAAGTCATTCTAACTACAGTTTTGTGGTCTAGATGCACAGGGATCTCTACGGCCTGTGATCTGCATGGTTTTATGGGGCTGGGAAGACCAGTTACTGGAATCCTATGTAATCAGAAGACATAGATTCTGGATAGCCAGACGGTCTTCTTGGGAGTCCAGCCCTTACCTCCTCAGTTCTGAGTGCTCTCAGCTCCATGACCCAGCGGAACTGTCAGTAGGATGGGCCTGTGATCTGTTTTGACTAGTGTGTTTACCCCATGTCTGTGTTGGTTGGAGGGATGCTGGGAAGGATCTTAGAGCTAAGAGCACCTGGAATGGGATCTTGACGTTTAAAGCAAAACCTCACCTTTGCTTAAAGAGCGCAGAGAAAGAGTTTCTTTAATCTTATTGGACCCAGAAGAGAAAAAGACTAAACATTGTGACTTCTAAATATTGTTAACATTTTACATTACCAAGAGGCTTCTCTTTATTTTATTTTTAGTTATAAAGTAAAAGTATTCATAAATATTGAAAGTTCAAACAATATGTCAAACCTATATTATAAAAAGTGTTCTCCCCGCTCCCATGACCCTGAGCTGTCCACCATCAATATTCTTGTTTATATATCTCCAGATACTTTTCTACACATCTGTCAATACAATTTTTACAAAAGGGTATCTATTTGTCTTAAGGCTACTCTTTTCTTTTTTCTTAAGTGCCCTTCATGGCTGTTCCTTCACTATTATATGTAAACCACAGGAAGGTGTGTGCTCATTAAAAACAGCTCCTGGATGCCTGTGTAGCAGTACAGACAGAATGTATAAAAGCAGTTACTCTGTTATGGTATCACTTTGTTAACACACTTCACATTTCTGGTTTTGGACTATCTCTGAGCACTAGTGAGTCTGTAGACATCTCAGTGTTAGCTGCCTGGCATAGCCTGGGTCCAAGAACAAAGATAACCTTATTTTTTGATTTTGTTTTTTGTTTTTTGTTTTTGTTTTTCCAGATAGGGTTTTTCTATGTAGCCTTGACTGTCTTGGAACTCACTCTGTAGACCAGGCTGGCCTTGAACTCACAGAGAGATCCACCTGGCTCTGCCTCCCAAGTGCTGGGATTAAAGGCGTGCACCACCACTAGCTGACGATAACTTTATTTTTTAAGGTTGCCTCTGCTCTGTGCTTTGAGGAATACATGTATATTGTCAGTACGCTAATCTGTATATTTCTCAGACTGTTTATTTAGGAGTATTTTTAACTTAATGCTTACTGTGTGCCAGGCATAGTTTGGAAACACAGTTCAATTTAACTTTATATAGGCCCTTTTAACAGATGTATAGGAAATTAATACTATCCCATGAGATACCAGGACTTTTCCGTTCAAATAGTCCTATCATCTGCATATAATGAGACACTAATTTCTTTCTTTATCTGCCTTTATGCCTTTTATTTTTCTTGCATTATTACACTGAATAAGGCAACCCCTATTAGGGGTGGATTTGATTTTAGGGGAATTGCCACACTTTACCATTAAGTATGACTTTAAGCATAGATTGAGGAAATCTATTTTTTTTATTTTCTGAGAATTTTTTTATGAAGTCATTGAAATGACAAAATTCTTTGATTTTTGTAATTTTAGTTCATTATTACATTTCATTATTATTGATTACATGGTGTAGTCTTACATTTTTGAGGTCAACTTAATACTTACGTGAAAGATTGGTTGTCTTTTTATTTTATACATGCCAACTTAGACTTGCTAATATTTGCTAAGGATAGGTATGTCTCTGTTAACTGCCATTGACCTTCAATTTTCCAAGGATAGTCATGTTTGTGATAACCGCCACTGATCTTAAATTTTCTTTTCATAAAGTATCTCTTTCAAATTTTGGTGTTAGGCTTACCATGGCCTCAAAGTGGCCAAGGGAATTCCACTTTGCTCCTTTTCTGACAAAGTCATGTAAGATTTAAATATTATTTTTACCTTTAAATGTTTGATTGAATTCACCATGAAGTCCTTTGTCCTGGAGTTTTCCTTATGGGAAGGATGTTGAGAACATACTCAGTTTATTAACAGACATGCAGCTATTTAGGACTTTCAATTGCTTAGCCTGTCAATTTTGGTAAATTGTATCTTTCAAGTCGTTTGCCTATTTTATCATGTTTTAGATTTTATTGGCATAAAGTTACCTGTTTAGTTATTACTTCTATGTGTTGGGATTTCTAAAGAGAGCTCTTGTTTTTTATTCTGGCAATTTACGCTTCCCTCTTTTTACATTTTTCTTGATGGATGTAGTTAGAAATTTATTGATTTCTTTCAAAGACCCAATGTTTGGTTTCATTAGTTTTTTTTCAATTTTTCTGTTTCATTGATTTCTCTTAGGAAAAAATTCGCCCCTTCTATTTGCCCTGGATTTGTAGACAGTTGTTCTGTTTTCACCATAAAGATGGAGACTGGCCTCCTGGCCTCCAGACCCTTCTCCTTTTCTACCGGAAGCATTTCAAGCCGCAAGCTTCCCTGAGCCCCGCTTTAACGGTGTCCCCAGAGTGCACCATGTCATGTTCTCGCTGTCATTCAGAGCAGCCTCTATTAACCCCGGGATGCCTTTCTCTGCTTCTTCTTCCCCTTATGAGTTCTTTAGAAATGGGTTATTTCCAAATGGTTTGAGTTTTCTAAGTATCTTATTGATATTGATTTGATTAAATGATTACCGAAAACATACTTTGTAGTATTTCAGTCTTTCAATATTTATCGAGGCTTGTCTGTAGCACATTTTTATTCTGTCCTGGTCATTGCACCCTGTATACTTGAGGAGAGTGTGCCCCTCCGATGTTGGGTGTGGTGTTCTGAGGATGTTAGTCAGCTCAGTGTAGTTGGTAGTGGTGTTCAGGTCTTTTGTGTCCCCACTGATATTTTTTTTTTCTCGTGTGGTCCTGGGTGTGACCCCTAGCATGAGGCCCTCTGGTGTTTTCTGCCAAATTCTATCAGTTATTGAGAAAAGAGTATTAAAATCGCCAACTAACGTTGTGAATTTGCCCGTTTAATAATAAGTTCTGTTGCAGTTGGCTTTGTAGCATTCTATTTTAGGCCCATATGGATTTTATTTTTAGTTCTTTCAGATGAACAGCTTCTTTTGTTGTGATCAAATACTCTCTTATGTTGATTATGCTCTGCTTTGAAATGCAGTTCATATGATGCTGGTATAGCCACAGTCACTTTCTTGTGAGGATAAGTGTGTGTGTGTGTGTGTACATATTCCTGTGTGAAAACAGGTGTGTATGTGCCACAACACACATATAGGGGTCAGAGGACGGCTTCCATTTTGTTTGAGAGAAGGTCTCTGGGTTATTTTTCCAGTGTATACACCAGGCTAGGTGGCCTGCCAGCTTCTAGGGATTCTATGTTCACCTCTCATCTTCTTGTAGAAATACTAAGATTACAGAACTTTGCCCTAGGCATCTGGCTTTTACTTGGGTGCTGGGGATTTGAACTCAGGTCCTCACACTCATATGATGAGTCCTTTTATCCGCTGGGTTGGGCATCTTCCCAGCCCTACGGCAGCTTTTTGATGATTCCTCTGTCACGGTATATTTTTTCAAGCTTTTATTATTAGACGTTCAATGTTTTGTATTTAACAGGTATGGAGATCATAGAATGGTGTCCCTCCCATTTTGAAAACTTCTGGTTTTTATTATTTGTTTGGGGTGTGTGGGGGGGGGAAGAGTCTGTTCAGGTACATTGTATGTGTGAGGATCCACCTATCTTGTTTTTTATAAGTTCTCTCATCTTTTTGGGGTTTGCCTCCTAGCACTGGAATCATAAGCACCATCACCCTACCCTCCATCTTAAAATGGTTTTATTTATTCTTTGAGAATTTTATGAAATATGTTTCAGTCATCTTCATTCTGTTCCACAGTCTCCTAGATCCTCCTCCACTTCCCTCCCTATCCAACGTCAGGGATGTCCCCTCTTCCTCTCTCACAAAACAAAACAACAAACCCAGGGTGTTCAGTTTGTGTTTGCCGACAACTCCCGGGTGTGGGGCCGCTCTGGAGAGTGGTTGATAGACCAAGCGTCACTCCACTGGAGAAAACTGACTTTCCCTCACCCAGCGGCAATCGACCAATAGCTCCTTGTTAGGAATGGGACTTCCCGCCCATCTTCCCTGCTCTATGATGACATTTCATCTGTAACGAGCCTGTGCAGGCCATGTGTGTGCTGTCACACTCTCTGAGTGTGTCCATGTCGTGTCTGGAGAACACCGTTGCCTTGAATTCATCCATCACCTCTGGCACTTGGGATTTTCCCTCCCTGTCTTTCATACAGAACGCCGAGCCTTGATGGGAGGCACACCCACTGAGGTGTCTCCCCTCTTCGTCCTGTGTGCTTATCATTTATCTTCTCTTCGTGCCTTCCTTTGGATTAATTGATGTTTTTTGGAATTCCACACTAGTGAGGCTCTCCAGGAAACAGATGGAGGTGTGTGTCTGAGAGGTTTGTTGGGTACCACAGGTGACGAACAGAGCAGAAAGAAGCCTGCCGTTATGGAAGAAGGACAGAAGAAAGAAAAATGGGGTCGAAGGAGGCCTCAGAGCACAGCGGGGCTGAGGACCTCTGCTACCTGGTGGAGGGTACTGGTGTAGAGCTGGCCTCTGGGCAAGCTTGCTTGTTCCTGTCAGCTCAGCCCCTGGGCAGCTTTGAAGGACAGAGCTTCCATCCATTCTCAAGTGGATCCTAAAGGCACCACAGCTGGAGGTTGTTAGCTAACTGTGTTCCTTACAGCAGATTGGAGGTTGTCTTATAGATGGGAAGACCACCACCGAGACTGCCACAAATCCCACTTTAATTTTTTTAAAGTTTATTTTATGTGTATGGATGGTTTGCCTGCAGGTGTGTCTGCATACCACTTACGCACTTGGTACCTGTGGAGGCCAGCAGAGGGCATCAGAATCCCAAGAACTGGAGTTACAGACGATGGTGAGCCACCGTGGGGTGCTGGAAACCAAATGCGGTTCCTCTGGAAGAGCAGCCCGTGCCCTTAACCTCTGAGCCATCCCTCCAGTTTCTGTAACAGCTGCTTTACACGCTGCGCGGCTCCGTTTAATATCTCATTACCTCAGGGCTGTTGTCCAGGGGCTACCTCTTTTGTCTGAGGCTGCTTATATTTTATGTTCTTTTGTCTAATGATTTTGAAATGTAGCATGGATATTTTGAGTGTTGCATCATGGAGATCTGGAGTTTCATCACAAGCTTTAAATGACTACTAATTTTCTGTTTGTTTGTTTGTTTGTTTTGCCCTTCCCGAGACAGAATAACAGGAAATTTTCTTTTGCCTTAGTTAAGTAGCTCGGCGTCTGCTTTGCACATGCCTGGTGCTGGAATCAGGCAGAAAGAAGTTTGCTCCACACCATGCGTGGTGCTGGAATCAGGCAGCAAGAAGTTTGCTCCACGCCATGCGTGGTATTGGGATCAGGCAAAAAGAAGTTTGCTCCACGCATGCGTCGTACTGGGATCAGGCAGAAGTTTGTTCAGATCTTCGGTACTTTCCCTGTGCGTCTGTCTGCTCTCTGGGATTTCCTTCCTCATCTTCTAGCTGCTGCTGTGTCCCTGGACCATCCTCTTGATTGCTCAGCTGTGAGCCTGCAGGTTTCTCTCTGAGCACGGTCACCGAGCTGCTGGCCGGGTCAGCTCCTCTTTGACAAGGGCTGTAGGGATGGATCATTCCAGTGCCGTTCACCTAAGTGCCACCGTCATTTAGTTTCTCCCTCCGGCCCTGGTTGCTGTCCCGTGCCTTTCAGTCATGTGGCTGCTGTCCTTCTGCTGTTTTCTCTCGAGTTTATCACTAGTTCCCACGGAGTGGCTTCTCTGATACGAGTTACTTTCAAGACCGGAGGAGGAACTCTGTTACCACACCTTACAGCAAATTTAAAGCATGCCCATGCATATGCACAGGTCTGTAGTCCCAGAGTCTTAGAATTTCTTCTGAGGATCCATGGTGTGACTCTTCAGGACAAGGGCAAGAGATACAGGAGATACCCTGGGCCTTATGGGACCTTCTGGTGACAGTTCCTTGTATCTTTACCTTGAGCTCATGCCAGGGCCTCATCACTTAGGTACTTCGGATGTCTTCAAGCGTTTATATTATTTTATATAGAGGTTTATCTATAGCTGTAGTTAAACACTGTGCTGCCTTCTGAGGGAGGCCCTTTGGTTTTGTGAAATTCAGTGTTACGGTCTTGTAATGGGGGGCTTTTGGGGACCTCTTAGAAACTGATAAAGTTGGCCGTGTAGTTGAATGACTTAGATAAAGATAGCTTTTAGAAGAAAGACATTTTGACAGGAATATCGTGGGAATGTTTGAGTTTTTGTCAAAACTCCAAACAGTGGCCGTGGGAGAACACCTGTTAGCGGTCCTAAGGCATAGATCTTGAAAGCAGTCTTGAGCCCAGCCGGGGCAGTACTTGTTTCCGCTCTGGCCGGTGGCTCGCCTGTCCTCTGCCCAAGGCTCATCAAAGGATTCATTTCCCTGTAGACCATCCCCATTCCCACTCTTCATCTTTGCCTTGCAGAGGTCTTACCACAGCTGATTTGGGTGGTGGAGAAGACCTTCTGGAATTCTCTCAGCATCCCCACCTAGTGCTGAGTTACTCTGCACACAGGACTGGCCAGTTGAGAGCGGGCGCTCAGTACTGACCGGTGCCTCCAAGTCCCAGCGCGGCAGTTCTGGGAAGGTGGGCTTCTCTTCCCAGAGAACAGGATTGAGTGCTTGGAGCTGTGATAAGGATTTTGGCTTCTATCCTAAGAGCAACGGGAAGCTATTCAGGTCCAAGCTGCTGAGTAACAAGCCTGGATCGAACTTCTTAAGATAATTTCTCTGGTTGGTTGTGGCACAGTGCAGGTTACCTCGGTTCTAGAATGTAGAAGTTAATACACACTTTCAAAGCTTAACTCAGGCCTGGAGAGTCTTTAAGAGGCCCTCCAATGTCTTATTTCGACTAACTGAAATTTGTCAAGAAAGTTGAGAAGCAGAAAGTTTGAGCTTGATTTTTTTAAAAAGTGATATTTATTTGTGTGTGTGAAACTGACCTCTTTTTTTTTTTTTAAATTTTGTTGAGATGTGAATAAGACATTTTTTATAATAAAAATTACAACATACACTTGGCTCTGGGTTCAGTTCTTGCTACTGTCCTCCCCAAAAGGGGGGGAAATTCACAGTTATGTAAGTGCCAAGGATTAGAGAATTGGAGAATATTATATAGCTGTTAAGCAGGACAAGTTTGGGGGCTAGTAAGATGGCTCAGTGGTTAAGATCACACACTGCTCTTCTAAAGGACCCAAGCTCAGTTCCCAGCACCCATATCAGCTTCCCAGTGCCAATCACCCAACTGCCTGTAAGTCCAGTTCCAAGGAATTGGTGGCTCTGGCCATATCAGCACAGTACTCACATACACAAAACTGTACACCCCTCTCCCGACATAATTAAAACTAAAATAAATCTTAGAAGAAATGGCAAGCCTGTGCTTTGTGCTTTCAGAGAAATGGGTATGTTCCAATTTGTTAATTTAAAAAAAATGGTTTTTGTTTTATGTATATGAATGTTTTGCCTGCCTGTATGTTTCTGCACCACAAGCCTGCCTGGTGCCCACAGAGACCAGAGGAGGGTCTGGGATCCTCTGGACCTGGAGTTACAGATGGTTGTGAGCTGCCGTGTAGGTGCTGGGAATTGAACCTGGGCCCTCTGAAAGAGCAGCCAGTGATCTTAACTGCTGAGCCAACTCTCCAGCCCCATAATTTCTTAATTTTAAAACTCAAAATTAAGAATGCAAAAACATGTTTCAAGTGATGAAAACAATCATGTGTTCTCCAAAACAGAGACGTGGCTTCTGTGGTTAGTAGCCACTAACTTCTCCTGCTCGCAGCCGTTCTGTAGTTTCGGTGCCTAAAAGAAGAATACAAATCTACGGCTCTTTCGAGACTCACTGTAAATCTAATTTTAACGGCCTCAAGATGCTGCTAAAGTAGCAACATTTTAAAGAGATGAAAAACTTTGGTGTGAAAAACATACTCTGATATGCTTCTGCTTCCCAAACATTTCTGGAGACCAAGGAAATCGTATGCGTGTCTCAAGGAGAGGACTGGGCAGCCGCAGATCTAAGTAAGCACTGTCTTCGGTCCCCCATCAGCTGGTTTTGATAGCAGGTCACAGCAAGGTTAATCGTTTGTTTGATGAATTTCACTAAATGTTTAAATAGGATATTCAGCCTCTTGTGTGTACCTTGCACTCAGCGTCTTACTAAAACAAACACTCAGGGATGCACATGTAAGCCGGATACTGGTGGAAAAAGAAAGAGATTTCTGTGAGAATGTGGAGACAGACCTGCACCCAGGGCACTCGGAGGGGTATCCGATTGCTAATTTAGTGGATAGTGTTGGTTTTCAATTCTGAGCTGAAACACTCAGAGATGACAGCTCTCGCTAGGATTTCCCGGGGCCATCTGCTCTTGTGGAGCAGAAATCGTCAATTTACCTTTGAACCGTCAGAGCCTCACTGGCCTGTCCCTTGCCACTCAGACGTCCGGTCTCAATGGGGTACAGGAGAGGCTCGGTAGAACAGACAGTGGGATCCTTGTCCGGGAGTGACTGCCTGGCAATTGTTTCATGGAGAACAGGGAGGGGTGTGGGACAACAACCCTGCTCTGTTCACTGGCTCTTTAATTTAGATTACCAATGATAAAGCCGGGGCAACGGCTAAAGAAAGGTAGGATGCATACGCAGACATTAGTGCTAATGTGCTGGAGAAAGACAAGATAAATTGGTCCAGCTCTCATACATCACTAAGGGGGAAGCTGATTGCAACTTGACCATGTGCCTGAGTGGTCCCGTCAGTGAGAAGAGGAGACCGTGGATTAAAAAAACTAGGATGTACCGTTAGGGCTACCGCTGTGCAGGAGCTGGGAACACTGTCTGGTGTAAGTGTCAGCTTGTTTTTATCGTATTTTCCAGTATGTTCACGTCCAGGGAGCTTGTTTCTCTTCTCTGTGTTTTCCTGGAAGCTCCAGCATGTTTATTTGCAGTAGTAGACTTAATTCCGCATAAATGCAATCACCATCTAATAAAGTTCTGGGGAGAGGACCGTTTAGCTCAGTGTGTATCCAGGAGCCGAATCTGGGAAAGCAATGTTTATCGTTACTGTCTATAGGAAGCCTGGGGGTGAGATTTATTTTGTTTGTTTATTGTTTGATTTTTTAAAAAATTTTTTACAGGGAAATGGGAGGTGAGAGGGAGGTACATTTTAATCTAATAACTTGGTTATTTTGCTAGACATTTTTTAAAAAAAGAAATGTATTTATAACTCAGTATTTCATGTCTCCTGTGGGTTTTTGTTTTGAAAACTGTGTTTGAATATGTAAACCAGAGTGCTCGAAACATATTATATTTTATTATATTTTGTGACTGGGATGTTTGTATTGTTTCATATCTGTTATTAGACAAAATAATCATAAAGGGTGTTTTCTGTGGACCTTTTTATATTCCAAAATTAAGTACAGATGGTAATTTCCAGCAGTTTTAAAAATTTGTCAATTATTTAATTTAGCATCGCTTAAGCGTCTGCACAGGGAGAAAGCTGAAATGGTACAGGGCTGAATGAACACTGATTGCTAGTCTGAATTGCATCTTTAAAGTTTTTTGCCTCGAATCTCTGATTTCACAGTTTATTTTTACCAAATTAGATTATCATATTTTATTATCGAGACTGTGAATGGGTGGAACTCTCTCCCGGAGCCCACATTCCCGTTAGAGCAGAGCTTCCAGCGTGCCTGCTGATTGTTGTTGTGAAGGAAAGTCTCAAGCCAGCTCCCTGAGAAGACCGCGTAAATAATGCAGGAGCAGGAGAGAGGCAAGATGCAATTTATGGCCCAGACCCTGAGATCAGGCTTTTGTTCAGAGGGGAGGCCTTTTAAGTGTAAGCATGTAACATACACGGAGGCTCCAGGGAACTAATGTCACTGAATGAAATTAGTGGCCCCGTGATGCTGTCCACATGCTATTTCAAAACAAGCCTTAAAAAAGCCCAGTGAGCCCATCGCGTGGCTGGCTGGAAGAAGGGGAAATTGGAAGGGCCAATTGGAAACGGAGTGCCCTGCCTGAAAATTCCATGGGACAGACAGAGATGTGAGTATTGTGCAGGGAGGAGGTGGCTCTGGGGAGGGCGGATGTCTGACTGTTGAAACGCAGCATGGCAGTCTTGTTAGGAAAAGAATAAACCTTGTCTACACTGCAGCACTCTATGGACGACATCTTCCATCTTGTCCTAATTAGAGAAATATGGCTGCTGAATCCTAATCTCTTTCATTGTTGATAGAGCCGGCATGTGATCTGCTATAAATACACGCATGCATTCATTTCTGAAATAATGGCTGTTACCAAATATATTAGGCCGACAGGAGTGCTGGACTTGGGAAGCCGTGCTGAGTCGTTGTGTTCGCGAGGTAATGGACCCGTCGAGAATCACGGCACAGCTGGGCCGGCAGCTGCACCCAGCGCTCCGTCAAGTTTGGCCTCTAATTTCCTTGAACTTGTCCTTGTTTGCCAAAGTGATGAACATAGCAAGAACTTGCTTTCAATGTGCCGGCTGCAAGTGACACAGGCTTTTTCCAAGGAGTCTTTGTTGAAGACTCAAGAGCAGCAGTGCCCAAATGGGGTATTGATTAGGCACATGACGTCTGGGTCATCATAAAAGTCGGAACCAAAGGCAAAGTTGTAGAGTGAGGTCAACGGGCAGGAGGTCAGAAAGCGGTAAAAGGCAGTGTTGGGTCATCTCACTCCAAACTAAAGGACATATGGAAAAATCCCAGAGTAATATCCAGCAATAATTATCCTGTCGTTAGGAAAAGTAAATAGTGCTGTTGAGTTGGAAAGGAGCCCAGGAATTGCAACGCCTTTTCCCCTAACAGTGTATTGTTCTGATTTGGGGGAGGGCGACTGGGCCAGAAGGAAGTGTCAGACAAGAGGATGTCTTATATTAAGAAGCATCCTATGACCAAGCAGCACAATCTGAAACTAGCCGAGCTGAGAGAGCAGCGAGGCTTGCTTTCCAATCCCCGGTCTCAGATACATCAAGGATTAATTAGCACTTACTTACATAGTGTATCTACTATGCTCCCTATACTACGGTAACTAGATTAAAAACTCTTTGAAGGAAGATGCTTGAATTCATGCTTCCTTCTTACAAACCCCATTTCTTCAAAACTACTGGGCTTGAGGTTGTTCCTTGATGCTAAACAGAGGGAGCATGGGATCTTTATCGTATGAGCGCTTCATTGACCCATTACAGCACAGGTTGTTTCCTCTCCCTGGATTCAGAAGCCTGAACCTCCAGGACATCCAGTCTCTTCACTTGTGAACTGAGGAGATTAAGGCTCATCTTTCAGTGTCAGGAGAGTCCAGGAAGCAGTTCCTGGGTACCATCACACCTGGGAGGTGTGTCCCGCCCTCTCAGGCCAAGAGCACAGGATTCACCATGCAGAGGGAGTGGACGACGGAGCTCGGTTGGCCAGAGAATGAGGAGGAGTGGTAGGAAAGCTGCCTTGAGCTGTGGCAGGGCCTTGGAACAGAAAGTGGGCGGGGCCAAGAGAAGGTGGGTGGGAGTGAGGGACAAAGGATGAATGTGAAACACATCTTCCAAAGGAGATGGGGTGTGACCATGGCGGGACTGAGAGAAAGGTGAAGAAGGAAGAGTGTGAAGAGTCACAATGAGGAGTGACAAGATGATGGCTTTCCTAATGGCCAAGTGTGACTTATGGAGCTAAGTGTTTTCTCTGAAAATCAAAAAGCTAAAACAATGCTGCGTTCCAGCAATGTGGAGGGACGAAGAACATATAATGAGAGGAGAGGAAATTAGAATGTTCTAGTTAACTTATGTAAAGGGGAAGGGGGAAAATCAATAAGAAGCCAATAATATAGGGTATTGCTGACAACAGGGGATTCAAAGGAAGGGCTTGAAACGGCGAATCTGGGTTTGGAGGTTTTCCCAGACAAGATTCACAGTCATCAAATAATAAGGCTGTTCTGCAGTCCTAGAACTTATTTAAGTTTTCCTGCGTTAAAAATGCCACCAAAGAGACACAAATAGTGTCAGGGTTGGGAAGAAAAAGAACACAGGGAGTGGAAAAATCTTAAAATAGCTTGGCATACAAGAGGAAGTGGGAGCCAAAAGATGGCTGGATGACCCTCATTCACATCCATTATGATTTCTCATAACCCTTACCAAGAGTTATTACTCAGTAGCTTGTTGGAATCTTCAAGGAAATCCAAAAAAAAGAATTGGGACTATACTATACCTTTAACTGGCAAATAGGTTGTAGACAAAAAGCCCATTTGGACAACAATATCATAAACATCTTAAGTCTACTTTTCAAACAGCTACCCAACCTAGGTGACAGCAGAAATTATATACATTGCAATATAAAATTAACAGCAAAATACTTCCGTTAGTCATTAAAATATCAATGAGAAATGTCATAATAGAAGATGTTCTGGATGCTTGTGCTCAGTTAAGGACAAGATAGTTAGATACAATATGATATAGTTTGTAAGTCCTTTAAAATTCATGCCTCTTTCCTGTGACTCTGAGGAGCTATGCTTGCTTTAACTTTGCAATGTGAAAGGTTTCTTTGCCCTTATTTCATACGTACTGTGTGTTCTATGACTATCCATACTTACCACGATGGGGATTGTTTTCATAAACTAAAAAAGGAAACTGGATGAAGCTGAAAGAAAGAGAGATACCTGGGGTAGCTGGGCAATAAAAAGAGAGTAGAGAGCCGGGGGGTGGTGGTACATGCCTTTAATCCCAGCACTCAGGAGGCAGAGGCAGGCGCGGATCTCTGTGAGTTCGAGGCCAGCCTGGTCTACAGAGTGAGATCCAGGACAGGAACCAAAACTACACAGAGAAAAAAACAGAGAGAGAGAGAGAGAGAGAGAGAGAGAGAGAGAGAGAGAGAGAGAAGAAGAGAAGAGAAGAGAAGAGAAGAGAAGAGAAGAGAAGAGAAAAGAAGAGAGGAGAGATATCAAGTTAAAAGATTGAATGAGAAGGAGATAGATTAAAGAAAAATGAAGGGAGTGCTGGACAGTGAATGGGGGAACACAGAGTATGTGTGGAAAGAGGATTGGGACCTACTAGCTCCCAGACCAGCCACCAGGGGGGGCCTAAGACTCAAGACAACTTAAAAGTTGTCCCTTGAGTGTGAAACTGCTAAGCACACTGATGAATCCCTCAGGACCCTTTGTGTTGGTCCCTCTCTCAGGTTCCTTTGTCTTCACTTCCTTCCCTGTTCAGTTTGGACACTATAGCTTGTCATCTCAACCACTCTGCAGCCAGATTATAAGCAGTCTTGTTCATTCATTCATTCCGAAAGCCTTATTGAGTGGTTCCTATATGTTGGACACATTGGATGGGAAGTTGTCCTGTTTTGGGCAACTTCCAGGTTAGATACAAACGCTGAAGAGATCCAGTTGTGTGCTTTCTATGTCCTCCAACCAGGCCACTCATCACTGCTGGGAAAAACCCAGTGCTCTTCAGACTGATGCTACTGCAAACTTGTGGCCTTCAGCCTCAGTGGACCCTTTGGTATAACTCAACTATCATTAGTAAGTGCTGTGTCGCAGCTCTGAGGGGGAAGGTATCCTGGCAGTTGGGAGCCAAGGAATACCGCAAAGTCACACCGCACAACAAACTTCACACAAGAGATTTATTGGAAAAGACAGTAGTACCTGTGGCTCATCCCAGAGCTCGGGGCAAGCTCAGGGACTGGTGGGATTTCAAGCTCAGGGACTGGTGGGTTTTGAAATCCAGACTTGAGCTCAGACTTTTGACCCCACGCATGCCTCCCATTGTTCTCAACACCTTTGAGGCAGACCTTTGTATGAGGCCTCAAATCCTGGACAAACCATACACTTCCCCTCATGTTCAGCACACAGCCTCAGCTTTTACCCTGCAAGCTTTCCTCCCTGCGACCAAGTCTATGACCTGGATAAGCCGAAGAACACCAGCTGCCTTGAGAACAGTTCATCCCAGGGAACTCAAAGTTGACGCAGGAAGCCTTGGAAAGCGAGGGGATTCTTTACTGAAAGTTTCTACATGAGTCAACCAAGACCAAGGTCTCAAAATACCATCCTTACACGTTTTCCTCCCCGCATACTCTAGTTCTTCCGGCAACCATCAGTTCCTTCTCTGTGGAGGCCCTCCCTGGCTGCGGGGCTCATCCAGCTCGTCATCTTACTGTCTTCCATTCTTGGCCCAGCAAGCTGGTCTGTTGCTACCTGCCATTTTCCTCCTCCTCCTCGGCCTCCATCATACAAGGCTAGGGTGACTCAGCAGATTTTCTTTCTGGGCCAGTGGATGAAGGGTTTACAAATATCAGTATACAAATATGTCCACTTGTGCTCCTCCATACCTCTTGTCTCAGGTTAAAATGGAAGAGCTTTTGTTTCACTTTAGACTCTGTTAGGTCTCAGACCTCCAAACCTCCAGGGCAAATGGCTAACTGAGGTGCCTATTAACATCTCAAACCAGACTCTGGCCAACTCTCCCAGCATCCCTCAGCACCTGTGGCTCCTCCCAGCACTGCTGACCCTGCTGTTCCCTGCCTTAAGTCCTCCCTCCCATGGTCTGGGCTTCCACTTTCCTTCCCTGAGCCTGATCTCTTGGCCGCTTGGCCCTGGCCATCTCTCTGTGGGGGGCTCTTTTCCTATATTTGTTAGCATTCAGGCATCTGTACTAGTCAACCCATCCAGGCAGATGCCTAGCCAGCACAGGGTCCTAAGGCCTTACGTTGCTTAGTTTCTATATGCATACGCTAAGCCCCCTTTAAGAGCAAACCCCCTCCCCATGTCTCTCTTTCTCTCCCTCCCTCCCCATGAGGTTGCATCTGCACCCTCTCCTCTTCCTCCTTTTCCTGTCTCTTCTTTTCTTCTCTCTTCCTCTCTTCTTTTCTCATCTCCAGAGGCGCACTCTGTCCCTTCTTCTCTTCCCCCAGTAATTCTCTATGTGAGCGGCTGTCCTCTCATGGTCAGGTTTAGTCTGCCGGTCATGTTCAGCCTGGACTTTTCCCTCTGCCTGCTTTCTCCCTTATATCTTCATTCTAAGTAGTCATGTCCTCCTCCTTTTATTTTAGTTTACTTTTTTTTTTTTTTCATTCAGATTCTCTCACCTGTGTTCTGGCCCCCGTACACCTTTCATCTTTTTATAGTGCTTGATTTCCACTTAGTTTCTTCCATGTCCCACAACTTTTGCCTTTTAATCTTTAGTATACATGGGGATCGGGCAACCACTCTAATCTTCAAAAATAAAACCAAACCAATCTTCATCCTCCCAGCACGCTCTTTAGTGTCCTTTGACCCTGCCTCCTTGGTACAGTTGAACTTGGTGAAGGAATTGACAATATTTATTGGGTCCATTCTGTCCCTTCCCAGACACACTTCAGCCCACCGTGGTTTTAACTTCTACCCCAGACACTATGGACACCCCACTAGCTGAAGCCATCTGCTTCCTCCTTGTCCTGAATATAGAGGACAAGCTCAGTTCTTAATCTGCCTACAGCATCTGACAGGTCATTTCTTGAAATGCTGGTTTCTCACAGCATTCTTGTGCTCTCCTGGGCTTTCTTTATATGTTGTTAGGACACGGGGGTGGACAGATGGCTTCTCAATTGAAAGTGCTTGTTATACAAGCATGAGGGCCTGAGTTTGGATTTCAGCACCTGTTTAACAAACCGTGTATGATCTGTCACCCCAGCACTGAAGGGTGTGGAGCCAGGAGACATTACTGACTTCCAGCCTAACTGGGAGACTCAGAGAGAGATCTTGCCTCAAAGCAATAGGATAGAGATAGAAGAGGAAAAGTGACATTCTCCTCTGGCACCCACATGGGTACAGGTGCATGTACCCCTCTCCCAAACACATCTATGTACAACACACACACACACACACACACACACACACACACACACACACACATAAATAAAATAAACAAAAACTAATAATAAAAATAACATGGACGAGGCCAGGCAGTAGTGGCACATGCCTTTAATCCCAGCACTCAGGAGGCAGAAGCAGGTGGATCTTTGCGAGTTCGAGGCCAGCCTGGTCTACAGCGTGAGTTCCAGGACAGCCAGGGCTACACAGAGAAACCCTGTCTCTAGAAAACAAAACAAACAAACAAGAAGCATGGCTGCTTAGGGGCACCATTCTTTTCCGATTCTGGCTAGAGGTGGGGAGGGACCCATCCATTAGTGTGATTTCTGTTACTGATCATGTGATGCTGATTCCCACACTGGGTGACCCTGGCTGTACTTTGGAAGTGAAAGCCAGGTCTCCTCTTCTCTGACATCCTCTCCAAACCTACAGCAGTTCAGTTAAGACGTGATCTTCAGTCTTGCTCTCTCCTTTTTTAAATAGTGTAAGTTTCAGGGCATCTGTCCCCCAAACAAAGGTTTTAGAATACTAAAGTCTCTTCTGCCTTAAAAATAAACAGTTGAGTAGACTTTCTGTGCTTTGGATTTTTTTAAGAGTCTGATGGACTGCCTGAAAAGACAGCTCTGTTTGCTTCAGGTCTTTGGGTGTCTTGAGGTACCTGGAGGGATCTCACGGGAGCAGGGAGACACACACTTTTAAATACTTTAAACTACACTAGCAGGGAAAAGGGGAAAGAGGTGGTTTTACTCGTGGTCAGAAAACTCACCCAAGAGAAGAGACTCTTGACCCTGGACTCGAGGACTGAGGAGACACCCTTTCCTCATCTAGACAGCTCCCTTGTCATCTGAGTGTGCCACAGTCACTTTGAAATTGGAAATAATGAATTGGAAGACCATAATTGTTTAGCATTTCATGAGTAAATGGATTGATAAGAGTATGTCTGTTTGTTGAGTCTTTGTAATAAGTTGTGGGGAAAGAGAGCCAAGCTTATTGGCTTTAACCGGTTTGAACCTGTACAGACTAACCTGTATAGATGGGGTGGGGGAGGAGGATGACAGACGGACCCACTGATTTGGACCTTTGACCCTTGGCTAACTGTTGATGCACATTCCATGTGACGTGGAGGAAGTAGATCTGCCATGTCAGACAAGGAAAGTTGAGTGTTGGTTGTTAAGGTTCTTTTAAGGCTGTTTTTGTTGGTGAATATAGAAAATACTTGAACTTTCAAGAGTTAAAGTGGATCGTTTCATAAATTCAAACCATGTCTTACCTAAATGAATCCAGATTTGAACTGTTAAGCAAGAGCAGATAAACTAGGAATGTGCTATATGCTTCAGTTGTTAGGTTCTGACCACCCAGGCATGCAATTGCATTTTGCACGTGTTACACTAGAAGGAACCGACTATTGGAACACCTAACAAAACCCGAATCCCAGTAATCAATCTCTGCAATAATAAAAACACGAACCAAATGGGTTTTGATCAATATTATTCACACAGCTCATATCCTTAATGGTAATCCTTAACTGAAAGAGAGACCTTTGCTTCAAGGTTCATTTGTGATCCACAGAGAACTCTAAATTTGGTTGACACCCCAGTCCTTCTGAAATGTATGAGTCCTGTATTTCATTTTATGAAATTATAGCTGACTGCAAAATAACATGCTCAGATCATCTCTAGCTTTTCTTTTTCTTTTTTCCTTTCTTTTTTTTTTCTGGACAGAGGGGCACTAGGGATTAAACCCACGCTGAACATGCACTCGGCTGGTGAAGTACCTCCCACCCAGAACCATTCTAAGTTCTAATAAGCAGAAACATGGGGGGGGGGAGGCAGAGGGAAGGACTTCGGGGGTGGAGGGTGTTAGAAAGCTACATGTATTCTCTCTTGTTAAGTGTGTCTGTGCCCTCTTTAAAGGTGTGTCTCTCGTAGAGACCCAGACAGTGGAGACAGTCGGCTGTCTGTGTGAATATGCTGCTACCTGTTAGTTCAGAGGACAGAATTGTGCTTCTGTCTTTGCCCTTATTAACTGATGCTCTTCAGGTCCTCCGCCTCTGAAAGGAGGATGCAGGGAACTCTTAACAGTCCCATTCCACCTTCGAGTGGTGGGACAGGTGTAAGTTCTTATACAGTCCCCTTTGGAGCCCGTGGAAGGACGGACCTGCTGCTCTTGTCCTTCTGAATTACCTGTGCCGAGGCCAGTCCGTCAGCCGCTCAGCCTGTCCTGCAGCACACTGACAGGCTGAATTACCTATGCTGAGGTCAGTCCGTCAGCAGCTCAGCCGTTCTGCAGCAGACTGATGGACTGAGCTATATAGAGAGACACCTTGTCTCCATCACTTACCGTTGCCTGCAAAAAATTGAGCAGAACTGCAAAACAAGTCCTGTGGTACTCAGCACTTCCTGGGTGGGGGCAGAAGCTCTTCCAGAGTCTGCAAATTGTTGTCATTGGTGCCTTTTGTTGTCTGGGCTTTCCAACCACAGGTGATCCTCCGCAAAAATTTCTGATGTTTTTTGAGAAACTGGATGGTAGATGGCCTCCTACCTATGTTGGTGAACACATATATTGGTTTAAATATTAAGGAAACTCCACGTAGTTAAAAGGGAGGTTTATTTTGTGGGGTAACTTACAAGTGAAGGGATAGGTTACAGGGTCTGGGAAAGGTGTAGCGCAGTCCAGCGGTGTTCTCTGGAGAACTCTGCTCGGTCTACCTCCAGCGTCCAGGGTCCAGAAACTAAGAGAGCCAGCCCATCCGGATCTCGGGTCTTCAGGGGTCCTCTCTCGGTTCTGCCTTGTAGGTGTGACAGTTACCGAAGTCTCAAAGGGGGTGGTACTTCCAGGTCAAAGGTGGACCGGCTACCCACTACACCCATACAACAGAGAGACGCTCCTAGGGCTAGCTAAGACTGAGTGTGTGGTCTGCTAACCCTAACAACCACAGATCATGACCTATAACTAAGATTTTTAATTTTATCACTTCATTTAGCCAGTTTTGAAGCATGAGAAACACATCCTGGGCTGGATACATGGCTCAGAGGGGAAAAGCACTGGCTGTAAGTCCGGCAGTCTGGGTTCGGTCGGGGACCCGCATGGTGAAAGGAGAGGACCAGCTCCTATGGTTACCCCCTGCCCTCACCCATATGCTGTGATACATGGTCAAAACACCCCCATTTGTGTGTGTGTGTGTGTGTGTGTGTGTGTGTGTGTGTGTGTGTGTGTGTATGTGTCCACTTGCCCTTTGGGGAATGAGGACCGGGTTAAATTTTGTAGGGATTTTTATGCTCCCTGACAGAAGGAAAAAAAAAAATCCCACCTCAATTTTCAGTATCCCTCTTAAGCAACAGCAGCCTTCTTTGGTTTAGAACAGAATTTATTTCTCTCTGCCTGGTGTGGAGAAGCCACAGCCTTGCAGATGAGCCCCAGGGTGGGGCTGTGGCTTGAGTCACAACGCACTGACATCCTCCTAATTAATTGACGGTGGTCATGGCTTCTTTGAGCTGCGGTAGATTATGCTCTGTTGAACGGATATGGCTGTCGAGGTTTCTCATCTTCGTGCCCGTTTCCTATCCCTCCAGCAGCTTTACAACCTTTGCTGTCTATGGCTTGAGATTTCGGTTCAGAAGCAAGCCTCTGCAGAGCCACCTAGCTGATGACAGGCTGCGAGTTGTGCTTTGTGGACCGAACACCTTGGGAGACAGTGGCTTTCATCAAAACTTTTGAAATATGTTGAAAAGAGTTCTGCACCTTGAACTCGGTTCCTCAATTTGGTGTCAAGTGCCTATATTACTTCTAGAACTGAGGAAAGAGTCTGACACCATAGGTTACTCAGATAACCTAGTTCTGTGTGGTGTTTCCAAGTGCCCAACTGCTTCAAATGCAGAGATATTTCCTAGAGGGAAGAGGAGACGTTTCTTCTTCCCTTGAGGCTCTGTCCTTATCAGAGCTGCCAGCCCTGTCTGGAACCTGCTCACCCAGCAGGAACTAGAGGCAGGAAGCTTTTCCTATTCAGATGAATCAGAACAGACTCAGAGTACTGTTCAAAGGAAAACTTGTCAAACAGCTTGTGTGTCTTACACTTGGGCTGATTTCTGGGGTGCAGTGGCTCTTGGCCCAGCGTCGTGCTGTCTGCTAGCGAGGGCACTGACTGAAGAGAAATGTGGCGATCACAGGAAATTTCATTTTGAGGACTCTGAGAGTAGCCTCGCTGAGTTCAGGGTTTGGAAGAGAGCAGTGGATGACAAGTCCGGACTAGTTGTCCTGACTTCCGACCCACTTTATCCCCTTTCCCAGGTCACTGCTGTCTTTGCAGAGGTTTGTAGCTGTGAAGGGAAATTAAGACGTCCATTCCTTAGACCTTGCCAAAGGCATCTCTACATTTTGACCAAAGAAAGCAGCTAATATGTTTTGCACCACAGGCAATTCAAAGAGGGAGGGACAGTAGCGTTTTGAGATGACAGCGTTGTTCAAAAAGCACATGACCAACAAAGGCACGTACATATGGAAGCACAGGAAGGAGTCGGGGGAATTACCAAGTGGTAGAGTAAGTGCTTATTATGGGTGAGGCCCTGGGTTTTACCCCCAGCACTGAACAACAGCCAGAACAAAACCTCCAAAACTCACCCCCAAAAAAACTAGGATGAGTCTTCAAAAACTACTGATTGATTAGCATCCTTGGAGGAACTGCAGCGACAAGGAAATTTGCATCTGAACCATCATCCTGTTTCCAACTTGTTTGGAAACGTTTCCATGTTTCCCATCAAAACTTCAGTACAGGATTTATGGCTACTGTGTGCGTACCACCTGTGCCTAAGACCACAGTTAAAATGTAAGATGATTGTTTTTCAGATCCAGGACATCTCACATGCCATCCATTGGCCCAGCCTTGGCATGTTCTTGAGACACTGCATTTTGTAGGTAATACAAGAGTGACACTAATTCATTTTCCTTTGGCCCTTTCCTGCGCCCCCTCCCCATTGAACAACGACACACAATCATTTGGAGCAAACTGATGCTCTGTGCCAATGTGGTGGTTCAGATCATGATTGCCTTGTTGCTACCATGCTTCAGGAAACAAGTTTGGAGTTCAGTCCAAGACCTTGGTGCTGAGCTGACCCATCCATGCTGGATCCAAGCCTTGCTCTTCTCGCTTCATTAGACAGTGGCATCTGCTGGAACCGGAACCCCTCCATAACCTTGGGCCAACCTTTTAGGTCCAAGACTTTCCCATTCTCAGTGGCTACCTGCACCTGAAAAACATACAGCCGTGTGCTGATTTGAAGCTCTTTCTCCATTGCTGCCCCTAAGCCCTTGGAAAGCATTAAGCATGAGGGAACTTCTCTCTTCTCCATGTCGGTGGGGGGCAGGGCCCAGTCACCCTAACTATGAGAAAGATGGTGCTGTGTAATTCTGAACCTGCTAACAGTCTGCTGTATGAATAGATCCTCAATCTGTTTTATTCTCTCACTCTAAGATGATTGCTAAGAATAGAGGGAAATAGTTGCTATGAAACTTAATCTGTGACCCTTTCCTGACTCAGCCGGCACTGCTAATTTGCCGTAAAAGTCAGCTTTCAATTTGTTGGCACAAATGACTCAAGTTAGTGTTCTTTGCTTTAGAATCAGCACTTGAGTTAACGGCACACCTACCTGATGCAGGAAATAAGCACGAGGTTAGAGGTGGTCAAGCAGGACTAGAGACGGGTCAAGTGATACCATGGTTAATTCTCCATCAGAGACGGGTCAAGTGATGCCATGGTTAATTCTCCATCAGAGACGGGTCAAGTGATGCCATGGTTAATTCTCCATCAGAGATGGGTAAAGTGATGCCATGGTTAATTCTCCATCAGTGACGGGTAAAGTGATGCCATGGTTAATTCTCCATCAGAGACAGGTAAAGTGATGTGCTGTGGTTAATTCTCCACCATTTTCACTTAGGTCTTCAAACCTCCTTTCCTATCAAAGCTGTTTTTTCTTCCAGGCATTCCCCCCTCCTCCCCGTGTTCCCCACCTGCTCCTAAAGTGGTGATAAACGGTTGCCCAACAGCCCACTTACGTTTGCATCTCCTTAGCTCAAGACACTCTAGCATCCACTCCAGGTTTCCTGAGGAGCCTATGTGCATTGTCGAAAGAGATCTATGTCCAGCCTGCTTATTTCTAGAACAAACAAAACTTGCTGCTGAGCTTATTGGCATCTTTCCAGATGGCAGAGGGATTATTCCTGTGGCTGACATCTGGGGTGGTTAGCAGTTGTGGGTAGAAGACTTGGGAAAGAGTTCCATCAAGGCCATCAGAGTGTTATTGCCATACTTGCCTGCTAGAGAACAACGGACACATCCAGTTGGCTAGACTGATTTAGAAACACTGTCTGCATGAGAAATCTTAAGTATGTTCCCAAATCTTGTCAACCAAAAAGGAAAGGCCACTAGCAAGAAAAGTAGGCAAACAATATATACGACAATTCAAAAAGAAATAGAAATGACCAATTGTAGCTAGAGTTTCCCTGGTCCTGCCTGGCCCACAGTCAGGACAAATCTCTCTCACCCACCAGTCCCGCAGCTGCTCAGACCCAACCAAGGAAACACACAGACTTATATTACTTATAAACTGTATGGCCGTGGCAGGCTTCTTGCTAACTGTTCTTATATCTTAACCCATTATTATTAATCTATAAGTTGCCACGTGGCTCGTGGCTTACCGGTATCTTGACATCTGCTTTTTATCTTGGCAGCTGGCAGTGTCTCTCTGCCTCAGCCTTCCACTTCCCAGAATTCTCCTCTCTCCTTGTCCCGCCTATACTTCCTGCCTGGCTACTGGCCAATCAGCATTTTATTTATCAATCAGTCATAGCAACATAAATTCACAGCATACAGGACATCCCACAGTAACCAATAAATATCACTAACTGGTCACCAAAACATAAATGGAAACAACTAGATATGCTTTTCCCCCTCAGACTGATGCAGCAAAAGTCATTGACAAATATCCAACAATAGGGAAGCAGGGATTCCTGGAGTTTGTTGGGGTGGGTGCTAATGTTAATCAGATTTTATAGCTTGTTTGCATACACCATTTGCATAAACGTTTCTAAGTCCTGCACAAAGTCACAAAGATGTGCATTTAAGAGTCTTCTCTGCAGGATTGGAGAGATAGTGTAGCAGTTAAGAGGTTAAGAGTACTGACTGATCTACCAGAGAAGCTAGATTCCGTTCCTAGCACCCACATGGCCACTCACAACCATATTTCTAACTCCAGTTCCACAGGATCCAACACCCTCTTCTGCCTCCATGGGTACTGCATGCATCTGATGCACAGACAGACATGCAGGCAAAACCCCCTACACATAAAATGAAAGACAATGTATCTCCCCCCGCCCCCAGACAGGGTTTCTCTGTGTAACCTTGACTGTCCTAGAACTAACTCTGTAGACCAGCTGGTCTCAAACTCAGAGATCTGCCTGCCTCTGCCTCTCCAGTGCTGAGATTAAAGGCATGTGCTACCACCGCCCAGCTAAAAGAGAATGTTCTTTGCATTGTTATTTATAATGGCAAACAACTGGGACAATCATAAATACCTACCAGTTAACACACTTGTATAAATCATAATTCATGCCCAAACTGAAAGACTATAAAGCTATTTAACTCCTTGAGAGACATACATAGATACATACAGATCTTTAAGACATATTGTTAATTCATAGCCAGGAAATTATAAGACAATGCCTATAGGCGTGATTCCATTTACTGTAAAGTGAGCTCAAAGCTGTAGATCTGCATGAATGTAGGTAGATGTGCAGGTAAACACGTCTATGTGTCGATGGAGTTATGAAAGATTGTAAATTAAGCTGTTTGCCCCGGGAATGAGAGGGAAGGGAGTACAGAGTGAAGGAGGACCTTACATTTTTTATTATGCATACTTCTGACCTTTGACATTTTTTAAATAATAAGAATGAATTCGTGGATTGTTTATATAATTCATTAAAGTTTATATAAAAATAGGAAACTTGCAGCTTAGTTTTCTGGGAAAAGCATTCAGAATTGCTTCCCAAAGACGCCATTCAGGAAACCACAGGTGGGTGTAATGGAAGTTTTTCTTTTTCTTTTGGTAGTGGTTAGTCTGTTTATATAATTAGGTATGAGAGAGGTTTTTCCCGCCCCCCTAGACTTCCCAGAAGACGTACCTGTGCTGCCTGCAGACGAGGTGGACCTGTAACTGGTCCCACGACTTATCTCCAGGTTACAGTGGATGGGGAATACTGTTCCCACTTGCTGACTGGAATAGCATGGTCCTCATTAGAGACGATTATGCATAAGATGCTGGTCTGCTCCCTAGTGTGCACACTCCTTTCCTGGCCTTAGAGCCCAGTGCTCAGGCAGTGAAGACAAGGCTTCAGGTTCTCACGAGCTTCAGTGGAGCTCAGTCTTATAAAACGCCCTTCTCCAGGTCACCAGCGGTCAGGCCCTGATGTCTAGGCCATTCCCTAGAGAGCAGTTCTATTCTTACATACACACTGCATAGTAATTGATGGCTGGGGTGCCAATCTCCCACTCTGCTCTGTCTCCTGCTTCTGGGCAAGAGTTGTATTTTGTTCATCGCTGTATCCACAGTACCCAGTCCAGTGCCTGATCCCACAAGATGCTCAACAAATGATTGTTAGATAAATGATAAGTCTGACTTTCAAGTAACTTTAAAAAAAAAATGTTATTTTATATGTACAGATGTTTTGCTTGTGTGTATTTCTGTGTACCACATGCCTACCTGGTGTCTGCAGAGGCCAAATGAGGGTACCAGCTCTCCTGGAACTGGAGTTACAGACAGTTATTAGTTACCATGTGAGTGCCGGAAATTAAACCTGGGTCCTCTAGAAGAGCATCCAGTGCTCTTAACTGCTGAATCGTCTCTCCAGCCCCACAATGTATATGTAGGTGTGTGTGTGTGTGTGTGTGTGTGTGTGTGTGTGTGTGGTGTGTGGTGTGTGTGTGTATGTGTGTGTGTGTGTATGTGTGTGTGTGTGTGGTGTGTGTGTGTATGTGTGTGTGTGTGGTGTGTGTATGTATGTGTGTGTGGGGTGTGTGTGTGTGTGTGTGTGTGTGGTGTGTGTGTGTATGTGTGTGTGTGGTGTGTATGTATGTGTGTGTGTGTGGTATGTGTGTATGTGTGTGTGTGTGTGGTGTGTGTATGTATGTGTGTGGTGTGTGTGTGTGTGTGTGTGGTGTGTGGGTGTGTGTGTGTATGTACGTGTGGACCAGAGGGCAATTTCAGATGTCATCATTCCTTGAGACAAGATCCCTCAATAGCTTGGAGCTCTTCATTTAGGCTAGACTAGCTGATCAGCGAACTCCAGACATCCCACCTCCACCTCCCCAGCAATGGACTTATGAGGGCTTGGGGGATCAAACTCAGGTCCTCCTGCTTGCAGGGCAAGTGGTTTACCCATTGAGCCATCCATGCAGCCTACAACTCACTCTTAAATAAATGAAACTAGAGTTTCTTCTGGTTGGATATGAGAGAGAAGGGCTGGAAACACAGTAGCTAAAAGCTAGTCCAGTTAAAGCCGAGCGCTGTGGCCACTGTGCCTTGGTGCTCACACTTCAGAGTCGACAGGCAGTGACTTTCTACTTTGCAACTTCCTTAACCCCCATGCCTTACCTCTTCCTCTGTAGAATGGACACACTGCTCATCTGCATCCCAGGATGCTTTCTGGGGCCCAGTGAGATAAGGATGAAGAGTTTTCCCGGTGGCCACAGCCTGTGCATGGGGACGTTCACTGTTCCTGCTGGCTCTTTTCCAGAACGTATATGA
Organism: Peromyscus eremicus; assembly: GCF_949786415.1. Classification (NCBI taxonomy): domain Eukaryota; kingdom Metazoa; phylum Chordata; class Mammalia; order Rodentia; family Cricetidae; genus Peromyscus; species Peromyscus eremicus. The sequence goes on from NC_081419.1 coordinate 50,402,989, forward strand.
CATGAGTTGTTCTCCCGGTCAGGTTTTCTAAACAGCCCTTTAAATACCAAGTGATTATTATTTAACTAACTTTGGAGATCCATCTTCTAAAAATGGAGTCATTTCCTGAAACAGTCTAGCGAGCATCGTACCTTTTAGCTCAGGAACATTATCATAAGCAGCAATTACTGCCCTGCGTAAGACACAGAAATACTGTCTGAGCCCTCAGAGGTGTGGGACACTGCCATGCTTTATGGCTACTCTGGTGTTTAAGTTCTTTGTCTTAGCTCCCTTAATGGCCAGTTGTCAATTCTTAGTACTCTCGGTGGCCTGTGTCTAGTACATCCTTCCATCATTATAATTTTCTCTTCTAATAGGCTGTCCTCTTGGGAATCAGGCAGCCAAGGATGCTATAGTTGTGCATAAATAGCAGTGACTTGATGAGGGTCCTTAGGAACTCTCGGATGAATCGGATGAGCGATCTTTGCCACTGTTGTGTAGGCTGAGGTTTTTTTTCTTCCTCGTTGACGTCGCTATGCGTCTGGCTAAGATAGACGAAGTCTTACCGTGCACAAAACCATTCTTGCACCCACTCACAGGGGCTCCCTTGTAACCCAGGCTGGGGTTAGAGCCGTGTGGCCCCAAGTCTGACTCTGTTTGCTCTTCTCCAGTTTTAGCTTAATTCAGCACAGTGCCATGGGGGTGGTCTAGACCTCTCCACACTTCCTGTACTCAGGGAGAAGCACTTTGTGCTACTTGGGGGTGACACTGGGTTCAAGCTCTGAACCTGCTGCTTAGGTTGAGTTCAGTTTTTCTCCTCTAACCAGGACTATGACTGGTTTTTTATCGATGTCATTGAAACTAATCGGTTAATTCTAAAGTGCTAAAAAAAAGAGTGTTAGTGTTAAGCCACTCCAGCACATGGCTGCACTTTTGTTTTTAGAGTTCTTCTGAGAATCTGTGTTTTTATGGAAGAAATGTCTCGGCAGCCTTTCCGTGAACCTCTGTTCTTTGAAGGGGGGGTGGCATTCTACAGAACCGTTGTGAAGCTGCTGTCTGGGAGATGAAGTAAGGTTGCGGGGGAAGAGGTAATGAAAAGTACCACCGTGTGGGATGTAGTCAGCTGAGACAAGAGGGAACGCTTGTGTTTCTACTAGATTTTGCCAAAAAGTTCATTTATACATACAGATGGGAAAGCATTAAATATGTGGTATGTTTATGGGCTTGAATACAAGAACCGTTGATAATTAAGTAGATCCAGTATTTGTCTTCTAAATTTATATTAAATTTCTCAGATTAGATGATGCATTTCTGCAGGAACCACCTGTCTTAGAGCACACAGTATGAGATGACTTGTGATTCTTCAGTAATTTTTTTTATCAACTTGAAATTTGCTCTGGCAGATAGCTGTCCTGCGCCCCTCACCTACTCTTTCGGATTTCTTTGGACATCTTGGGGATCTAGTTGGAAGGAATTTCCCATTGCAGCTTTGGGTTCTCAGGGGCTGCCTGACCCTGGAGGCCTGGAGTAAAGATCTTGCTGCGCCTTCATTATATAGTTAATGGAAGCCACTCAGTGTCATTTAACTCCCCTGTTTAATGAAATGCAGAAACTTTAAAGACACTTCAGTCTGAAGTGTGAGAGACCATGAGGCTGAAAATGGAGCATGAGCAGCCATGGAGTGGAAGGAGGGGCTGGATGTAAGCTGTGAAGGAAGCAGGTGGGATTCCACATCTCAAGAGCTACCTTTATATCCTGACCTTTCAGTTCTTTAAAATACATCATTGTGTATGGTCTGCATGCATGTGTGGGTACATGGGTGTGTGCGCAGTTCTGTCTTTCTACCTTGGCATGAATTCTAGGGATGGAGCTCAGACCACCAGGCTTATGGGACAAGCAACTTTGCCGTTTTGGCTATTTATGGCATAGGGCTGTTTCCTTGCTCTTGTTTGCTTCAAGTTCAGTCACTGCTCTAACTCATGTTCTATCATTCAGCTTTAATTTTATCAATGGGCTGTCATCCATTGATTTCAAAGAATGAAGTCAAGACAGGGGTGTCAGCTGGCTAGGGGATCAGATGGCCAGGAACGCGGTTAGGAGACAGAAATAGTTAGCTCTAAAGCAAGGTGTTTCATATGTTTAAACACACACACACACACACACACACACACACACACACACACACACACACAGAGAGAGAGAGAGAGAGAGAGAGAGAGAGAGAGAGAGAGAGAGAGAGAGAGAGAGAGGAGACTAATCCAGCCTTGGCAAGAACCTGTTGGAGGTGGATAATGACTCTTCAAAGAGAGAAGTCACTGAACAATCGCAAGAGAGGAACTTCATGGGCCTGACTGACATTAAGAAAAGTTGAGTTGGCGAACCGCCTGGTGGAGCTTTACCCAAATTTTGCTGTCCTTTAAGATGATTTCCCAATGGGTGGGCTGTGCGGGAAGCTTGTTTGGGACAGTGGTGTGTGAGAGTGGAGTTAAGAGTCTACTCCTGAGCTGTCCCAGCGCAAACATCATGCAGTATAGAAATGAGATGCAAAATATGGTTTGGAAGGAGGTGAGAGCATCAAGTCTCCCCTTACCTAGTATTTAGGTTGGTGGAAACAACAAACCCCGTGTCAGAGTCATTTCTGAGTAAGGAAGGAGAGAGATGATATATGTGGTCAGTGAGATAATTGGACTCATGGAGTTGGGACAGCGGCTGTGGAATCAGACCAATTTTTGTCCTCATCGATTAGGCTTCTTCTAGTAACTAAACTGTCACCACAGCAATTTTGCTACAACAGTGACCTGTGATCACAGTGTTTAAATTCCACTATAGCCATGTACCTCCACCCCAGGACCAGGGCACCAACAGGGAGCCGTTAAAATGCATGAAGTGGCGCCTCACTGGGAGGCCATTGCTACAGCAGTAACTCCAAGTGTGAAACCAGGAAAACGGTTGGAAATGCTTTACCTTCAGATACAAAACCTTAATACCATGTTGACCTTGGACTGTAATTTGGGTAACCAGCACTTTTATGGCCCATTTACAGCAGGGAGGTAGATTGGTTAGAAAACAGGTGTTTGCAGTCAGTAGTGTTCATGGGTGGGTTCCGGCGTACCTGTCTTGGATGAGTGTTTGCAAAGTCCTAACTCCCCATTGTCCATAGGTATTGGATCTTGTAGGCAAGTCCCTTATCTAAAATGGTGTACTGTCTGCAGGGGCCCTGAGCCCACCCTCCTATGTTCTCTATTGGTCTCTGGCTTACTTATAATACCTTACACAATGTGAATATTGTTATTCTGTGGTCTTTAGGGAACAATGAAGAGAAACAAAACAAGAAAAAACATGTGCATGTTTAGTGCAGATACAGTTTAAAAAATTACTTTCAATCATTGGTCAAATCTGTGAGTGCCAGACTGTAGGTGCAAAAGGCCAAAGGCGTTGCTTGAAGGAACTCATGTGAGATTTGTCTCTGTCTTCCTCACACCATGTGCCAGGCTGAGCTTTCTCACACCTTCCCCAGCTGAGGTCCAGAGCATCCCTGCTGCCGTGGAAATTCCTTGCTGGACTTCCTCTGTGTTTGTTCAGCCCTTGCTGCCCTGGGCCGCTATGCGTCCAGTTCACCCTAAAGAGGTTTTGTTTGTTTTTCTGTTGTGAGACAGAGAGGGTCACTGTGTAACCCTGACTGGCCTAGAACTCTATGGAAAACCAGGTTGGCTTAACTCATCCAGATCCGTCTGCCTCTGCCTCCAAGGGCTGGGATTAGAGGTGTGCCACATCACACCTGGAGAGTGCTTGAAGTCTCCTTTGAATTGTCTTTGCCTGTGATGCTTCAGCTGTTGAATGGTTTAAACATGGTCCCTGTGGCTGATTACATACATCATCTCTGTAGACATTTTCCTCTTCTTTTTTTGACATTGGCCAAAAAAAAAAAAAAAAAAATTATTTAGAAAGATTTGACAGCATTTGAAAATAGCTTCTAGTTTTCTTGTTTTACTTCAGATTAAACGGAGAGGTTAGTTTCCATAAATGCTCTTGGTGTGCCGTCTATGCAGGACCGTGCCTTCGATGTCTAGCAGCTCAGTGGACTGGTCCTCTGCTTCCCACTTCAAGCATCAATGTCCTACTTCTGTCTGATGGCTTTCTTTATTGGCAAGGTGTGCTAGTTAGGTTAACTGTTAACTTGATACAACCTAGGGTCACCTGGGAAGAGAGTCTCATGAGTAATTATCTAGAGCCATGGTTCTCAACCTTCCTAAGCTGTGGCCCTTTAATACAGTTCCTCATGCTGTGGTGACCCCCAACCATAAAGTTATTTCATTGCTACTTCATAACTGTGATTTTGCTACTGTTATGAAGTGTAATGTACGTATCTGTGTTTTCCAACGGTCTTAGGCGACCCCTATGAAAGGGTCATTCGATCCCCAAACAGTTTGCAACCCACAGGTTGAGAACCACTGACTAGACAAAGTTGGCCTGTGGACATGTCTGTGGGGAGATTGTCTTGATTGTTACTTGAGGTGGGAAGCTCTACCCTGAATGTGGGCAGTACCGCTTTATGGACTGAACCTTGGACTGTGTAAGTGTAGCAGAAGTTTGCTGAGTTCTAGGAGGCAAGCAAAGATGTGAAATGACCAGTGGCCTTGACGTTCCTGAGGTGATGTGCCATAACTTGGAGCTGTAAGCCAAATAACCCCTTCCCTCCTCTGGGTTGCTTTTTGTTAGGGCTCCTTATTAAAACAACAGGAATGAAACTGGGGTGCAAGGGGTCTTCATAGGGAGAAGCAGCACAGATTCTTCCATGTTCATTCAAGCCATGAGGATTGTATGCGAGAGCCTCTTCATCTGAACGTGGATGGGTGTGGAAGTGCATGCCCCATACCTCCTCAGTGGGTCCCCACAATAATTGATTTCCAATTATCCATAGCAGCATTGGCTTTTCTCTCTCCCCTACCTCACTTTCCCCTTCCATATACTTTCTGAGATCCCAAATACAAAATTCCCTGCAAACCAAGACCTGGACTCTGGTGGACTGTTGGTGGAGCCAGAACTGAGACAGAATTGTTTTCTAAGCTTCTGGTTAGGTTCCTTGGGCCTATTTCCTGGCCATTTGCCACCTCCAAATGTCTTAGAGCAAACCAATCAATTCTTGAAGCTCTTCAACGCTTTTCTCTTACCTTGAATAGAAGCCAAGATTCCTAATGCGCCCTCTTGCCCTACAGGGACCTGGCTGTTCCTGTCTTTCAGTGCCTGAGTGTTCAGGGCTCTCTGCGTGCCTCAGCCTACTAGCTTGAGTCTCTCTGTACCCTCTTTCCTCTTCTGGGTGTTTGTTCCCACTATCTTATTTTCCAACTCTTTCCTGGACCTCTCAGGCTTGGTCCAGCACCTCAAACTCCAGTTCCCGTGGAGCCGAGGGCCTTGTTTGCAAGTGTGATCGAGCACGGGGCACTACTGGTGATCCAAAGTAGACCACATGTAAATGTTATTTCCTGTCTGCATTGAAAGCAGTTCTAGGAATACGGCCCTTCTTTCCTCCTTGCTGTTATTGGTCCCCATCCTGTGGATTGTGGGTGTCCCTGTAACAACACTACCAATAACAAGGGACCCTTTTCAGACAGTCTGAGCTCCTTTGGACCCTTGTTGGACAACGTGGGATTTGCCTCTGTGGGACTGTGGGTCTGTTTACTGGCCTCACAGGCGGTCCTTTTTACTAGAGAGACTTCCTTCTTTAATCTTAAACTTTTGTTCAGGTGTTTCAGAGCAGGGCGGGATATGATGCACTGTGTGCTTTCCAGATCAAAAAGAGCATGTCCCCGCTTTTATGTTTACGTGGGGAAATATGACCATTCTGGGTTCAATTTGAGGAAATCAGAGTATAGTGAAGAACAGAAAGGATATAGCTTTGATTTTGACCATACAAAGTATGAAAATGTCCATACCGGATGCTGCTGTTATGTCTCTTAGCATACAGATTTGCATCATTTCTCTTGTACTTAGAAAATAGTGATGTTTCTCACGCTTCTCACTCAGCAATGCCTGTCTGAGTGTTTCTGATCTGGTTGTCAGTTGTCTTTACAGCTGTGTCTCCTGGGATGCTCTAGGACAGGGCTGTGAAGCTACAGCCCTGTCTACATCCAGACCGCCACTGCTTTTGTAAATTCAATTTTATTGGCATACAGCCACACTCATCTAGTTACGCATTGTCTATGCCCACTTTTCCATTTAGATGGGCAATACTGTGTGACCTGAAATGTCCAGCCCTTTGCAGAGTGCATGTACTGATCTGCTCTAGGAAGGCTGCTGTGGTTTGGATATGGTTTGTGTCTCAAAGGTTCATGTGCTGAACACTCGGTCCCTGGAGTAGGGGTGTGGCAGAAACTCCAAGAGGCAGGACCTAGCTGACGGTAGGTCATGTGGCTCCACCTTTACGAATGATTTCGTTCTCTGTCTGTGCAGTGGGACAGGACTAATAGTTACTAAAAGGACTGTGTCTGCTGCCCCTCCACTCCTCACTCATATATGCGCCCTGTCTGCACTTAAGTTTGGTTCCCTTTCTGCTTCACAGTCATGTTGAGATATTGCCGACTGGATCCTTTCCAGGATGCTGGTATGTGCTATATGGACCTTCTACTCCCCTGAATCATGAGCTAAATAAAACTTTCTTTGTAAAAAATATGCAGGCTTGGGTGTATTGACATGGGAACATGAAATGGAATAAGACAAAGCTCTCTGCACTTAACCGTACCCATCAGTAGTCTTCATTTGCCTTTCTTGCTAGAGTACTGCATGCGCTAGGTATGTGTGATGCTCTGCTTGCCATTGTCTCTGGCTACAAAGCCACCCTGTCCTTTCCTGCTTAGAAAACACCTCCTACCAGCTGTCGTCTCTGTCATCTGAGTTTTCATCTTCCTTGTGAGACTTCTGAATCCCCACAAATGTATTTTTTTCCTCTTCTGGATTGCCGTGACACTTAGAGGTATGCCTTAAAATGGCTTATCATCTCACAGTGCCTGGATTTGGGTCTTTCTCCTGCTGTGGCATGGGCTCACTCAAGGGCCCGCAACCAGGTAGATGATAAAATAACACATCTATGTTGGAGCATTGAATATCCTTTTAAAAATGTTTTATTTACTATTATCTGGTATGACATATGTACAAACATGTGCATACTACAGCACACACACAAGGAGGTCAGAGGACAAGTTGGTGGAGTTGGGTTCTGGGGATCCAAGTCAGGTCACCAAGCTTGTGTGTCCAAATCCTTTATCCATGGAGCTGTCTTAATCCCCATTGGACGCTCTTTACCAGCGTACAGGATAGCAGAGGTCACAGAAAACACACCGCAGGTGGGGGCTCCCGACCGTAAAGAACTTGGGTCACGGGCTTCCTGCTTTCCCCACATCCAACCATTTTACAGATGGGAAACATGAGGTGCAATTGAAGAGGGGATTTGGCCAGGATTCCTGGTAGATATGCTCCTAGCTCTTCTGACTCTCTCAGCTGTGCAGTGGGGAGACCCTTTGGTGGCATGGAGAAGGGATGGGGTGTGACTAGACACAGTGTATTGGCTGCAGAGGTGTTTGGAGAATTGTTGACTCTTTATTCCCCCAGAGGAAGGTGGGTATTTATCGGTAGACTGACCTCCTACAGCAGGAGATGAAGTATAATAGCAGTCTAGCCTCCATCTTTCATTTAAAGGTGCTCTGACTTCTACATCTCCTTTAGCTTTTTCCTGTGGAATGGAAGAACCCTTCACCATCCCTGGTATTGTCTCTGCCTCATCAGTTAAGTCTAAACACCTTTAAAGTTGCCGTGAATCCATGATGATCTTTGTAGCCGCAGCTTGGAGACCTGGACGTTACAGGCAACTTAATATTCTCCTTTTTTCATGGAAGATGGGATTGAAAAATGGAAAGCGGTGTTTTTCAACAGTTTCTCATATTTATCTGAGTGGTGGTGATTTCATGTTGCTAGAACAAGCGAGCTGCTGGAAGCTTCACATTTTCTGACTGCCTAATGGGAAGCATTTGATCTGGCGAAGAGCCCAATTGTCCATCTTCCTGGGGCTGACAACCACTTACGGGGTTATGAGCGTGCGCTTTAATCGACTTCCTAGACACCTCTCCACTGGGGGAGCGCCTGCCGATGAGGAAAGGAGTGTGTGAGTGCTGACGAGCAATTCCTGAGATTGAGAGGTGGTTTGGATCTCATTTTAAATACCAGGAAAGCCATATTCATCATCTTGGAGAGCAGATTGGAAGGAGAACTTCGAACCAGCCCTTCTCTGCTAATACTTAACGAAGTTACGATCTAAGAGTCGAGACACTCATTTTTTTTTCTCCTTAATAAAGAGCTGTGAGAGAGATCACATGACACTGAATTCTTTTAAATTAATGGGCTTTTGACATCTTTGGGGCATGTTTTATAAAGAAATCCATTTTTGCTGGCTTCTTATGGCTCACGTTTTGGCAGTCACACTTAAGCATGGTAATAATGCCAGTAAAGAGGTCTTGTTTGCTTACAAATAGAATTCAGTGGTTTTAGAGGCTGAATCGTGTCCTGTTGCTAGAAATATGCGCAGTATTTGGTCTCTGTTCATTGAGTGACTTTGTAATTAGGATGGTGTCCAAATAACAGATACTTCTTCTCCCGTGGAGGCCATTACAGCTTGTGCTTCCCACTGACAGGAAAAGGTCTTAGCCGAGGACTAGTCTAGACACATGGATGAGTTTTAATCAAATATATGTGTATACATATATCCGGGCCATGTGTACATGTCTGATTGTGCTTGGCTCGTTACTTCTTAATATTAACCAGCAAGGGAAAAACTTTAAATATGGATAGGAATTTTATAAGAGTCAGATCAACATCCGGAAGTAAACTCCGGAAGTAAATAAATGCTGTCAGCCAGTTTTGCAAAGGAAAAGGCACTCTAGCACACAGGTGTGTTTAAAGGGCTCTGTGTCCCCGGGCTCTGTCTCTCAGGCTCTGGAACTGTACTGTGGTGCAGGAGACAGAGATGCGCAGGTCACATGCTGCTACGGCCAGCAGTCCCGGGACTGGAAAGCAAGAGTCGAACAGATGCTCAGCTGCGGGACAGTGGATGGGGAGCATGTAGCTGGAAAGCATGTAACCAGGACATCCATTGGGTGTGCACTGAGAACCATGTACAGGGTTTTCAGTTTAGGCAGCTGAGGCTCTGACGCCAGAACCAGCTTTTGCCAAGGAAAGCTGCTGGTGACATTTGTAGTGGCTCTATTTAAGGACAGGAAGTTTGGGAAGGTTTGATGACTGATAAGAGCCAAGGCTCAGTCAGAACTTGAGGGACTGGCGACAGCCATTTCCACAATTGTCCCTGGGGACTCCAGGGTGACCTTTTGTGCCCTCTCCTGCCCCACTCCCCCTTCTAAGGGGACTCGAAGAATTTTCTTTGCAAGGAAGTTAGAGTTTATCTAAAGGAGCCTTATTCTGAAGCGTTTTCCTTGGTTGTATTTTGAAAAGTCATTTCCTGCTTCTCCGAATGAGGAAGCGGTAGAAGGAGTTGGGAATCTCATCCACTCAGAACTTTGTTTCGCTGTGGCTTCCTGCTGTTGGCACTCATCACCAGGTGACGGGTTCCTTCCTCCACCCAACATGTGGAGCATCTTTAGACCCAGGGAGGCAGCTGGCAAAGAATCCGTGAGAAACAGGGAGGGGGCATGTGGAGAATACCCCTTCAAGTCACCCCCTCCACGCCAAGACACCGAATGACAGGGAAATGTCTTATCCATGATTTCTGTCCTTTTGGGATCAGAAATGGAAGTGAAAACATGCAGCTTTGTCGAGAGATTATTAAGAATCCCAGGACAGCCGCAACACAGCAGTAAGCCAGGAGCAGCGCCCTCTGATGGCCACTGCGAGAGTTGCAGGTCCCACACCCCAGAAGCCAGGCCGGATGTGATGTTTCTTCCTTTGATGAATCCCAAGACTGGAGCTGACCTAATCCTTACAAGCATTACTCTAACATCTGTCAGATACTAAATTAGGAAGCGTCTCAGCGTCTTCTGGTTTCTCCCAGTCCCTGAGTGTGCAGCTTGTTTCCTTTTCCTCTTTTCTTCCTCTTTTTCCTTTCTGTTTGTAGGTGATATACTTAGGTGTGCATGTGTGTTTTCAGGTGTGCTCGCGCGTGTGTATGCACGTGGAGACCGGAGATCGATGCCAGGTGTCCTCTCTGTCGTCTTCTGCTGTATTTCTTTGAGACTGGGTGTCTCACTGAACCTGGAGGTCCCCATGTGTCTAGACTGGCTGGCTAAGGCGCTCCGAGGATCCTCCTGGCTCCACCTACCAGTGCTGAGCTACACCCCGCTTTTTCTGAGCGTTCCAGAGATCTGAACTCATGCAGCAAGGGTTTTCCCCGCTGACCCTGTCCTTGGCGCATCTTCTCACTTATCTTATTTATTTATTTATTTATTTATTTATTTATTTATTTATTTTCAGAGCTGAGGACCGAACCCAGGGCCTTGCGCTTGCTAGGCACACGCTCTACCACTGAGCCAAATCCCCAACCCCGTCTTCTTTTTTTTAAAGCCGTTTTCCAGACTAGTTTCTGCTATTCTATGGCCCCTTTTCTCACCTCACCGCCATATCTGTTTCTCTCAAAATTCTGGGCCAGTACTAAGCTAAAAGATGCTTGATGGGAAAGCAAGGCTGATTGCAGAAGACAGAGAGCCGAATTCATGTTCTGCGTGGAGGGACTGGAGGCGGGTGAGAGCGTGGATGGGGGTGCACATGCTGCAGGGAAATGAGCCAGCGACTGACTCCTTTACCAAGTGAGCAATGGGTACACGGCTTCAGCTAGAAAAACAACAGGAAGAGAGGTCCTCTTTCCTCTTTCCAATTGGCATAGGAATCTCTGGTAACGGCGAATACCAGGAGCTTAACCAAACTGACAGGCTTACTTCAGTGGTAGTAGATGCCTCTGGTCTTGGTTAGGGTTACCACTGGTCTGATAAAATGCCATGACCGAAAGCAAGTCGGGGACGTAAGGGTGTATTTGCTTACACTTCCACATCATAGTCAACACTGAAGGAAGTCAGGACAGGAACTCAAACAGGGCAGGAACCCAGAGGCAGGAGCTGATGCAGAGGCCATGGAGGGGTGCGCATTCTGGCTTACTCTTCATGGCATACTCAGCCTTCTTTCTTATAAAACCCACAACCACCAGCCCAGGAGGGTCCCCATGTACAATGGACTGGGCTCTCCCTCATCAATCACTAATTAAGAAAATGCTCCACAGCCTTACCTACAGCCCTATCTTACTGAGGCATTTTCTCTAGGGAGGTTCCCTGCTCTCAGAGGACAATAGCTTATGACAAACTGACATAAAACAGTCCAGCACAACTGACCCCTTGTCAGCCTGACATACAAACATGTCACTACTAAGCCACAACCTTTCCTTTCTTATTCATCCCCAAGATCACACACTAATATTGACATCACAGTATAAAACGTTTTCAAACTTAAAGAAGTCCCACAAATCTTACAAATTCAAACACTTTAAAAATTCAATCTTTTTTAAAATCCAAAGTCCCTCAACTGTGGGCTCCTAGACAATAAAACATTAGCTAAGTGCTTTCTTATTTCAGGAGGGAAGAACAGTCATGATCAAAGCCAAATCACACTCTGGTGTTTTCCTTGGTGGTCATTCATCCCAAGACCATCAAGATACTGGCATCTCCAAAATGCTGGGGTCTCTTGCAGCAACTGAGCTCTCTTTAGGGACTCCAGCCCTACAACATAATGGCAAGCCTCAGCTGCTCTCCATGCCCTTCACGCCTTCAAAAACCGTACCACCGGGGTGACTCTTCCACTACTAAGTTCAGCTGCCAGCATGAGGTGCTAACTTGGTTACCTCTGGCACACAGCTTGTGTGTGCTGACTCCGAGGAAACACTTCCCAGAAGATTTCACCCCGGTGATGTCTGTCTCTTCTTAATCACTGGTAATTTCTCAGACCCACTGGCCAGCATCGATTATCCCAGTAAAGGAAAGGTTTCATTCCCTTCAGTGGTGTGGGGCTCTTGTTAACCACAGCTGACTCTTCAGTCCCAACTGCCCAGAACCACAGATTCTTAATTCAAAATGACGAACAAGCCCGAGAGAGTCTTTAAACGTCCCTCCGAACCTCCTGAGCCAGGCCTCCATCATTTGTACCGCTTTCAGTGTTTTCTTCCAGGCTCCCATACAAAGCTCACCATGCGAGCTGGAGAGATGGCTCAGTGGTTAAGAGCACTGACTGCTCTTCCAGAGGACCGGGGTTCAATTCCCAGCACCCACATGGCAGCACATGACTGTCTGTAACTCCAGTTCCAGGGACCTGACACCTTCACACAATGCACGTGAAATGAATTAAAAGAAAAAACAGAAAGAAAGAAAGCTCACCATGCTTTGAAGAATCAATGGCTTTTCTAGCCCAGAGTTCCAAAGTCCTCCCCAAAACACACAGTCACGCCTGTCACAGCAATACCCCCACAATCCTGAAATACCCCCACAATCCTGACGTCACTTTCTGTCCTAGTTAGAGTCACGTGACCAAAGCAAGCTGAGGAGGAAAGGGTCAATTCGGCTTACGCTTCCAACATCATAGTCCATCATTGAAGGAAGTCAGGGCAGGAACTCAAACAGGGCAGGATCCTGGAGACAGGAGCTGATGCAGAGGCCATGGAGGCGTGCTGCTTACTGGCTTGTTCCTCATGGTGCAGCCTGCTGCTTTCTTATTGAACCCAGGACCACCAGCCCAGGGATGGCCGCACTCACAATGGACTGGGCCCTCCCAAATCAATCACTGATTAAGAAAATACTCTACAGGCTTGCCCGCAGCCCAACCTTCAGAGGGATTTTTTTCAAATGAGGTTCCCTTTTCTCAGATGACTCTAGTTTATGTCAAGCCCACATGAAACTAGCCAGCACACCTCCCACACACTAGGTAGGAACTTTCTCAGACACATCATCAAAGCCCAGGAGATGGGAAGAGGCTCCCCCTCTTTGCACTGCTCCCTGCACCCACATGTATAAAAGACCCCAGATGGTGACAAGAATTTATAATGAGTGAGAAAGGTCTGTGGACATGCTTTAGTCCTTTTTGTGTTTGAATAGTGGAGGTGGATGCTGCTGGGAATCAGAGCTCGGTGAGGGGGATATAAGCGTTGGGAGTTACTGGACATCAAGTGATAACCCTTCCCTTCCCCATGTCACTCAATTGATAACTCTTCCCTTACCCCGTCACTCCATCCTTGGGAAGCACTTTCATTCTTGGGTTATTGGATTGTGATTTGGAATCAACGTTTTATTTGGCTGCATAAATATGACGTGAGTCCTTAATTACTTCTTCTACTGCTCTTATCAGTATCAACAGGCGATGTGGCCCGCCATCTTAGCTGCGGGTGTGATGGACAGCTCCAGCATCCTGTCTCAGTGATTTGCAGCCTATGTGTGTCTGCTGTGGGGCTTTTTCCTAAAGCACAAGAGATTTCACGGCCTCGGCTCAGCACTCCATGTCCTGTGTGACAGACAGTGAAGGGGGATGGAGCACAGAAACGTCATGAGCTCAGTAACCGCTAACCTCTGCGGGTTCGAAGACTGCTGCCCTCCACCACGGGTGTTGAGCACAAGGCTAAGACTCAGGATTCTTGGCTCTTTTCTTCTTCGTAAAATATTATAACCTTACATTTTTAACCTTACATTTTTAACCTTACATTTTTAAAAATTAGTGTTTTGATTTAGTCAGGGCCTTGAGAGCATAAAGGACTAGCCATGGTCATATTGGCAATGATTTTATTCAGAGAAATATGAACTTTCTTTGTCTTCTTCAGAACACAGGGCTCCAGGAATGCCCAAAAGTAATGTCAGTATAGAGCCCCTTATGGAAGTCTGACTCATTGATACTGAGGATGGTCCTGACCACGGCAGGTCATCGCCCACCCTGCTCTAGGCATTGATGAGCATCTTGCTCTCATTTTCAGATTTACCTCCAGGGGCTGGGGTGAGGATAACTTGACAGTAGAGTGTTTGTCTAGGCTGCCCAAGGCCTTGTGCTGCAAACGAAAGCTAATTCATTCTAAAATTGGCCCCACTCAGTGGTATATTGGTGTTTACATTGTCACAATATGAGCCTTCCGGTGCAAGCCAGAACACAATTCTTCCCTTTGTAAAGATGCTGCTAGAAAAACCCTTTTCAAATCCATCACTCTACATGAAGACCTCCTCTCCACTGGGCTGAAAGACATACAGAATCAGAGCAGTCCACGCTGTACGTGCAGTAGTGCATCATGGGTAAGACCCGCCAGTCATCAGGGTTTACTTTTAGAACAGTTGAGCACGCTGCATGGAGGTGGGGGCTGGGCAGTAACAGGAGTACAACGTGCAGTATCACCAGTTCCACAGTTTTAGGATGACGTGTTGCCCTAGACCACTCGTGTTTCCCCTTCTTTCCCGCTCAATCCCTGTTTGGTGTGGCGTGGCCCACAGAGAATATTCCACAAGGACAGCTCTGCTGTTCGTAGGGTTTTCCTACGCTACCTTCACTGCCTCATGAATGCTGGCTTGTGAAAAGAGTCACTTCACAATCGTCCTTCACTGGCCCAAGACTCTGAGCTCTTGGCACTAAAGCAATTTTGGTTTCCTGTGGGGACTTTGAAAGTCTAAATTCCTGTTTATTGCAAGGTGTACGGTAGAAAGCCCGAGTTGATCTTTCTGAAAGTTGTAATTCCAGGTCTTTTCTTCCTTTCCTTCTCTTTTTACTCTAGGGAAAAGGATTTGGTGGGAGAGAGTAGCAAAGTTTGTTGTTGTTTTGTTTTGTTTTTAACATGTATTTTGGAAGCGAGTGTGAGCGACTCTGTAGAGGTGAGAAGAGATTGTTCCATTTATGCTCTGTGAATAGGAATTTAGCCTGCCGAGTGAGGAAGTAATGAGAAGAGAAAACCGATCTGAGACTGTGAGGAGTGTGCTCAAATGTGCCTTTGCTCCCGGGGTGCTTCAAGCTCACAAGGAGGGTCTCTCTATTTTGCCATTTGTTTCCCATTCCAGATCACACCAACCTTCTGAAATATTCCTGTTACCACCAGCCCCTGCACACACTGTTTTACTGTTTTAGCCTTTAGAGTGGGTAATGCATGTTGTGGAATGTTGTTGTCACTCCGGGGTTGAACTGTCTTGAACTCTTCATGCTCATCGGTACACCGAGCCTCTTCAAAGCGCACCAAACAGAAGAGCTGGGTTTGAGTTTTCTTTGGAGGGCTCTTCATGGCTTCTGGTATGCGAGGGCCCAGAGTGGGGAGTGGAGGCTCTTGCGGCCTTCCGCCTGTTTTAAATGCTCCCTAGGAAGCATCCTGTAACTGTTCCTCTTTTATGTTTTCTGTTCTTCTTTGTTTTCAATCTTCCCTAGACAACAGCTGGATTCCGCTTTCAAGACTCTTAATTCCCTGTCCTGATGTGAGCCATTCTGGTGGGTGGTATTTTTTTTTTTTAAAGAGCATCTGAACTGTAATATTTAGCTAAAACTTTGACTTTGGGGAACTTATCATTGGTAATTATTTCTCGAAAGTAGGGCCAGCACACATTTCCTGGGAGCTGGGATTCTTTCTCTACCCATTCAGCCTCCTTATCTGAGGACTGAATGCTTTGTACTAACTGAGATAAGATGAGTATGCCATACAAACATGCCACCAGCTGTATTGTGTGGCCACTCTTCTCAGATTCCTATTGGCCAACACCATTTAGTTTTATTTATTTATTCATCACTTATTTAGCAAAGCCACTCTACTTCTGACTCGGTTTTCTGGGATGATCAAACATGGAATTTTGTGCTGCTGTGCTTTAGCTACAAATAATGTTCTGATCACCAAGTGTATCATCTTAGTCATTGTGGTGCTACTGAATTGGAGTATTACCGATGGGATAATTTATAAAGAATAGAAATTAACTTGGCTCACAGCTTGGGAGGCTGAGGGATCCAAGATGGAGTGGCTGTATCTGGTGAGGGTCTTCTTGCTGGGCTGTAATAGGGCCGAAGGCATCACATGGGTGAGAGGGAGGAAGGGAGCGGAGTTTGCTTGAGAACAAGCCCATTCTGGCTACAGTGACACCAATCTACTCATGTGTCACCTCTGAGGTCTTAGTCCTCTGCATGGATGACCTGGGGAAGGTGTTTTCCACATAGGATTTTTAAGGACACACTCAATGCATTTACAGGCATTCAGAAATATACATCTAAGTTTTGTATATGTGTAGTCGGAAGATATCCTGTGTCCCGGCCTGCCAGCAGTCAGGACAAATCTTTCCCATTTGCATCCCCCAAGTGAACACACAGAGGCTTATATTAATTATAACTGCATAGTCATGGCTCAAGCCTTTTGCTAGCTAGCTCTTATATCTTAAATTAGCCCATAACTATTAATCTATGTATCGCCACATGTTCCGTGACTTTACCTGTGTCCCATTATATGTTGTTCCTTGGGCAGCTTGCTGGTGTCTTCTCTGCAAAGCAGAAACCTGAAGGACGCCTTGCAAAGTTCAGTGGTCACCTTCCTATGGGTCCTGCACGTCCAGTCAATCAAGCAGTCCAAGGCAGGCAAGAACAATTTCTTGCCCAAATGACTATTTTTGCCAAGAAGAAGATAAACTCCATATGGAGTGTCTTCGATGCTCAGTAAATCAGTGCTGCCAGGAGCAGACATGTCTCACTGTCCAAAAAGCCTAAGTTTTAAAACATTTTAAATGCCATATTCTGTAGGTCTTTGAAGTGTTTGAAGATTACCTACCTAATTGAAATATATCTATGTATACCTAGAAAACTTAACATGACTATAAGTGTGACTGTCATAGAAGACTAATTATTAATCTGTATTTCTCAACTATACACTATAATTTCAAATGAGTTGCACAAACAAAATACTTTAAACAAGAGTAGAAATATGCATACAGATTAACAAAATTAACTTTAAATTTGTATCAATAAACTAAAATCTATAGCAATGTAAAAATTTATCTTACATTTCTATATCATATATTAGCAGGAAGGAATTTGGGGAAATAAGGATTAAAAATAAAAATCAAACAACACCTGTTGCTAGAATTTTCTCTAGAGCCATTTTCAAACGTTTCCCTTGTTCAGATCATGACTTTTTAGCATGAGCCCTGTTATCACAATTTTACACATTTACTTTGAAATCAGGTTCCTCTTCCTATTGTCTTGCCATCCACACATCACAGTTTTAGTTCAGAAAAGTATAGTGAAGATGGAGGCTTGTCTACGGTTACACCCCAGTGGGATTCTACATCAGTGATGGAGACCTTAAACATATTCTCTAAGAATCAAAATCTTTATTTTTAGTCACATGTTTGTACACATGGGTCTGAGTGAGCGTGTGAATGTGGGTGCCCCCACGGGCCAGAAGATCCCTTGGAGCTGGAGTCCCAGGGCGATGTGAGAAAACTGAGCTGGTATCTATCCTCTGGCAGAGCAACCAGTGCTCTTAAGCACCGAGCCATCTCTCCAGCCCACAAAGCCGAGCCTTGAACATTAAAAACAACTTACTTTTCTGCTAGATTATATGACCTGCTGTCCACACAGACGAGGAATTTCACTTACAAGAGGAAGGCAAAACCTACTGGAGATGAGAGATTGTTAGCCTTCCCTTGAAATCTTTCATCTGAATTGTTTTTATTACGATAGGCAGAATGAGATTACCCAGCAGATGAAGGAAGTACTTTAAGATTTAAAAGAAAAGTTATCTTAATCGTTTTTTAAAATCTTTTTTTGATAACATAATTTTCAGGATACATCATTATGACACACTGAATTATAATCTAGAAATTAGAATATAATTGTGCAATTTGTGTTTAATTCTATCACTCTCATTTTATATTACACAGGCTTCTTTGCAGACTTACAGGATTGTTGGTTTTCATAAACAGCTATTTAAAGCCATTCATATAATCAAAATAATATTTATAGATATTCAGGAAATAATTATTCCTAGGATTGTGCAAAACAGAAAACCTTACTGTGTTGTGGGTTTGTACTGCCCATCCCCCATCAAAAGAAAAAAAACCCAAAATACAAAAAACTCAAGTTTTAGTTAAGTTCCATGAATAGATGTTGTGAAAATTCAGTTTCTTTTGGAATGCTCCTCCAGTTGAAAGACTAATTTAAATTAGGAGGGCACACTGGGCTTGGAAGAGGGCATTGTGGGAATGCAAAGCATAATGTCCCCCTACACAAAAGCAAGCTTGTTAGCGCACATGCTTTATTGCCTGGAAATTCTATATATATGCAAAGTTGCTTGTCAATTCACTGTGGGGTTTTATGTGCTTGTTCTCTCCTTTTGTTCGGAAGAATCAAATGCTGAAAATAGCTTGCACAGCTCTGTATGATACAGGCACAGAGAAACCTACACACATCAGTCCCCATGCCACGCGACATCCCTCCCACAGGCAGCTCAAGGCGGTCTCCACACAGGTAAACTCAGCGCATACGCTTTATCAAGGCCCACTCAGAGTTTCCGGAACATGGTGTTTCCACATCTTTTTCTGTCCCTCCCTCTGACAGAAATGAGGCTACACTGGTTCATGTCCTGAAATCCACTCAGGGTCTCCCCTGCTTTTTATTGAGGCACGATTCATATACTATACCAACTTGGAGTGTACAGTTCTATAGTTTAGAAACTATAGTATGTTGTACAACTGTCAATCACTGCAAGTTTTAGCACAAAATGACACCTTGAACCTGAGCTAGTGTTCTCCAGGGATCCAGATTTGGGGTGAATTCAGTCAGTGAAATAAAGGTACTGGTTATTCGGGATGCCTCCAAGGGTGAGTTCTGGTCTCTGGAACTGCCCACTCATCCTATGCCTTAGCTTCTTGGGAAAGCAACTTGGTTCATCCCTCTCTCCACGTATAGCATTTTGTAGTTTCCCAAGAACTTTCTCACAGGCTCCAGATGGGAAACCTGATCAACACCATAACCAGGTTTAGGGTGAGAGATTCCCAAGTGACTGCCAGGGGGGAAAAGGGCCAGTCTGGAACCATGCTCTGTAGCTAGAGTTTTTCTCTCCGGGTCCCGCCAAACCCCGGCAGTCCGACAGCCCACTTATAAAATAAACACACAGATGCTTATATTATTTACAAACTGTATGGTTGTGGCAAGCTTCTTGCTAACTGTTCTTATATCTTAAATT
Organism: Peromyscus eremicus; assembly: GCF_949786415.1. Taxonomy (NCBI): domain Eukaryota; kingdom Metazoa; phylum Chordata; class Mammalia; order Rodentia; family Cricetidae; genus Peromyscus; species Peromyscus eremicus. The sequence continues at coordinate 50,422,175 of NC_081419.1, forward strand.
AACCCATTTCTATAAATCTATACCTTGCCACTTGGCTCGTGGCTTACCGGCATCTTCACATGCTGCTTGTCATGGCGGCGGCTGGCAGTGTCTCCCTCCGCCTTCCTGTTCTCTCAATTCTCCTCTCTGTTAGTGCCGCCTATACTTCCTGCCTGGCTACTGGCCAATCAGTGTTTTATTTATTGACCAATCAGAGCAATTTGACGTACAGAACATCCCACAGCAAGGGTTCTCATTATGGCTCTACCTGCACAGAGCCAAGTGGACTCTTGCCTGCATTAGGGACAGCAGGAGACCCAACTGCTAGAGGTGGGATTGAGCTAAGAAGACCGATGGAGGTACTGGGTAGATTGGGGACCCCAAATATCAGGATGGAAGGTTCTCAAAGTAGGAGCCAAAGTCCAAAAGGAAGGAGAGCCTGGCAAATATTCAGATAAGAATGAAGCCAAACCTGAGGCAGCAAGGCTGGAGCAGAGCCAGGAGGACCAGGAAGAATTTGGTGTGGCTGCTGAACCCCGCACCCTGTGAAGCAATCTCATTGACCGCTACAGCCGTCACCTTACATTCAGTAATATCCCACCCTCCTCATTGTTCAAGCCCACCTCTCTCCTCACCCTGTGGGCCCATTTGAACAGGCTCTACTGGTCAGCATTCTCCCTCATCTATAAACCTCTGCCCCTGGCCAGTGCCTCACACTCATTCCTAGTGTAAGTGGGAAGGCCTTTGGGCAGCCATCCCAGTTTCTTGTGTTCAGACAGGCTAGACCAGCTGGCTTTGATTAGGAGAGAGGACAAGCTAGAATGCTATCATTTAGGGGACTGTGGGTGGGCAGAGAAAGCCTAGGCTAGATTCTCCCAGGCCCTGGCATCTAGGATCAGGCTCCTTCACCAGGCTCCCATGTCATGGGCTGTCCCGACATCTGGGATTGCCAGCTCCTGCCATGTTCGCTGACAGAGTGGTCTCTGTCCAGGTTAGCTGTGTGCTATGTGTATGGGTGGGAAGGTGAGAGGCAGTGATTACCTCCCTGGTAAACCTTCTAAGAAAAAATTGTTCTTGTTTTGTTTTTCTCTGTGTAGTCCTGGCTGTCCTAGAACTCTCTCTGTAGACCAGCCTGGCCTCAAACTCACAGTGATCCATCTGCCTCTGCCTCCCAAGTGCTAGGATTAAAGGTGTGTCCCACCATTGCCCAGCTCTAAGAGAGTTTTAATACGGTCATTCTCTAGTGCCTAAAGGTTTGTCCCCTACAGATTGTCCACAGTTTTCCTACAAGATTTACATATCACTTCATTCAATAGATATTATTATAAAGTAACATATCTATTAATTTGGACAAATTTTAATATTTTATAAATCAGTAGGACTTTTATTTAAAGTTGCTATAAAATCAAGAATACCCATATGTTAGCGGTGTTGAGCACCATGCATAAGCATGATACTGCCGGTTCATACTGCCTCGTTTGTGTTGGTTGGTGGAAAGGTCGCGTCTCTTCTTCTAGTGCTGTGGAATTCGTTTATATGGAGGCCCAGTGTCTGTTTTCTGACTGGAGAATTAACATTTGAAGTGAAGTTTCTAAATTGCATCAGCAATCTGATTATCTGCACAAAATAGACTCTTCAGTTCACAGAGCATTGGATGTATGAGACCCTTGGACCTTGTATGTATTCCCCGGTATGGAGAATCCAAGGAAGCCAAAATGTGCTTCCCAGAAAACTGGGCTAGAGAGGTAGGACCGACCCCTGAAGGCAGTGGCCAGTGATCAAAATGACAGCGCCAAAGGAGGTCAGCCAACTCAGACTTCATCTGGAGGACAGATGTCCAAGGGTGGCCCTGGAATGAATGCCAGGTGAGACTTGAAGGCGCAGGTTAACGGAGATGAACGAAAATCACTTGGGAGGCTGAGGCAAGAGGCTTGCTAATTAAGTCTATCTTGGGCTATGAAGTAAGTTCAAGGTGAGCATGGGCAGCTCATCCAAAACAAAATGTTAAAAATGGGCAGGGAAGTAAAGCTGAACCACAAGTTGGTTCGGTGAAATTACATAAGCACCCACAAACTCCTAGACAATTTCAACAAACTGGGTTCCTTTAAATACAAATAATCAAACATCCCCGGTCATGTTCTGTCATTTGTCTTATCATTTGCAAACTGCCAAAAGATTGAAGTTTTCATTTAAACCAAATTTAAATAAAGTTCCTTTTTCCTTTTGATGGTAACTTTTCTCTTCACGTACATGATATGAAAGCCTTTCACCAAGTTTACAAGAACTCTGCTGATAGTCTGTGTGGTTATAGCTCACTGCTGGGAAGATGAAGCTGTCCGGGAAAGGGAGTTTGGGGTGATATGTGTGCATATCAGTTTGTGTGGGAATTAAAATTGTACACTGCTACCTTGTTTTGGAGACTAAAATGGAAATTATACATGGGTTCTCTAAATTTCATGAATATATTTTGGCTCTGCTGTCTCTTTTTCCCTCTGTACTCCCTTTTCAGTCACAATTAAGTATTCATAAATGAGTATTAAATTTAAAAAAATATTATGGGGTGTGTGTGAGAGACCCAGCACATGTGTAGAGGTCAGAGGGGATCACTTCTCACCTACAACCTTCACATCAGTTCTGTGGCTCCAACTCAGGCTTGCCTGGCAAGTGCCTTTCCGGCTGAGTCATCTTACCACCACCATTTGTGGATTTTTGATAAATTAAGTCTAGGTTTTGTTTTCATCTGCATCAACCAATCGTCAGGCTTCCCCCGTCCCTGCCTGAAAGCTGGAAGCTCATTTGTAAAGAAGAAACACCACAGAGATATTCAACCGTGCCATCCTAGGATCTCAATCCAGATCACTAGCCTTGTGGTTGTAAATCTCCGTAGGGAGTCTTTCTCTATCCTGCCAGGCAGCTCCCAAATCACCACATGGAGACTTATTCTTAATTGTGAAAGCTTGGCTGATAGCTTAGGCTTGTTTCTAACTGGCTCTTCTAACTTAAATTAACCCATGTCTATTCATCTACGTGCTGCCATATTCACTTTCCTCCTGCATGTCTTGCCTGTTCCTGTCTCTCAGCATCTCTGCTCTTCTTCTTCCCAGCATCCTCTGTATCTCAAAAATCCTGCCTAGCTATTGGCCATTTAGCTTTTTATTAAACCAATCAGAGAGGCACATCTTCACAGTGTACAAAAAGATTATTTCCACAACAGATCTTCATGCATTGGGCTGCTTTTTATTTCAAGCATTAGTTGTTTTAAATGAAAATGAAGCCTTTGACAGAATTGGTTCAGGAAAAAAAAAATGATGTAGAGGAAATAGGAACTCATATTTATTGTGTGTCAGAGCCACGAGGACACTCAGTCCCTCCATCCCCATGAGAGGTGTCATAATAATAGCATTTGCTAGACTTAGGTACGTAGTGAGGGTGAATATAGCAGGGTCCCTGCCCTCCGTTTGCTTATAATGGAGCAGAAAAGGGAGTGGAAGCAGCACATGTTCAGATACAGTAAATGATGCTCACACTAGCGCTGGAGGCATGGTGCTAAGGAAGACAACAGAGTCTCATGTAGACTAAGGGACTGGGGACAGCCACTCTAAGGAAGCAAGTTCAGATGAGCTACTAGCGAGGCTGAGTGTGAAGGAGTACATTCCAGCAGGGGGCCACTTGTGTTGGATTCTGAAGAAGCCAATGTGCTTGGAAAGGAGTGAACAGGAGAGGACTCTGGGAGCTGTCGGTGGAGGCACAGGCAGGCAGGACTGGGGGGTGCAGGGTTCCCAAGTCTTGTCAACACCAACAGAGACGTGCATAGCTGGGATTGGAGGTTCCAGTCACCTGCGTCTTCAAGCCGTGCCCTCACAACTCGCTCAGCCTTGCTCACTCTCACACTCCATCTCTTTGAACACAAGACATCTTAGTGTTCTCTTCCATACTGTTTCCAGCTGGCTAAAGCATCACTTTCATTATTGGTCCTCTTGGTGTTCATGCTGGGTGAAGTGGGACCTAATCTGTTACTGAGATTTAGAGGAGCATTAGACAGTCTGGCCTGGGGGCAGCCAATAAGAACACACCATGCAGGACAGTGCAGGTGACCAGAAGTAGAGAAAGGACAGAAGCCAAGGTCTGTTCAAAGAATTCAAGCATTTTCATAGCCCACAATACATGGGCCTCCAGCCCTGACCCCATAGAAACCTACAGTAAATATCTGTTGCTTTATTATGACAAAGCTATCTCGTTTGCTCACTGGAACTTGTAACATAGAACAGAACCAATGTAGGCAAGTGAATAAAGTCAGCCTAACCGACAGATGGGAGGAAGGCTGGGCAGAGTGAGATGCCTCAAGCTGCAAGTGCTTTCAAGGTGAAGAATTATGGGGAGAAATGATGTGCTTCGGGTGGTTGAGGGGACCTAACACCAGTCAGTGTCTGTGTTTAGTGTAGAGTGTGTATGAGTATGTAACTAGTCATTCTGGGTGGATGCCATGTGCCCACTGGACTTACAAGGCAGGATGGGAGGTAAGGAGGAAGGAAGGATGAGGTATGTAGGGGTGTTTCCATATAAAACAAATGGATGAATAGACAGTGCCTGTCCCCAGTGGTAAGAGATTTTGAGGGACTGAGCTAGAACTTGAGAGGGAGTTCACATGTCTCGGAGCCAGTGAGCTCTTCTTGACCCTGAACCCAGTCTCCTCTGCTCAGCTCCCTTCCTGCTGTCTGCTCTCTTCCATTGTACAGCAAGAAAGCAAATCCTCTGTGAGTAGTTTCCTCTGCAGGGCGGGCAGTCCTGGGCCATTACTTTTGAAAAAATGATCCTTGGATGGTCTGTGGGTCCAGAGTCTGTATTATCAATACCGAAACACATTTCTTTTGGAATTTCCATTTTCATGGTTTGTATTACGGTTATTACTGTTAATTTTATAAATATTAGGGGCTGGAGAGATGGCTCAGTGGTTAAGAGCACTGGCTGCTTTTGCAGAGGACTCCTGTGTGACATCTCACAACCATCTGTGACTCCAGTTCCACTTTTGGCCTCCTTGAGCACCAAGCACCCATGCTGTATTCATGCAGCCTAAACAGCCACACACATAAATTTTTTTAAAAATACACATCATTTTAGTATGTGGATGGGGTTTTATACATTAGTTTTTTATTTGGAATAGCCACATTTAAGATCTATCACCCTTTGAAGGTTTACATGGTTGAATAATAAAATGTCAACTGTTCCCCACAACCAAGGCATCAATTCCTAATTGTTTCCTCAATCACAGCTGTACTTGGATGACGGCTGGGCTGCAGTGGGCTCAGCCCTACTGTGACCATAAAGTTTACCGTGCCGTCTCAGTGCCAGAGTGAACTGTTAAACAACTTTCAACTAAGTAGTATTGACCTACTGTGTGTGCCTTGCCCCCGTCTTGAGTTCTGCTAGCAGAGCCCTCGGTATTAATGACTAGAAGATAGCAACCACTAACTTATGTTACTTGTCCCAGGGTGTTTTCTGAAGCCCCCAACATTTCAGCTTAAAGACACGGGGATGTTGCGTTTCAACAAGGAATTATCCACAGAGAGCAGATGGAGGCTGCCTCACCCCTGCTTTTAAGAACACATGTCCTCATCTCCATCTGCCCCTACACCACACCCCTCTCTCTTTCCTCATTCCTGACAATTCTCGTGGTTCCTTTGTTGTGCTATACCCAGTCCAGCTCTCAGGTACACAAGACCTTCCTTATCTTCTCATCAAAACCATGTTCACCACTGTCAGGATGCTCTAAAAACACTCACGTGCTCTTCTTACTTCTCCATCTGAATGCTTCCCATTACACTTTGACAGTGGCCCACATCCTAACCTGTGAGAGACTCTGCATGCTGGGGCTTCCCACCATCATCTTCCCAGTCTCCGTATCCTTGACCTCTACCCTGCTGACCTTGGTTCATTCTCAGCCCACCTCTTTGGGCTCATTGACCCTCATCTCTGATCCAATGTCATTTTCCCAATGTCTATGGCTTCAGCCTTCCCTGTTACATTCTAGTATGACTGTCGCTCTTCGTGTGATCACGCGTTAGTGGCTGCCCTTGTGAGACCTCAACAGTTCTTCAAGGACCCCACTGGGCCTCCCTTGTCGTGGTTGAGCAGGCATCAGTCAGCAAGTGCTGTCTGTCTGAAGGAAAGTGTACTTAATCACCTCTTCCTTCCGTGTTACCGTGACCATGTTCTGGGGAGTGAGACTTGGTCAGTGAGTGCTCAGAAGTGGTCATTCTTCTTTCAGTTGATAGCACTTAGGGAACCTGCCCATACTGGTTAGCATCTTGGGCATCATTGGTATCTCAAGTGGGTTGGTTTAACAATGACCTCATATACTCATGTGTAGCTTTTAGCTTCTTTAAGAGACCCAGCTTGGAGGCCTTCTCCCATCAGAGCTACTTGAGACAGATGTACTGATACTTGTATCTGTGTTCTTCCTTTTCCCATCACCCTGGAGCCTGCTGTCTCTTCCTGAGACCAGTTTGCTAGTGGATACAAAATAGGTAGTATGTTATGGATTGTTTTTGGTGTTTTCCTTTGAGATAGGACCTCACTTGACCCAGGTAGGTCTTGAACTCGCTATGTAGTAAAGGCTGGCTTTGAACTCATGATCCTTCTGCCTCTATTGTCCAAGTGCTGGCATTACAGACTTGCACCATTACCCTATGGAATTATTTTTAAAGCTCTGTGATTTAAGTTATGAGCTTAAGATAATTGAAAATCAGACATATTTTAGATTATGTATTTCTGATTTTTTTTAAGTCTATGATTTAGGTTCTTATGTATCCATAGCCCCATTTAGCGCACAGATTCATAGGTATGCTATGGTCTTTATACAATGTGCCTGCAACATCCTCAGTAATGTGAAGGCATGATGTGGAAAGTGACCGTTCCCAAAGCTGTGATGATCTGGTTACAAAATATCAAGTATACTACAGTTGTCTTGGTTTATTGTTATTTTCAGTATTATTGTTGTCATTAATTAATAACCACTTACTAAGTGCCTAATATGTGCTGGGTACCTTTATAGATTTTATTTCTTTCCCTCACAAGGGCCTGAGAGTTGGGTATAACCACCCAAGTTCCTTATCCAGGAGACTGGGTTGAGTGTCTTCAAGCCCACACAGGTAGCGTTTGGCAGAGTCAGAATTCAGGCTGCAGGCTTACATGATGCCAATGACTGCATGCTTTCCGCAACATCAGAGGTCCTCGGTTTTTTCCACTGAAGTTCCTGAATGCAGAGGAAATCAATACATAATGCCTGGGGTCTAGACCCTTTGTAGCTAGAAGTAGCCAGCAGCCAGTTCAGAATTTCTTTGAAGCTGTACGCTTTAATCTTTAAAATTTATGCAAATTTATCTTTCTACTCTATAATATAAAAGTATAAAAGTAATCCTTTCAACTACTTGACATGGAATAAAATTGAAAGTCCAGGAAGAGCTGCTGTTTATCTTTCTCTCATCCCTCCTGCCTTGCTGGGTGCCACTCTGGGGAGCTTCACTCCTGAGCTGGAGAAGGTCAATGCTGCTCCATGGGGCTGCACAACCTGAACAGCCTTAGTATTGACTTCCACCACCTGCCGAGCGAGGCATCAGCTCCAGGGCCTCAGGCATGCCAGCCAAGGGCTCCACCACTGCCCTCTGTCCCTTCCCTTTGATTTATTGAGACAGGAACTCACTGTCACCCGGACTGGCTTCAATTTCATGATCCTTCTGTCTCAGCCCGTTACTACCTTTGGTTGTTGGAAAAGCTTTTCAGTGACAGAACACACTATCGATACACAGCCATAGAAGTGTTCATTGCAGAGAACAGAGGCTCCAGGAACATTGCCGAGTCAGTCCTACACCAGGCTTTGTTGATGCTGTGTGGAGGAGTTTGAGTGATAGCAACCTAGCGGAAAGTCTGGAGATTCTTTAGTCATGGTTTGCAAACCTTCAATTTTTTAGGAACCAAAGGCGTTTTTAAAAATGAAATTACACTCAAGGCTGTAATTTATGAAATCAGTGAGAGTGAAGACACCCTCTTTCCCTTGAAAGTTGTGTTTCTGTGATGCATCTTTCTTCAGGGTTCTGTGGGCACCCCCAGTTGTGCAGAACAAAGCAGAGACACCCCGGATCCGACTCAGCATGCACTTTACTGATGAGACTCAGGCTGGAGGACTTGTCTGCAGGGACCCTGTTGATGAACTACCTTCCAGTTTCTGATCTCCTTAGAACCCTTGACGGTCCTTCTGGGTTTACTCTGATCTGAAAAGCTGCTTTGGCAACTTCTCTGAGAGGCTGGGAGGGCCCCCTAGTCCCATCAGCATCATCGGCAGGGTGGCCTTATGGGAAAAGACACATTGGCACACCAGATCTTGAGACAGCCAACAGAGACTCTGTTGGTTTGCTGTGCCCTTACCTCCACCCCAGGCGGAGCTTCTGGAGGATAGTGTGGATGGGAGCGAATGCTCACGGAATAGAAAGACTGAGCTGTTACAAGTCACATACAAGGCCATATTCTGAGGGCCACTGTGCAGGAGTTTGGGGTAACACCAGAACTCAGCACTTTCTTCTCCACCTCAGACCTGATTCCGATCTTGCCTCAGCTCACTGTTGCTTTGGCTCTGCTGAGATCTGGTCGTTTCAAGACTTGGGGTAGTGGCATAGTTCCTTTCTAAGCACTGGGGGCCACGTGGCAAGTGCCTGAATGAGTCCACGAAGGCTCTGCAGTATTGTAGGGGGTTGGGATCCAGAAAAGGGTTTGTGGGGAAAGGTCAACCAGGATTCCAAAGAAGATGTGGACAAAGGGCTCCACATACCTCAGCCAAGCTACCACAGACCTCAACTGTTGAGGTTTGGGGTGGGGGGGGTATGGTGAGTGACAGCCATAGAAACCTACTGGATCACCTCTGAAGACTGATGGCCTCAGGTTCATACTGACCAGCCCTGACGTATACGTGTGAACTTCTTAAGCATGGCCTTCATACCGCCTTTGATTTGTTTTATTTTTCAGAAAATGCGAGTTGTTTTTAAACATCTGTAAAAAGTACGAACTGTTGTACGATGTAGGTTTATCAACACAGTCACTTTGCTCTTATTCCTGGGATACATGTAGGCACTATTAGAAGGATCCCAGTATCCAATCTCTCAATTCTTACAGCCTCGGGAGGACTGCGTAGTCGAGGGGATTAGTCCCTCCTCTGTGTCTCACTCTGTCATTCCACGGCTGTGTTATTATTACTCCCAGTGCCCCATGTACTCTGACACTCAACGCTCCTGGGAGCCGATCCCACCAGCAGAGGGATGGCCCGTGTTCTCTCCACCAGAAATGCTCCAGGCTGGAGTCTGCACAGGTCCCTTGGTTCTCATCTCTTCCTGGCCACAAAGACAGAGCACTTGCTTGTTTGCTTAGCATCTGTCCCTGTGAAAACCTAGAATAGCCATCTCATGCCCCCTCCTATCCAGTAACTTCTCGGCAATAACCGCAGGCTTTACAGACTCTGGTAGCATGGGTACGCTGCTTGGAAAGCCACTGACTACAGAGACCTCATGAAAAGTGGCTCAGCAAATCCCCTACTCATCATGGAAGCCAGAACTGAAAATTGCAAGCATTTAATTTCTCATAGGATACAGTGTACATGCGTGTATGCTTGTACGTGTGTGCCTCTCTGTGTGTATGCCTCTGTGTGTGTGTGTGTGTGCGTGTGTGTGTGTGTGTGTGTGCGTGTGTGTGTGTGTGTGTGTGTGTGTGTGTGTGAGAGAGAGAGAGAGAGAGAGAGAGAGAGAGAGAGAGAGAAAGAGAAATTTGTGTTTGGGTTGTTGCCACCACCAAGTCTACTACATAAAACAATTACCATTTTATTACATGTGGATTCTCTGAGTCAAGAGTTCTACAAGGCCCAGGGGGGTTCCTTGTTTGTTAAACCCAGTCTTGATATCAGCTTGGAAGGTCAGGATAGCTGGAATAATTCGGATGCCTCAGAGGCTGAGCTCAGTTGAACCGTCCACCACCAGGTGACCTCTCAACTTACCTTGGGTGTTTTGGAGCGTGGTCAGTGGCTTCTAAGAGGTAGCATTTGGAGCGCACAGGTCCCCAGAGACCATGTGCTTGTGATCTAGCCCAGGAAGTCACACCGCATCACTTCTGCCACATTCTGTTGGCTATGGGGAATCATGAAGGATGATTCTCCCTCCTCTTCACCATCCTCCTCTCTAGGCCACCGTCCATGCCCTCCAAGTCCCACTGTGCTTCCTCTCACTGTTCGGTTCTCAAGTCAATGCCACATGCTTTATGCTTTGGTACAACCTAACCTCAGGATCAGATACCAAGTTCCCAGTTCGGTTTCTCTTGCTGTATAACAATCTATGCCAACTGTAGTGGCATCTACCAAAAGCTGTTTTCTCTTGTCCTCCGATTCAGTGGGGCAGGGGCAGGAATTGGGTCAGGAAACAGTGGGGACAACTTGTCTCTCTCCGTGACATCTGAACTTCAGAATACTTAACAGCTAACATGACCTGAATTGCTGGAGATAATGTGGGCAGTTGATCTGGAAGATTCTTCACTCCTGTCCTCGCAGTGGTGCAAAGGACAGGCTGAGAGAGAGAGAACCTGCGCGTAAACATGGCTTTTTGTTTTTCATAACTCCTTAATTCTTCGAGTTTTTTCCTTCTGGTTGTATGATGTTTCGTTTCGTTTCAGGTGCTTATTGCCCTCATAATGGAAAACTTTCTTCAGATGAATATATAATAGCAAATAAAATAGCAAAGGCTGTGAGCTGTTCTGGCACCCCAAGGGAAATGAGCGGCACATGGTACGAAGTCAAAAGTTCCAAAGTGTATACAGTGAAAACTGTGTCTCTCCTTGCCCTCAGCCACATATGCCTCCCTCCAGAGCTCTCTTGTTGCTCTCCTCTTGTGTCTAGAGATGCTCTTCATGGTTGCAGATCCTTGTATTTATGCACAGGCATCTGTTCTTGTATTACCACAAAACAGTATCACACTGTGTACATCACATTATAGGCCAGCAGTTCTCAACTTGTGGGGCGTGACCCCTCTTGAGCCACACATCAGATATCCTGCATAACAGATATTTACATTACAATTCATAACAGTAGCAAAATTACGCATATGAAGTAGCAACACAATAATTTTATGTTTGGAGCTCATCACCACGTGAGGAACTGTGTTAAAAGGTCGCAGCATGAGGAAGGTTGGGAGCCATTGCTATAGACTGTCCTGTGCTTGTATGTGTAACACTATAAAGCCTGTGTGCCCATGCACATGCAAGTGTGCCTACCCATGCAGTCACAAGTGGAGGTCAGGGGTTAATGTCAGGATGTCTTTCTATTACACACACACACACACACACACACACACACACACACACTAATTTAAAGAAGCATTTACTTTAATTACAGATATGTTAACCCTGCCTCTGATCTTCACTTTTGTATCAAAAGCTGTTGTATTGACACCATTGTTGTCTTATTAAATAAACTAATTTTAGAATCTGGTTCCTGGGTGACAGTTATGAAACAACTAGAATTCTTACATCAACTGAGGGTTATGGACTTTTAAAAGGTTATGACAGTGCTGTGATTTTGTTTAAGAAGAGCCTTTATCTTTTAAAAATCCTTACTGAAATGTTTACTGATTAGTTTATATGATACCTAGAATTTGACCCAAAAGAATTCTGAAAGGAATAAGCAGATATATGTATAGTGAAATAACACCAGCCACCAACTGATAATGACTGAAGGTCTATATGAGTACGTGGTATTCTGTCTAGTTAAATCTGTGTTTGAAATCAACAGGTAAGTATTAAATTTGTAAAGTAGTTGCCCCCTACCTGGGATGTTGCTTCCCATGGTTTTAGTTACCCGTCATCCATTATAGTCCAACGTATTTGGGTACAATGACATATTTTGAGGGAGTGAATGCGAAGAGACCATGTTCATCTAACATTTATTGCTGTGTGTTGGTAGAATTGTCCTATTGTGTTATCAGTTGCCATAAATCTCTTACTGTGCCCAGTTTTTAAATTAAATTTTACTGTATGTATGTGTGAATAGGTAAAAACAGTATAGAGAGAGGTCAGTGCTGTCTATGGTTGAAAGTGTCTGGCGTTGGTCTTAGGATGGGAACCCCATGGATAATGGGGAGTTAATATAGTAAGCACAAGTCCTTGTGCCCTGTGTTTCGGGAATTAGATGCTTCACAAGAGCAAGGGTCCTTGTCTCCTGTTCTCTTGAGGTGCCCAGTGCCTGGGACTCCACACTCACATGGTGGAAACTCCAAACACACATCTCTAAATTTAGCCTACATGGTCTTCCCTGGAGGCTGCCCTGGTTTCTGTCCTCAAAGCAGCAGCCCTAGGGATTCTCAATGGGGGAGCTGAGCCACAGACCAGGTGCTCTGGGCTTGGAGGAAGGTCAATGGTGCTTCCTGAGTCTATGGGAATTGGCGTGGACGTGCAGAGACAAATAGCACCATCAGTCCCAAGGGGACATTTCTAAGCAAAACAAACTGGCCCCTGAAATTGAACAGGAATTATTTCTTTTAGAAGCTTGTAAGAGAATTGTAAAGCACAAGAGGAAGGACTCCAAAGGTTGAAGGAGGGTCACGAAGCTTCTTGGAATATAGCAGATCTCTTACACCCTCTCGGAAACTGTTCCATGTAGAGCACAAGTCAGCTGGATGCCCAGAATGCTGCCCCATGAAGAAGGGTAGATGACAGTATAAGAAAGAAGAGAATCAGAACTGGGGAGATGGAGAGGGGGTGACAACAGTACTGGGTGACACGTTGGTCCTGTAGGTATGTTTGCGTCATCAGCTCAGAGACAGGGAAAAACAGCCATCTTCATGTTGGCACACACACATACTGGAGCCCTTGCTTCCTATTGGGGAAGAAAAAATGGGGTGGGAGGAGCTAGTCACATCTTGACTAGAAGGCTCTTTAGAGAAAGTGCCGTGACAGCACTGTTCAAATCTTCCAAATGGGCCAGATGGTTGCTGGGGTACCACGTGTCACCAGCTGCCCATTGCTACAGATGAAGCCTTTCCGCTGGTTTCTGTATAGCACATATTGTGGGGTGCTGGTTCTTTTGATGCTGTTTAACATTTATGAGTGTTACTGTAATTATAAACCATAAATATACATGATACAACACATCAGGAAAATCACCCAGCTTTCATTCTGCAGGGGAGGAAGCTACATTTATTGCCTGAGAGCGTTCACCTTCCATTCTTTGTAAATGCCCCTCCTTTCTACCCCGAAGCTCACCAAACCTCATGCCTCCCATGCACCACAGATTCCTGGGGATAATCACATGTATTGTGGAGCCCCAAGTTTCCGAGCATGCCTGGACCAAAAGCCAGGGGAAGACAATTCGGGAGCATCTAAATAAAGCCAAATGATTTTATTTGACAACGTAACAAAAGTGCTTTGGAGGTCACGTAGCAGACAGGTGTACCGTGTAAAAGGAGGGAGGTAAATGGGAGCGAGTCAGCCTCCTTTCAAAGAGACATGTTCCAAGAGCTGCTGCGTTTCTTTTGGCTTTGAAAGCGGCTGATTCGGAGGCATTCACCTCGGAGATAGGCAGCTCGGTTACTGTGTCTGCGCCTGTAAACACTCACTGGTTCTCAGGTGCCTGTGTATACAGGGTGGGGAGAGGTAAGAACCCCACCATTCTCTCTCCACGAATGCATAATATATAAATGAAGCAGCTGGGTGGAGCCCTGCCCTGGGCAGAGGACACGTTCAGTCTCACCCAGGAAGCCTTGTGCTGAACCCCACGTCTTTAGTTTAAACCCAGAGCCCTAGAGAGCACACTTCCTGGCTCTATGAATAAGAGACTCGGGTTTCCTGACACCCAGGGTTTCTGCTCTTTAACATGTAAATAAACGTACGCCCCAAGCGAGTAAATACCTGTGTGCTGACTTTACAATCTTGTCTTGCAGAAATACCGACAGTACATGGCCGGACTTCTGGCTCCTCCTTATGGTGTTATGGAAACGGGCTCTAACAATGACCGTAAGTGAAGTGTGAACATTTTGTATCTGAAAATTGGTTGTGTGGTATGTGTTTTCATGTGACAAAAAAAAAGTGTGTTGAACACCAGCATGATAGAGGAAGCACCCTGACTCTGGTGTGAGTAACAGACTGGCAGGTCGCACTGGAGATCGTGCACAGGTGGTCTGTGCTCTGTCCTGTGGGGTCTTCACTAGTGGAGAGTGCCTGGCTCTGGTGCAGGCTGGGACTTCCATACTGGATATCCGCGTGCTTGGAATAGTTCTATGCCCTTTTCAAAATGGGATTCCTGAGCTGTGTTTGTCTCAGCCACATGGGGGTGTGCGAGAACCCCATCTTCTGTTCACTTAAGCTCCATTGACCAAAGAGAGAAACAGAAGTCATTAGTTCTTTTAAAATGGCCCCTTCAATCCCAGGCTTTTGGTAGGTTCTGGGTGCTAGGTGCTCTACCACATAGGAAGTTGATACTTTGGTATTTACTTAACACACGTGTGTGTAGTCAAGCGGTGTGGTATATATGTTCAATGTACACCAGCAAAAAAAAAAAAAAAAAAAAAAATCAGGCTCCTGTAAGAGAACCACCGTTGGCTGAGGTTTAAAGATAGGGGTGGGGTGAGTTATGTGATGCTGTTCTCAGGATTGGTTTTATTTTTATGTATGTGTCTGTGCACAAGAGCGCAGGTGCCCTCAGAGGCCAGAAGAGGGCAGCAGATTCCCTGGAGCAGTTGTGAGCTATCTGACCTGAGTGCTAGGAACCGCATCAGTCCTCTGGAAGAGCAGTACATGATCTTAACTGCTGAGCCATCTCTCTATTCCCTATCCCTCCTACGTGTGTGTGTGTGTGTGTGTGTGTGTGTGTGTGTGTGTGTGTAACAAAGCGCTAAGCATGGAGTGGTTGAAGTTATGGTAGCTTGATGGCCAGATACAGACATGGCAGACAGCATTTCCACCCTGTTCCTTGGTCCTTGCATGCCGCTCTCATCCTCCAATGTTAGTTTCTGCAGGGGCCACCTTCTTGC
The DNA here is from genome assembly GCF_949786415.1 of Peromyscus eremicus. Taxonomy (NCBI): domain Eukaryota; kingdom Metazoa; phylum Chordata; class Mammalia; order Rodentia; family Cricetidae; genus Peromyscus; species Peromyscus eremicus. The sequence goes on from NC_081419.1 coordinate 50,437,204, forward strand.
TTGGCTGGATCTCCAGGGTTCCCGCCTTCTGTTCCACATGTTGCTGTCGCTCTTTCTCTATAGCCCCCACCCTCTCCCACATCTGCCTCCTTGAGAAGGGGGCAGGAAAGAGGACATCAGCGCTCTCTCTCTCTCTCTCTCTCTCTCTCTCTCTCTCTCTCTCTCTCCTTTTTTCCTCCCCCTCCTGGCTGAGCTAGAAAGAACCAGTGCACTAGGACTGCCCGAGTTAAAAAAAAAAATCAACTGTGCTGTCTCCTAGCTATGTGACCTCAGGCAAGACACTCAGATGTTTTGTGCCTCAGTTTCCCCGCTAAGGTTGTTGTATTAAATGAATCAAAATGTGCCATGTGTTTAAAAGAGTGCCAGGCCCATAATAATTATGTATAAAGTATTAGCTATTATGTTCTCACCCTTAGCCACTCACTAGCTCCATGAAGTCTGGCTTCCGCCCAACACTTTTTTTTTTTTTTTTTGAGACAGAGTTTCTGTGTAGTTTTGGTGCTTGTCCTGGGTCTCGCTCTGAGAGATCTGCCTGGCTCTGTCTCCTGAGTGCTGGGATTAAAAGCGTGCCCTACCGACGCCCCGCCCCACCCCATACTTTTAAATGAATTACTCCACAGTTAACCATCACCAACAGACGCGGTGGCTCCCATTGTTCTTATTAATTTAATAGCTTTCCCAGCCTGCTCTCCCTCAGATCTCGGGGCTCTGTTGCATGATCCTTGTGCTCCTGCCTCACTCTCAACACTTACAGTTTTTGACTTTTTCCCAGTCCTTCCACTTTCTCCCAAAACCTTAGGAGCTTGAACTTGGTTCTCTGTCTCTGTCTCTCTCTCCACTGTGCGGTACCACATACCTGAGGCTAGCCTAACTTGCAGTCTTCCTGCCTCAGCCTCCTTGGTGTCTAGGGTTACAGTCACACAGCCCTGCTTCCAGCTAGGAGACCTTTTTGAAAACAAAGGCTTTTCCATGTGCAGTCAGCACTTCAACCACATGAAAGAGCTGCCATTGTTTCCCTTAAAAAAAATCCTCTATCAAGTCAATATTCAGATTTCCCACACTGGCAGTTGACTGTACCCCGGCTCTCTTCAGTCAGTCCACTCGGGGCCTACAAGGTGGTTGCCGGATGGATAGTTGTCCCACTGGGTGGGTGCAGGATGAATTTCAGCATGCTGGCACAAGTCCACCTGGCTCCTTATATACATACACACACACACACACACACACACACATCTGGAACGCTATGGCAGACATGCCTATCACCCCTTGCGTCCTGCATGAGAATTTGTGTCTTGAGACTCTCCAGAGTAAGGGAACTTTCAGATGATCTCTTCCAGTCTAAGGCTGCTTGCCTACTGCCCTGCTGCCGTTGGGATGGCCACCCCGTCCTGTTAAGGCTGACATGGCAATTGTGCAACCATGTCTGGGGACAGTGCTCCGTATACTTAGAACCTGGACACGCTGTGGTTTTGTGGTGCAAACCACCTTACGCTGAGCCCCTGGTTGGAAGCCAGATAGAAGCCACACAGGAGACCGATCTGTGCTGCTTTTTCCTCCTTGGGATAGCACTTGTGCCCGCTGCCCTGAACTTAGTGAGCTCTGCTGAAGATGTGGCTTCCCACAGCGGCCACCTTACCGTGTCCACCCAGAGGAAAGGAGCAGGGGCTGCCACTGGTAGATGCTCCTGTAGTGTTCATAGAGGACGGAACAGAGGAGTACACGGAAGAATGGGGCGTTTTCTTAGCTAGGGGAACTGAGCTCACCCTGGCCTGGAAACAGCTGCTGCCATGCTTAGGCCTGGCCTGAGCACAGCAGGACGGAACTTTGCTCAGGACAGAACTTGGGTTCTGGTGGGTTCCTGTGCGGCTTGCTCCTGAGTTCAGATCCCTGGCGCAGAGTGAGGTGGTTTGCAGTGTGGAGACGTGCGGGTGTAAGTGAGTCACAGAGAGATTTTTACCACTGGGAGGGGAAAGCGTATGGTGGACACAAAATAATCCTGGGCTTTGTTGCCCGGACGTGTATCTCCACTCGCCGCGACGCATTGATTTAGAGTTACGTGTGGGTGCATCTGTCTGTCTTTCTGTGTAGCATTTATGGGTGCACACACACATGGAAAACACGGAAGTGTTACTGATCTTCCTCCAGCAAAGGATTTTGGTTCCATTGTATTGGTTGATCATACAATTTATGGCCTCTCTTTTTTCTCTTTCCTCCCTCTAGGGATTCCCGACAAGGAGAATGTGAGTAGCTACTTCCTCTGCCTAGCTTCTATAAACTGTCATAAGGTAAAACATAGCCATAGTGACCTTCCAAGCAAAGGAAGCTCTCCATCCACAGTCAACAGAGCAGTAAATATTCTTCTAATCTTGTTGTGGCATCTTGGGTGAGTCATTTAAAATACCCAGGAGAGCAGGGTGACTGCTCCAACGTGATTGTCACATGTTTCTGGTATTTAGTCCAGAGAAAGGTTATTCTAGGGGTAAAGCATGTAAGTGCTAAGTGTTCTTTTTCCCATGATGCATATACGTCAATAGAACAAATTATTATAACACTGTGAAGAAAACCAGTTGTTTTTCCTTAATGGGAATGTAAATGATGAAAACCAGGGTCTGTTGATGAATTTGCCTAATTATATCCAAGGGCACTAAGGTCAGCATGTCTCTTTGGAAACTGAGGATGACTAATTGATGTAATTGGTTTCTGAACACAGCTTCCAGGGCTGGGTGTAGTGTTTCACTCCTTTAATCCCAGCACTCAGGAGGCAGAGGCAGGCAGATCTCTGAGTTTGAGGATAGCCTGGTCTACAGGGTGAGTTCCAAGACAGCCAGGGCTACACAGAGAAACCCTGTCTCAAAAAAACAAACAAATGAAAAAAGGTACAGCTTCCACCAACCGTGTCCATTGTGTATGCTAAGGATAGGAGTATCTCAGTCGGTGTACTTCTCATGCAGATAACGATGGTGTTGACTCTATTAAATGCACTCTAGGCTTATACCACAACATGGAAGGCTTCATGGTGAACATGCCTAGGAATGATCATAATGATATTTGGTTAGAACTCAGATGTACCACCTTGTAATCCTGTTCTTGATTGCTGTACCTAAGTGACAATGTTACTGAACTGTTAGGCTTCTTTTTGCTCTCAGACCTGCAACTGTGGGCAGATATAGTCTTATTTAAATTCGAGCTATCTGCGTATCTCTTCTCAGAGAGCTGACTCTGTAAGGGATCCGCTTTTCATACGGCTGGTTTTTGAAGAGCTGGCTGGGTCCCACCTCACCACTCTACCACGTCAGACAGGACGTCCAGTCTTAGCAATGCCGCTCAAAATGTCACACCAAGTTTTGACTCTATTTAGTTCAGCAAAGCATTTCAGAATGCAGCTATGGGCCGTGTACAAGCTGCTTTGTTTACCTAAACATCTTAGTCTCATTTTAAAAATGTGGCTGTTTGTCATGACCACCTCAAAATTCTATTATGAATATTGAATGAGATCGTTCATGGAAAGCATTGAGTGAGAACAGTAGAGCTGAGAAGTGTTAGGACTGTTATTGTAATTAGTATTTTCGCAAGCACTGTATCATACTCCAGCTATCTTTTCATCTCAGAAAAGTATCCTCACCCCTTCTAAAGGAACTGTCCGGGTGCCTTTTGTGGCCCTCCTTAAAACACTTTTTTTCAATGAACCTTGGCTGTGTGTCTTCCACTGTTAAAAACAGAAACAAATAACAGCAAGCAAGCAACAATAACAAAAACCCAAGTCTGGATGTCTGAAAAAAAAAGCTAGAGAATTGGTCTCACAAGATTCACAAGCAACAGGCTTCCCAGGAAGTAGCAAGCTGATCCTGCTACCACTTTGCATGCAGGAGCCCCAAAGCATCCACTAGCCTGCAGATCACAAGGTAAATCAAGACTGTAAAATAGCCTCGAACTTTTTCATCAAGGACAGCTGGTGATTTGGAGAAGAACACAAAGAATTCCCGAGCCTTGGGGGGGCTAACATGTTCTAAGCTTCAAAAGGAAATTCCATCACTTTTCATCTCTGGGTGACCTTTAGGTTTGGCGCCCCCTGCAGTGGGACCTGCAGGCACAGGACAATGAGCAGAGAACCTTACAGCTGTTAGGTCCTCATGTCCAGACAAAATAGGAATTTGAAATTTGCGGAACCTCGGAGAACTGTGAGGAACACGTTGCTCTGAAAGATTTGGGGGACTGGGCAAGCTGACGCCCCAGTATTAGTACCAGCAGACACGTGGATTATTCTTGATCGTTCCCCAGCAAACCCTAAAGCGCATGGGCTCTGTATTAGCAAATAGAATAGATGTACTGATCCTGCATGCAATTTGGGAAGATCCACAGTGCACAGTCAAATAAGGCAGAGGAGATGAAAGGCATTCATGAGTAGAGTGGAAGTTCCAGAGAGATAAAAAGAGGCCTAAGAGCCTTAAAGTGGGGCTAATTGAAAATTTTCCCTTTCAAGGAACAAGTTGGGATATGATGTTTTCTTTTATCCTTTCTCTTCTTTAAGTACACGCTGAGAGACACTGTATTCCCACGTGTTCCCAAATAACGATAATATGCCCGTAGGATGGAATAAAAGTGCTTAGATGATGGCTTCGGTGTCTGAGCAGACTCTTTGTAGAAAGAATCTGTTCTCCTCCCTGGCTTCCACTCCTGGTTCCGCTAATCACCGTGTTTAACTTTTAATCAAACACGAGGACATCATCAATATGTAGCATTTTGAACTACCTTGCCAGCTCTGTTTTTTTTTGTTTTTTTTTTTTTTTTTTTTTTTTTTTTTCCAGAACAGGTCTTACTGTGCATAAAAATAACATTCTGTTTCATTAGTTCCACATAGCCACTCGCTGGATTATTTTGTCTACTACCTACTCTAAGGGTTAGGGTCATCAGTCAACGTAGGATGGACCCAGGACACGAACCTAAGCAATGATGGGGAGAAATATCAGAAAAATGACTGTGGAGCCAATAATGCGGGTGGACTGTTTTCACAAAGCCATGACTGCTCTTAGCTGTTGATGTTCTTAAGAAATCCCTCTCTTTGGTCTGTTTGAACTGCAGTTTTCTCTTCTTTAGACGCCATACCGGCTGACCATGTTTAACACTGGAGTTAAATCCCCAGGTACCAGCTCTCCAGCTAATGTGACAACAGCTGGCCTTTAAGGGAAGGAGCCTTTCGTGGAGACTTTTGTCCCTGGGGAGATTTTGTTGTTTGTTGTGCTGAGTCTTTTGACAGGCAATTGCCAAGAGGTTTGTTATTCTAGAAAGTTCCTTCTTTCTAGGTGGAAAAAGCAGCAAAAGAGACTCTGCCATCAGGGGGCTGCTGGAAAATAAAATTCCGTTTCCTGAATGGCCAACATCTTGTTTCCCTTGAGGTGTTCATTCCTAGGCAGTTATGGAGTCGATGGTGAGGTGTTCACTCCTAGGCAGTTACGGAGTCGATGGTGAAGTGTTGTTCATTCCTAGACAGTTACGGAGTGGATGGTGAGGTGTTCACTCCTAGGCAGTTATGGAGTGGATGGTGAGGTGTTCACTCCTAGGCAGTTACGGAGTCAATGGTGTAACCAGCATCCAGTGCTCTGCCCACAGACAGCAGGATCCCCTCAGATCTCAAGGTGATTCCAAGCAGATTTAGACACACCTAGATCTGATCAAACGTGGTTCCTTTCCATATGGCTGACAGGCCTCGTGTCAGATTGGTTTAAGTGAGAATTTCTCTAACGTTGAAAAATCATTAGACGTGTAGATGAAGAATCATTTAGGGACATCACTTGGTAGATTTAAGGTTTTTACATTGTGACTTGGTGAGGAATCAGTTCAGTTTGTGAACCACCTTGTTAAGGAGTGGGCAGCAGGACTCGGGATGTTTGGGACGTCAGCAGTGTTTAGTGACATTTCTTTCTCGTTACTGCTGCCGTTTGTCAAGGTTAGAGAAAGCAGACGGAACGTGTTCCAGCTCCGTATTTCACTGCTGTAGTGAAATTCAGGGCCAGATGCAGAGAAAGGAAAGTGTGTGTCTTCATACAAACTTATATCATAAAAATGTGAGATAGTCCCTTACAACAAGGCAAACCCTTTCAACTCCGGCCACCGAGTTCACCAAGTTTCCTCTGGAGCACAGTTTAAAATTCCTGCTCGTCAAATGCCCGCAACAGGTCCCAAGCCTATGAAGACATCCTGCCTTCGGTTCAAGATTTGGCCTTTAGTAGTGTTTCCCTCTGCCTTGGGGTCCTTGTGGTTTAACCTGCACCTTAGCTGGCGCCAACGCAGATCGGAATGCACGTGTCACTGACACAGGGCACAGAGAGAGCTCTCACAGAACAGAACAACAAAATTCTAAAGCCTTAGGAAGTCCTGAGCCTGCCTTTTCTGAATTTGAAGGGCAAATCACTTATCGCCAGGGTAGATTAGATATAGCTGAGCTGTTCCCGGGTCCTGCAACTTGTGTGATGTGTAAATACTGAGCTGTTTTTTTTTTTTTTTTTCAAAGCTGGCCTATTAGGAAGGGTGGAGCAGCCAGCCAGCCAAGACTGCACTCTGCTCCACCTCCCAGAAAACACCAGTGACTTCATGGCCCAGAGACCAAGGACGACCTCAGCTCTCTGACCTCCCAAGAGATGTTTGTTTTTGTATTTGTGAGTTATGTGTTTTATGGGAGGAATGTCCTTGCCGGGTTTCTCTATGCCTTTTCTTCCCTCCCTTCCTCTGCTGCTATAAAAGTGGACCGTCCTGTGCCTCTCTAGTTTCTGCAGTGGTATGGTGGTTGAAGTTTTAAGACGGTTTGCAGTTGCTGTTTGTCTGGATAGGAAGCAAGCGGTAGATGTAGGTGGCACCCTAAACTTGGATGCGTCTTCAGTTAGATCAGGTGTTGGTGGCATCTGAATGTTTTCTGAATTGAGCCTGGTACCTGCTGACTGTGAGTTTACATGGTGAAGGGGCATGCTTTGGGGTATCCTGGGTGGTGCCTCACTGTTTATTTTAGAATAGTTTTTTTTATAATATTATGGATCTCTCTGGTGATTGTTTTTTATGTTACTTCACCGTCTTTAAACTATCTTGACATAGAGCTTATCCACTGCAGATGGTTTGTTCAGCTTCTGTCACTGAGCTGTGCTTTGAAAATGTTCCTGCAGTGTTTTCAGTGAGTAGAATTTGGTGTGGGCGGGAGATCACAGAGAAACGAGGCAATGTAGAGTTCGATGTTCAAAATAATAATGGTGCTTGCTAGTGACAAAGGCCTGAAATTCCCCCCGGCCCCCCTCCCCAGCCAGTAGCCTCATCCTGCTTTCTCTTTGATACATGGCCTGTCGTGGGACAAGCATTGTGACCCAACTATGGTAAAAAACTACCACACAGCTCCGCAGCTGAGGATAGTTCCTTGCTGTCTTTAGAAACCTTTTATCTTGACAGTTATCTTCATCATCATTGTGGGTGGCCAGAGTAGTCTGAACTAATTCGGATCTGGCATCTCTTAGGTTTGATGTCATTGAGTATTTTATCATTTCTGTCTTGAGAACTTGTGACCAAATTACAGGTATGCCTTAAGGTAAGGACAGTAAACAGTTTTCTCAGATGAGATGAACCAATCTAGGGTTGACTGTCATTTATAGTTTACAAAAAATTATTTGTTCATTTATTTATTTATATGCATATAGGTGTTTTGCCTGCATGTATGTCTGTGTGCCACGTGTGTGCCTGGCACCTGCAGAGGCCAGAAGAGAGCATTAGATTCCCTGGGACTAGAGTTACAGGTGGTTGTGAGTTGCCATGTGGGTCCTGGGAATCAAACTCAGGTCCTTTGGAAGAGCAGCTGGTGCTTTTAACTGCTGAGCCATCTCCCCAACCCCCATCATTTAGAATTTGAATTCCATGTCAAGAAAGCTTTCCTGAGTCCATAGATAATGGAACTTTAAAAAAAAATCATTCTCTTTACCTTTAGGGAAAATCATATTCACAATAGATGATAACTTGATAAATGTTCATAGATGTGCACATACTATATGTAGATGCATACATATGATTTTACATGTGTACAAAGATACGTAACTATTTCCATTCTTTTACATTTTATAAACCTGTCCAATCACTGTCAGTACTGTTTCAGATTTGTGCCAGTTTTCAGAACTATTTAAATTCTCTTTACTACAACATCATTTATTTTCTATTTTCTTTCAGTCAAAAAAGACTCAGAAATACCCACAGAACATATTACCTACTTGGTCGAAAACTTTGAATTTAACACACATTGTTGATCAATCCCAGGTTCTGAATGGGTCCATGAAAAACAAATAAAACTTGGTGCTTCCCGTAAGGTATAGGAGCCCCAGATAGAGGCAAACGCCAAGCAAATAAGTACAGTAAGATGCTGTGGATGCCCATGGAGCAGTGGAATGTGGCCTTAAGAGCTCTTCACCTTTAGTGGAAGTCCCGGCCCTGACAGCTTCTAAGCACAGCACTGCTGACAGCTCCTCATCCTCCTTGGTTTGTTTTCTCATCTATAGAGTGAGGCCATAATAGTTCATGCCAGGTCGGGGGTTGGGGAGCACTGTTGCCCAGTGCTGGTTGGTATCTAGTTTGTGGAAGCACATAGAGTGTGGCTTGGCAAGGTGCCTTGGGGGAGGGGGAGGAATTCAGAGCACCCTCATGGAAAAAGAAGTGATGTCCGAGTCGAAGGAGAGAGGAAGTTCTAGGCTGTGAGCGTGACACGAACAAAGAACTGAGCTTGAGAATGTAGACTGATGAGGTTAGTGTCATCAGTCACAAACTTAAAAACTTTGCCTTCCAAACCTACCTTCCAAGGTATAGGTGTTGGGGTCCAAGCAACACCCTTTCTCCTAGACTGATCTCATTTGTATCTAGAAGAGGAATTAGCTTAACAGTGCCCCGACCTGTCCCTCCTAAAATCATGCCTTCCTTTTCAAAGTGACAGCTAGGTTGCCGCTGTCTCTGAAGCCTGTTGTTCGCTCTGACCTCTGGCTCCTTTTCTGTTCCCTGCTTCCCCACATCTTTTGAGTGAATGATTTTGCAAAGATTTCTATTAAATTTTGCCCTCTTTTTCCTTTTCTGTTCATCAAGGTTGTTTTAAATTTCAATCCAGTTTTCCTAACTGTCAGTCACCCCACCCAATTGGGCGTCCTTGCTAAATCTGATAATAATGTCTTTGAGTCTGTGTCTGAAGCATTAATAAGCACGTTGAGCCCAACAGCATCCAGCCGAGGACCTAACCCTGTAGAATTCAATTTGTTTGTGCTAATTTATTTGCATACATTATAAAATTACCCTATCTAGACATGAAAAAGAAACTTGGAAAACAAGGCTAAGTCATTCAGTTCACTCCTGACGTACTTTCAAGTGTAGTTGGAGGGAAAGGAAGACAGAAAAATTCTCTCTCAGAGGATATGGATATGAAGGACGTTGACAGTCACATGTTAGAGTTCATGTCTCCAGACATGAATCTTCATCAGAGTTTGTGTCCCTGACACTTAATTGCTATCAATAATGAACCTGAAACCCTGTGAGTTTCATTTTCCTTATAGATGAATGATCACAGCTCTCAGTATACCCCAAGAAAAAGTCTAACAAGATGAGCTCGATAATGCTGTCAAATGTAAGGTATTTATGATGCTAGAAAGACCTAGGACATTTCTCCAGCATGGGGGTGGCTGAGCTGGGCCTGTGGGTCTGGCTTGCAAGAGTTCAGTTCTAGACTTCCTGGTGGAGGTCCTCTGTCATCCTGTTTAGAACTCGGTCCAGTTTTCCATTCTAGGAGGACTTCAAGATGACAAGTGGAAAATCATTCTTTTTAATGCCCTCATCATTTGGCTCAGACAGGAGAAGGGAAAAAAAAAATCCCAAGTCACACCAAGTGCTGTAATTTGATAGCCCGATCCCAAACAAAGTGAGGAAGCCACACCCAAACCTTCCCCCAAAGTTAACCACAAAGATGAACCAGAATAGCGGAGGAAAGCAGGAATGTTAAGAAAAACTGCCGAAGGCTTGCCCGAGGCGCGGCGGAGAACTGTGGATGCCATCGCAACACTTCCCCCTGGACCTTCTGGTTTTAGGGTATGTGGATTTTTAAAATAGATTATGATTGGCTAAACACTGTTTTATGTGTCAAAGCGTTGAGATAGACCGCTGCCGAGTGAGGGGATCTGTAGCATAAATGCAAGATGCACCTGCCAGACAATAAGACATTCTTTCAAACGACTACAGCCCCCTCCCCCCTCCTGTCCAGCTTTGTGTTTTGTAGGCTTTTTCTCTTTTTTTGGTATTTTATGTACTTAGAAAAACACTCGGGCTCCCTCTGGTGGTCATCTCAGTGTTTCCAGCACGCCTAACCTTGAAGTTTGAGTCGTACAGAACAAAATGTTTGAGAGAAAATATTAATAGTAAATGTTGTTTTCTATGATTCCTAGGGCTTGAGAACATTCAAATTAATACAAACTGACAAGATATCTGCCCATCCATCGGTCCGTATGTGAATGGATACAGTTCTGTTATATCATGTTAGTGATGTTCGACTTTGCTGAATGCAGCCTAGCTTGAGAGTCCATAGAAAGACGTGGAGCTCCAATCCCATAAGTCAGACAAGCACTGCCTCCCAAGAATCAAGTCTGTTGATCAGTGGGTCTTTATAGAATACTTAATTAACTGTGTTCTACCTGAGCTAAGCATTACGAGAAGTGATCTGCTACCATTTAAAAAACACAGGGAGAATTCTTTAGGATGACAATGTTGTTTCTTTTTCTCCTCAAGTCACATTCTGAGAACGTGATCTTACTGTAATGTGGTTTATCCGAGGCTGGATGATGGTATATTTGTATCCGTGTTAACATGTAGGCTGAGCGGTTGAACACACTGGTAACAGCGTCAGCTCTACACCGGAAATTTGTTTTTCATGCCTCTGAACTGTCCAGGTGTTAGTTGTCCTGGGGAAACCTAGAAGCTCCAGGTTGTAATGTGTGCTGTAGCTGGAAGTCTCCTGGACCACCCTCTTACACACAGCATCTCCAAGCAGGCACGGAAACTTAAGTCTTGGTGTTTTAAATTTTCTGATGGCCAAATGTTTTTATTGCAATTTTTCTTCTTGACTGGATTAATGGTCATCAGTAGCTGTGCACAACTATAGACACAGAGTAAATATTTTATACATTATTATTATACATTAAGATACATTGTTATTGGAAATTCATTCCTGAGGGACTTGGAGGTACTTACTAAGAAATGAATTAGGATCCCAGCATGGTGGCGTACACCTGTAATCCTAGTACTTAAGAGGTGGAGGGAAGAAGATCAGGAGTTCAGTCACCCTCTGTTAAACAGCAAGTTCAAGGCTGCCCTGGACCACATGAGGCACTGTCTCCAAATGAAAGAGTTAAGATATTTGTATGAAACGGGGTTTGGTATCGGTTTTTTGTTTGTTTGTTTTTGTTGGTGATTCTTGGCTCTTTTTGGTTTTTATCCTTGTAAGAACTGAGGAAACGCAGTTACATAACTAAGCAGGTGGGGATGAGAATAATTTAAATAGCATGACTAAGTTCTGTGACTCCTAGGAAATCAGAGCTGTGCTTGTAGAGAGCTAGAGGAGAGGAGCCTGCAGCAGCAGCAGAGGTGGCTGGCACGGCACAGCATCCGGGTGGATTTAGAGACTGATTCTGGAGGATTATTTGGTGAATGAAACATGAGGTCAGGGAAAGAGCTGTATGAACGCCTCGCAGGCTTTTGGCTTGAATGGGTGGAAGGCTGCCGTTATCATTGACTGAGAAAGGGAAGGCTGAGGTGAAAATGGGTTTCAGGACCCAAGTTCAAGGTCACGGTTCAGGGCAGTATCAGGAAGGTGGGGTGATTTAGACTTTAGTGGCCTACCTAGGTCCAATCAATAGTTAATGGCAGTAAATGTTTGATCATGGTATGATAGATGCTAGGGGTTTATACCCAAAAGCATTTGCTCAGCAAATGAATGGGATGAAATATATCTCAAAGAAGTTACATAATGGATAAGACACAAATCAGCCAGAAGTTTATTAGGTTTGTTTCATTCATTATTATATTTTTGTAGATTTTAAGAGAATTTATGTTTGTGAGTTAAACCATGTATAACTGCCGGTGTTACCTTTCCCATTAATAAGGGGCTGACTTATGGAATATTTCAAGTGCAAATAATAAATGAACCAGCCTAACAAAGTGTTACTTAATAAACATCCTCAGGGACCTTATTTAATGAATAGGTAGAGGACTATTATTTGAAACGGAGCCCACAAATTATTTCTAGACGAATTGGTGATACTAAATGGTTATGGCCTGCTCGAAACAATTTATTTTCTTAATTAGTTTCCTCATTCTCTTTACAGTCTCTTACACTACTACAGGAGTTAATAACCACTTTTTTCTTGAATAAATTAATTTTCTAGCCTGCTTACAAATTTCCAATTAATAAAGTTTCAAGGAGTGAGGTAATGCTGGAATCATAAGAAAAATGACCATAGTTTATTTTGAAATCAACTAACATTTAATAAGCACCTACTGTATGCTGTACAGGCTCTGTGCTTTGGTCTGGGGCCTCAAAGTGCAGTAAAATAAACTCCTGACTTTACAGATGAGGGAAAGAGAGACAGGTGAACACACAATTATATCCAGGGACGGTAGAGTAGAAACATGCCAAAGAGCCAGATACACACCACACACTCCTCCTCCCCGCAAACTGAGGACTTCTGAAGAATGTTTGGTTAATCGCCTCTCAACACACGACACCAGCCTGCAGCTATGAAACTTCTATACTCTATAGCTCAGACTTGGCAGGGACGGGCGACAGAAGTCCACACAAAGCCACCTTTTGCAATCAAGAGCAGAAGCTGACGCTGTCTGCCGGGTCTGCCGGGTGAGCGCTTAGGAGCTGGCCTTGGGCTAACAGGAGCTCAGTGCTCTGCTTCCTGCTGCTTTGGAAGTCTTGGAAATAGAGTCCCCATGAGTTCTTGGTTTTCCCCCAGCATCTACTATGAGGAAATCTTATACAAACACCTTGATTGAGTTAGGGTGGGTCATGTGACCCCTCTGCCAAAACTCTGAGCCAACTAATGTGAGTACAGTTCTACTGTGGTTTCTGCTCTGGAGATAGGAAAGGGGAGAAATAATCGTTGCCTGTCTCTTATTCCCGACAATGCTCATGCAGCTGCCAGCTACGATTCCGGTCCTCTTGGTCTGAGGTACTCAGAACATCATAATGTAATCAATATCTCATTTGTGGGCAGCCTTCTTTCCTTGCTTATGGAGAAATGGGACAGAAACACTAGGGAGAATAATGTTGTCATGACATTTTGTAATGGCCTTGATTGCAGGAAGCTTTGTGCTTAGAAATCCCATGCATTCCACACAATCAGAATCACCATGTCTTTCCCGCTGTCTTCTGAACACATGGGATGCGGAACCTAAGAGGGTTGATCTTGGTAAGTCTTTTGAGCAAGTTGGATGCTGAAACAGTGTAGAGCATAAGCTGTCCCACTTTTTGTAGAATTTTCGAGGAATTCTTTTTTATCTATTTGATTTTAAGTCATTGAAGTCTGGGAGCCAAATTTACATTCAGAGGAAGCCACTGGAGTCTGGAGTCTGTGCCTAAAGGAAATGTTTCTGCCAAGAGCCTAAAGTGAAGTGTAGCAAGTCGGTGGGTTTTGCAATATAATGTTTTCCTGACCATAAATGTGACGGTTTCTGTTGCTTATTGGGAAACCCAAAACTATTTTTACAGACTCTTATGAATGCCACCACCTAGTACACACCACACACACACACAGCGAGAGAGAGAGAGAGAGAGAGAGAGAGAGAGAGAGAGAGAGAGAGAGAGAGAGAGAGAGAGAGCGCGCGCGCGCGCGCGCGCGCGAGCTGGGGCGATGGCTCAGCACTTTTGCACACAAGCATGAGGACTTGAGTTCAAATCTCCAGGGCTGACATAAGAGGCTGAGTGTGACCGCAGGGTGATGGTGGTGGTGCACACCTTTAATCCCAGCACTCAGGAGGCAGAGATAGACAGATCTCTGTGAGTTCGAGGCCAGCCTGGTCTACAGAGTGAGTTTCAGGACAGGCTCCAAAGCTACACAGAGAAACCCTGTCTTGAAAAAAACAAAACAAAACAAAACAAAAAACAAACAAACACAAAAAGAAGGTGAGCGTGACCATACACACATGTAACCGCAGTGCTGTAGAAGGTGGAGACTGGAGGATGGTTGAAACTTCCTGGCCGCCAGCCTAGCTCCAGGTTAAGTGAGAGATCCTGTGTCAAGGAAACAGAGGAGAAGGAGCAGAACACCAGCTACCCTCTGGCCATCACACGGGTATGCATAGCCTCACACACTTGCACACATACCATATATATACCATACACACACACATACACACACACACACACACACACACACACACACACACACACGCCACACATCTATGCATAGATAGATAGATAGATAGATAGATAGATAGATAGATAGATAGATAAATAGATAGATAGATAGATTTCACACCCATCTTTTTCAATTAAGCTTTTAGAAAGACCTTTAAAGTAGTTTATATTGACTGAACCATACAGCAGGAGGAATTTCCTCTGTGGTTAACATTTTTTTTACACTTTTACATTTTATCTACGTATCTTGCCAAAGTTAGTTGGCAAGATACGTTTAGTTTAGTAGACCTTTAAAGTAGTTTATATTGACTGAACCATACAGCAGGAGGAATTTCCTCTGTGGTTAACATTTTTTTTATACTTTTACATTTTATCTACGTATCTTGCCAAAGTTAGTTTTTACATCACCCCCCCCCCCCATTTCTAGAGTGATTTTTGGTGACTTTACTGCAGTTCTTTCTTTGTCCCTGATGGTTTTAGTTTCTGGTGTCACTCTGTCTGTCTGAGAACTTCATCTAGAACTTTTGGAAGGTGTGCTGCCTGCAGGGTCTCCCACGCTGTCCTTCCTCGGGAGTGCCTTTACTTCCTCCTCATCCCTAAGGGGGGTTTCCTGGGATGGAACGTTCTTCCTTCAGATCATTTGAGGACGCTAGCATGGACTGTGGTTCTCCAGCCCACGGTCTACCCAGCTTTCCTTCATGTTTACTGAATGTCCGTCTCTTTTCCAGGAGCCCATCTAAGACATCATGCTGCACTTAGCTGTCACCTCTTTGGGCGACTTTTGCCTGTTCCTTAGACCTTTGTTTTGATGACTTTTGACTGTTTCATAGGGTGTTGTCAGCCATTTTGTAGCATATTCCCCCCAATTGGGATTCATCTGGTCTTTTTCTCAAAGTAGACTCACGTTCTGGGCTCCAGGAAGGAAACACAGAGGTGGACCATTTTTATGCAATCATATAAAAATATGCCCTGTCAGTATGACCAACCACTATTGCTGTTGACCTTGCTTACCTGGTTAAGGTGTAATTGCCAAGTTTCTCTTCTATGAGGTCACTGTCCCTACCTGACCCCCCCTTTGCATACAATTGCGGAAAGGTATCACTGTGCACAACCCCTGGTGTGCTTTTAAAGGAACATGAGCCGTGTCCCCAGGCCTTGATGGCACAATAGCAACATGAGTATTTAGAATTCCTTCTCGTGGGAGATTCGTCTCTTTTCCATGATGACTTATTAATTCAGTGTCTTTATATCTCACTACGTACTCTTGGCCATCCGTGTTAGACTTTAGGCTGTAGTCCAGCACTACTTGGCCGAACTCGGTCCTTACATTGTTCTAGCTTAGCTCTCATGTTCCATGACTGTTTCTTTGTGTTTTCTTTTGTTTTTGAGTGCCGTCTTCTGCTCTAAATAAATACTTCTCCTCCATTCCCTTATCCAGCATTATAACTAATCATTTTGCCAAGTAATTCATTTTTTCCTTTCACTCAAAGATGCTATTAGAAATGAGTGTCTGGAGCCGGGTGGTGGTGGCACACACCTTTAATCCCAGCACTCAGCACTCGGGAGGCAGAGGCAGGTGGATCTCTCTCTGTGAGTTCAAGGCCAGCCTGGTCTACAGAGCGAGATCCAGGACAGGCACCAAAACTGCACAGAGAATCCCCGTCTTGAAAAAAAATGAAAAAAAAAAAAAAAAAAAAAAAAAGAAAAGCAAAGGAAAGAAAAAAGGAAATGAGTGTTTGGGTCCTAGATGTGTTGTTGCTATTGAGAACTCTAAGCTGATACAGGAAGGCAGCATAAGTAACCCAAACACCAGAAGGGTGATCGAAAGGGACTTAGCCTTCCTTTGCCTTGGTTTCTTCATCTGTGAAATGGGACTAATGAGAGTCCTTTCATGCAAGTATTGCTGTTGGTATTCAGTTATTGGCTTGAAGTACTAGAATCTAGAAATTAATAAATAATTGTTCTTGCACTCTCCCGAATCCTGAGTAGCATCTTCTGGGTAAATCCACAGACTTTATGCCTTCTCCTTCTCCACCCCTCACGTCCATTATTTTGCTTTGCTTGTAAGGGTTCTTTCTGGTGAGCTATAAAGAATGGAATGGTTTCCCTTCTCCAACCACCCTGCATCAGACAGGAAGACTGAAGAGCTTGGGTTTCGCCCCAGTCTTTGCTTGTGCGCACGTCTGCTTTTATAGCCTGAGAACAGTTGTGTGTGTGGTTGGGAAAAGAACCCACATGCTGGCCCGTGCCTGGAAACAGTTCTTCTGGGAACTGTGTGTCTTGGCGTTTCCTCTGCTAGGTATCCTCGGAAAGATGCCCACACACTCCTTCAACAATATGGTGGCATCACAGGTTCACACTCCTAACGGTAACCAGAGAGACACGCCTCTCAAAATAGCTACTTGAGTAAAAACAGAAATGATATTGCCAAATAATCAAAGAAAAACAAAAACAGTTATTTATAGTATTTTCAGGCACCATAAATCACTGGAAGCATTTGACTTGTAAAGTTTTGAAGTAAGAACGTTTCATAAAAGATTAAATCACACAGAGAGGGATCCCTCCCTTCTGGAGGAAATGTGTGAACATCTGAGCCCGCTCCCCTCCCCTTCCTTCCTGAGCTGGTGAAGTATGCTCCTGTGGCCACCCTGCCTTCTGGAGGGAACCACACCATGGAAAAGAATGAAACTCATTCGGTTCCTGGCAATCATTTTAGGTTTGTGGTAAGACAATGGTGTATGAATAGTTGCGTCTTTATTTGGCAGAGGTTTGCTTTAAAATGAAGCCTACCATTTAAAAAATTTTAAGCTGCACAAAACATAGATTTGTAGTGTTCCCAAAGTTAGACAGAGTGAGAAACAAGACAAGAGGGTGAGGCTCAGAACCTTGGGGCACATGCCCAGAGAGACCTGTATCACTCAGCAGATCGTGACTGCCTTCCCACTCTGGTTTCATGGCTATAAAACTCCGTGCAGCATCTGAGGCTTTGGGTAAGGGAGGGAATGTGGTCCTTGGTGCTGTCTGGTAAAAGAGCCCATCCCTCACCAGCTCCTACAGAGCTTAACCCCAGTCCGCCCGAAGGCTTTAATCAAGGGCTGTGGCAATTAACACATCCCACTCAAAACGCTGTGAAAATCTGTGGCTATCATGTCCACAGAGTTCAAGTTTCTAGTCAATAAAAGAGCATATCAACATTTGATTCCTTCTCATTGTACTGGCAAATGTTTTAAGTATTTCTGAAGTCTTTCAAATGACTTTGGATTAAAAAAAAAAAACAACCCTGCAACACTGAGGTTGAAGCTGCTTTGTTTCTGAAGTATGCTTATGCCTCTCTTAGCTTATTATTTCTCCAGTAATAACAAGGCTTTAAATTTGGGAGATTTTTTTCTCTTTTTATGAACACTACCAGAAACTAGAAAAATATGGAAGGAGGAAGGATGAAAAATATATGGAGAATAATAATTTTAAAAGTCCAATACATCTGAGTTCTTATTTCTTTGGCCTTGGAAGTACTCAGATGGCATATGTGACTGAAACCACTGTCTGTCTGGTGCAACCTGATGGCTCAGAAGAAAAGCACCGAAGGCCGTGTGCAGGGCACCTACCTGGTTTATGAGCCAGATCGGAAATGGAGTTGGTGGTTTACACAGTGCGCTGCTGTCCCAGCCTGCTTTCATATTTTATATGGTATGCTTTTAGGGCTTTGATCATTTCTGTTTTGATGAGCTTTGTAAAGGTTTAAAAGGTTTCTTGAAAACAGTAATAGGCCTTTACTATTCCTGGAATTTTGTATAACATGGATCAAATGTACGCCGCTCTCAGCTTCCAGACTCTTGAAGGTTATCAGTCATCTGTTTGTGTGCCCTGTCTTTGTCCCCAGGTTATCACAGTTGTTTGTGTGTTCTCCTGTTTGTCCCCAGGTTGTGTTTATTGTACCTTTGGCTCACTGGATTGTTCTAGGCAGGGAAAAAAAAACAAAAACAAAAACAAAAAACCTCTTTCAGAATTTACAATCAATACAGATAAATACAGGTCCATGAAGAGGACTGTACAAAAGTCAATGGAGTGCATTATTTTCAACTCAAAGTAATAGGGCAAAGAGTCCCATTTCCTTTTTAGTAATTGTTTTACCTTTCCCAATTGGGAGTTACAAGGCTATTAAAATAATTGCTGACGGCATTTTAGATAGGGTGCATTGACATGCTAGGGAATGTATTTGTGTTTACCTGCTGGAAATCTCTGTCTTAATTGACTAATTTGTTCCTATTAATATTTATGAATATTAATAAAGGACTCTATTTAAGAAGCCAAAGCTAGACCACTTATCTATGAGTCCATCCACAAGAAACAGCCCATCTGAAGTTGGCTTTTGTGAAAGCATCCCAATTTGCCAGTGTCTCAGAACCTGAACCCATGGCATTCGTGGACGTCTAAACACCGGTTCTGAGGGGGTAGCCCCCTGTGAGTGGGTGATAGGAACTTTCGGCCTAAACTTGTAGCATATTTATAGTATCAAATTGTTAAAAAGCAACTTAAAAGTACAATGACAAGAAAACCATTCAATTATGCCATATATATTTAATAAAATTTCTCATTAAAAAGAATTTAGAGAAATAGGTGAAATTTTTATGACTTATTGCTATGTAAAAAGGGAGAAATATAAAATTTTGTTTAGAGTGGTTATGCCTCATTTAAAAATGCAGTAAACCGCATATATAGATAGAAGGATTAATATTCAGATCCTAAAGTAATAATCATATTTTGCTTTGTATGACTAAGATATTTTATACTTTCCAATGAACATGCATCATTTTATAATAGAAAAAGCTAAAAATTAAGCATAAGCTTCTACTGTAATTCACAACCCAACATTCTAGTGTCCCTCATCAACACTGACATCTACTGTGTCTTTGTGTACCCTGTCTTCAAGAGCTTCCCCCCCCCACTCCCCCCATCGTCCCACCCCAGCGGTATATCAGCCAGACCTAGGAACTCCTGATGTCCTCAGCTCCTACCTGTGTGACTTTGGTTTCAAGCCATAACTCCATTCTGCTTCCTTTGGGCCCATCAAATCCTGTTCACCCTAAAGGCGGCTAGAGCCCCGCCCACTTCAGGAAGGCCTCCTTGAGCGCCAGGCCAGCTGTCACCCTCCCTTTCCACGTACAAACCTGTCTCTTTAAGAGACTTGTGTGTATGAAATAGAGCCCAGCTAGATATAAGTTTAAGGTACAATGGCAAGAAATTATTAAATTATCCCATATGCAATTAATAAAATTTCTCATTAAAAAGAAGCAACAATACTATGTGATATTGCTTATGACTTAGTGTTTTATAAGAAAGAATTCTGTATTTTAATGTACAGTATAATTATACCTTGCTAGAAAATAGAGCAAATCCTATGCTTAATTGCAAGGATCTCTATCCGTATTCTAAAAGAATAATCATATTTTGCCCAGCCCTCTGACCTTGGGAAGCCCCACATGTATTTCATCAGTGCCACTAAGTGGTGACAGATGCAGAATGATCACTATAACTGTGAGCACATTTCCATCCTGCTCATGACTTACTAGAGAACACATTGCAGAGTTTCCACAGTACGTAACATTAAATATATTTCAAATATAGTACGTTATCTGAAGACTTACGTCAGATTCCACTTTTGTCTTCAGAAGCCTGGAGACAAAAATTTGTCTCTCTCTCAAGAGTCAAATCACTGGGTTTCTTAAATGTGAATCTGGGAAGAATGCGGTCAGATGCTACTCTCCAAGAAATATATGAGTGAATAAAATAACACTGTGGTCCACTAGAAAATGTATGTTTAGCCCGATATAGCCAGTGGAACCGTACAGTTGTAGAACTTTCGGTTGCGTGCTGACTTTTGACCCTTTGCTTCATTTTTCATGTCCTTGAGAGTAGTATTTGTGTCTTCAGCAAGAGGTACTTGACATCTGCAATGAGCACTTTTAACTGTCTCCAGAAGCAACACGTGAAAGAATATTTCTGAAAATGCCGTGTGGTCTGCTAGGCTCAGTCTCTAGCCTAGTGTCCTGTACCACCTGCCCTGGAGCTTGCTGGTGGTATCATAAAGAAGGATGCTTTTCATCCTTCTCTACATGCATTCTCTTCTCCTTCAAGCTACTCTTCAAAGGAAAATTAAGTCCCAGACTATTGCCTGCCATTCTGTAGACCAGCTGTTACCCTCAGGGTCACAGGGACTGCTGTGTATGAAATCTAAAACCCTAACATCCCCTTTAGAGTGTCTCTCACCTGTATAATGGGTGCTAAGTACAGACTTTCGGAACTTGTTTTTATGAGGAGATGAAGTTGATTTCTTGTTGTAAGGCAGACTTTTTCTTTTAAACTCCTTATTGAAACATAACATATTTGTAGAAAGAGCACGCACATCAGTTAGGTCAATACCATTTCAAAAAAATTTTTTTCTTTCATGTTAACACTGTCCAGAACAGGAAGCAGAACAGAGTTGTAACTGCTGAAGCCCATCCCATCCCGTTCCCTGCCAGCATCTCCCCGCTGTCCTGTCTTCTAAGAGACCAGTGATTTGTATCAATGAAAACCGTCTGTCACTTCCACTGAGCGTTGTGTGTGGGATTTAGGCTGCATGGGTGTGCAGCTGTAAACTGTTTTAGCATTCCAGTGTGGGGACATGTCACATCTTCTGCGGGCAGTAGGCTGCTGTGAAGAGCATTGCCTGGACATCTTGGTTTATAGCTTTTAGTGAATGTATCTCTCCATTTCTGTTGGGTCTTTATTTAACAGTCGGTTTCTGGAGAGTTAAAAATGTTTGTTCAGGTTTAGGGTCTGTGTAGGGACTTCCAGAAGTCTGTGAATCCATGAAATTATAAGCAGAATTTTGGATGTTGCATCTTAAAGTGTCATTTTTATGATGGTCTTGAAACTGTCCCCCCAAAAAAACTTCAGCAAAACAGTGAAAACTCAAAACTGATCTTGTTTTTATCAAAGGAAAACATAAGCAAAAGATGATGAAAAAGGGTAGCTTCCAGGCTCGAGGACCATCTATTTTCTAGACTTTTCTTCAATCTAAAGGGAATACAAAGGTTTTGCCTTGAAATCAATGTTTCTTATTCCCAGTGCATAATACCTTGTTGCAGATTTGATTGGAGAGAATTTTGTCTTGGGAGGAAGCAGGAACAAAGTCAGTCACAGGTCAGTCGCCGTCATCCAGTAGACTTGGGCTCTCCTTATCCGACGATGAAAAGTGAAACTGGAATGTCAGACGTGAAAGGAGGAAAATTCTTCCTTTCTTTTCATTCCTCTGTCAGGTTCAAACGCTCCTCAGAGATTTCTCCATGTTATTCCGGTAAATATTTAATGAACAATCTACATACAGCACCATGGGGACTCCAAGATAAGAAGGACATGGGTTTTGATTTGAAGGAATTCATTTAGTATTTAACAAAATAAACACATAGATAACTGTGGTGCAAGCAATAAAGTGTGTGCAGGAGCAGAGCTGGGGGATACAAAGGGGTCCTCAGGGCAGACTTAGCCGGTGGGGAGGGGCAGAGAGCCCACAGAACAAACAAACAAAAGAACAGGAACGCACGCCCTTTTCTCCAATGGTTCTCTCAACTCTCTCATCTAGTTCACTGATTACAAAACTTCAAGGCACCAAGGATGAGAAAAATCACCTGTAGCTAGTTTAATTTCTGTAGCTTCTCAGATCATTTCATTGTGTGTCCCAATCGGACCAATTTTATTTTTAAGAATTTTGTTACCCAAACCTAGGATTATAACCCAAGCTTAGCATCATTTACCAGAATAGTCCTCTTTGAATTCTTCTGGGTTAAGCTTAGCACAGCTCTGCTGATGTTCTAAAATATGCATGAAGTTGACATTTTCACATTTGGAGTCAAATTAAAATGACAGACTATGATATCATCATATGTTGTTATATATAGGGTGTTATTGTGTATCATTATGTTGCATGATTTTAAGGACTAGTCTATACCCAGGGGGTTTGTGAAGATATTTCCAAAATTTTGTAAGCTGTGAATTTTAACTTTCTTTGGGGGTATCTAAGATGGCTGCCATCTTGGTTACATATTGTACACATGTCGCCGTTGGTGGTATCTGTAACTCTGTTCTCTCTACTGAGTTTTTGAACCTACAGGTTGGTAATCACTCCTCCTGCTGTGTTGCCGAGGAGGGAATGCTAACTTGAGAATTTCAGCCTCGCTGATAACAGTTCAGGCTCCAGTGTGCGGCCCACGCTCTTGTCATCCTTGGCAGACTCCATTTTCTTCAGCAGGAGTGTAGCAGGGTTCAGAGTCCACTGTCTGGGAAAGGCTCAGTCAAGGGGTGTAGTTAGGTCTTGCCTTGACTCTATCATCCCTCAGTCTGTCTCTCTGTGGCCCTTTTAGACATTCTGATATTTTTGTTATCCGTGAATACGTCTCCACCCTACCTTAACTAGCTAGACTAAGACTATAACCTGTATAACCCCAAATTTTGAGAGTACTATATAATATGGAAATTTAGATTCACTTTGTAAACATTTCCCTCCATTTTCAAGTACTGGTTTTATAAATATGGAATGTGATTATTTTTTCTGTCTTCCTTTAGGATGTTGTTGTAGTTAGAGTTACTATTATTGTGGTGAAACACCACGAACTAGAGCAACTTGGAGTGGAAAGGGTTTATTTGGAACTGAAACTAGATTGGAAGCTGGAGGCCAGAGCTGATGCAGAGGCCATGGAGGAGTACTGCTTACTGGGTTCCTCCTCATGGCTTACTCAGCCTGCTTTCCTCTAGAACTCAGGACCACCTGCCCAGGGTAGTACTGCTCACCATAGGCTGGTCCCTCTCCCATCCATCACTAGTTAACACAATGGTCTACAGGCTTGCCTACAGCTCAGTCTTATAGAGGCATTTTTGTTCAATTGAAGCTCTCTCCCCTCAGAAGACTATAGCTTGTGTCAGGTTAACATAAACTAGCCAGCACAGATGCTAGTAAGGTAAAGATTAGGTTGTGTTTTAACTATTCTTGGAATCCTTATGTTTACACAATGATTTGAGTTGAAATTAGTTATTTGTAATTTAGAAGTTATAAAGCCCTTTATTTGTGAATATTAAGTACATTACCCAAAATAAGCATACATTTTCTTTACTAAATTACTAGTATTTGGTTTTCATATAAAGTATTTGAGTACCCAAAACAAATCACCAAAAAAAAAAAAAATGGTTGGGGAATGATTCCTTTGAAGGAGCCATCTAAGTTTATTTTGGTAGTTTAAATATTGCTAGTGTGATAACCTCATGATTATGTTACCTTGGCCCAACCTTCAGGAAACATGCATCTTAGTGAAGAATTGTGTTATAGATGTGCAGATTGCAATTGGCACTCACTGAATTCTCCACTACTCAAATTGATATCCACATACCAGTGGTTTCAATACCTTTAGGCAGAAGTAGAGAATTTCAGATCATACCCCAGATCAGCAAAGCCAAAATCTGCACTATAATGAGATCCCTGTGTGCTTTGCAAAGCATTAACTTAACACTCCCCCCACCCCCCCACCCCATCCCCCACCACCGTAAGATTCTGACCAATCACAGCTCAGTGGAAACAGCTGCAATTTTCCTCCCAACATTCCTTCACATACCGGAATATGTAAATTGCCTTTTTGGTCACTCTTTGTGTGACCAGTTTTTGGTCAGGAATAAATGAAATCTACTTTAATTCATTAATGAAGAAGACTGTCCATTCATCAGTAATGACTTATCAAGTAGTTCTGTATGCCAAGAGTTGGGGGACAAAAGGGTGAGCATGATGATGTTTACAAAGCTAGTGTTTCAGTGGAGAGTCAAAAGTGTAAGGTGCTGTATAGCAAGAGGAGCAGAATGCTGATTTCCGCAGGGACGGGCACACTATATCCTCCAGGATGGGCAGAGTATCCTCTCTGGCAAGGTGTGTTTAAACAAAGGCTTGAACGGGGTGTGAGCCAGCGGCCATCTTGGAACAGTGTCTAGGTAGAAGGGAGAGTGGGCAGTGGCAGGTCGGTGAGACTAGAGAACACAGGAGACCAGAGAGCGGCCAGGAGCTAGATAACTCCTCCTAGAGAGCTCAGCTTGCACTATACATAGGAAGAGGCGCTCGGAGCATTGGATTTCTTAGAGTAACATCAGCTGATCCATGGTTTTTTGTAGGATGTTCTAGCTTTGGACTTGAGAACAATGGGGAACATGGAAAGATGGAGACAGGCAGACTTCTAAGGCCATCATCACAGTTTCTAGACAAGAGAAGTCTATGGCATTGATACTGGCACTTGGCATGTAGCTCATGAACTTCAGCGTAGGGACTGAATTTTTACATTTTAATAAGTATAAACGTAAATGCCTACATAGGGCCGGTGGCTAATGCATTGAACTGTGTAATTCTTGAGTTCATAGATAGTATCACCATGGTTTTGTTTCCTTATGTAGTCTTGTGCTACTGACAGGTAGTACTTAAGTAATAATTCATGAATTAAAAAGACCATTTCCCAATCAACCCTAAAATATTTATATTTTGGGCCAAAATTATTCTGGCCTTTTCTAGTGTCTTCTACATGACTGCCCCTACAGCTAGTATCATGAGAACATTTCAGTCACGAAGGCCATCCACTATATTTTAGCAGATGTTCCATGGGCTGTGAAAAAAATGCACTAAAATACCAGAAAAATAACATGTACTCTCATTTCCAGTGTCTTGTCTCTGCTTTTCTTTGCATTCAAAGTGTGCAGTGAAGTAGAATTTTGGAAAATTGTTATAACAAAGTCTGTGCAAAATGTCTGAAGGATTTGCTGCAAGCCTGTTTGCTACAGCTGTATTGTCCTCCTTGTAAAAAGTCATATAATATAGTCATCACTATTGCTGTGTCACTTTTTTAAACTATATTTTTCCGCACAGTAGAATGCTGGGTTTTGAGGAGCACGGAGATAACAGAATGTCCCATAATTTCTCATTGGCTTTACCTTTTATTACATGTGCACTGAACTCAGGGGAGCAAGCTAAATGTCCGTCAGTAGAAGATGGTTCAGCAAATCGTGCCATGTCCCGACAATGGCTGCCATACAGCTATGAAAAAAATGCACAGAAGTGCAAAGCTAGATGAGCTAACTCTTTATGTTCTGATATGGAAATTCCTGAATATTCTTCATAAGTGATAAACACAAGATTGAGGCCAATGTGTATATCATTTGTGTAGGAGAATAGGGGAGATCATATATATTTCCATATTAGTTTGTGTATGATAATTAGCATTTCAGCACAATTAGATTTTCTAAAACATGTTATGCAAATCACTTGCAGCCTTGGAAACACTGAGCAGGAGCCTGGAGCCTGGATTCAGAGTGGGTAGAGCTTCAATCATGTCTTTTCCATATTCACTTTATGTGCCTGGTGTATTTTAAAATGCCAAATAAATGCTAAAACTTTCCATATCTTACCACACCCAGATTTCAATTAGAGACTTTAATGGGGCAAATAATGTCCCTAGACTTACCACTAATAAGTATCCATCCATGAACACATTGAACACTGATATGGATCTCAATCATGGTCTCTGTTTCCTGAGAGTACAGAGCACACCAATCCCAGATTTGAACTTCATTGTTAGGATTTCTCAGAATGGAAGTCAGGGTGGTGGAGGCCGAGGCTTAGATTTATAAGATAGGAGGGAAGAGGTTTTAGTAATCTTTCACAGAACTTAGACATCCATAAAGATTACAGTTGTGAGGGTAGAGAAGGCAGGACAGTGGTATTTGTGGAATATTGTGGTTGGTTGATTGACGTACATCTCATCTCCTCTTACTCAAAGTGCAGATCTAATAGGAATACATTGAGATACCTTTTTTAAGAAAATCTGGGCTGATTTTTAGGAAAAGAGAAGACAAAACAAAATGGCACATACACACACACACACACACACACACACACACACACACACACACTGTTGGGCCCAAAGGAACTGTTTTGACTGGTAACTCTCAAACTAAACATTTTCTTTCTTGCAGAGCAGGGCCACAGCCAGTTAATTCCTTTGGGATTTATTTGTCTTAGAAAGCTGATGTTTTCCTTCCTTTTCTCTCTGTGTGTTATTGTGTGTATATGTGTGTGTATGTGTGAGAGAGAGAGAGAGAGACAGGTACTTAGAGGTAAACACATGTCATGGTGTACGTGTGGAGGTCGGAGGACACCTTCACCTTTACGTGGGTTCTGAGGACCAAACTCAGGTCATCAAGCTCACATAGCAAGTACTTTCCACTGGGCCATCTCACCTGCTCTGTATTAGATTTCCTAGAGTGTGCATCTGATGTGCACCTGGGCGGGATTTTTGTTTTGTTGCCTCTTGTTTGTTTTTATTTATTCTGCTTGGTGTTCTGTGAGCTTCCCGGATCTATAGGTTGGTGTCTGACGTTCATTTCTGAGCGAATCTGAACCACTAAAGTATTTATTCTCTTTACTTTTTTCTTGCGGTATTGCAAGTACATGTGTGTTTTTAATCACATGTGTGTTTTACCTTTGAAATTGTCTCAGCATTCTTAGATATTCTGGGTTTGGACACAGGACAGTATCTCTTTGCATTTTGGTTGGAAAGGTGTCTGTTGACCTGTGTTCAGGATCACTGAACCTTTCTCTATTGTG
Source organism: Peromyscus eremicus (assembly GCF_949786415.1). Lineage (NCBI taxonomy): Eukaryota > Metazoa > Chordata > Mammalia > Rodentia > Cricetidae > Peromyscus > Peromyscus eremicus. The sequence goes on from NC_081419.1 coordinate 50,464,281, forward strand.
TACATTCTACTGCTGAGAATGTCAGTGTCCTTCTTCCTGTTAGAGTTTGATATGTAGAGTTTTGCTTGATTTTTTTTCTTAGCATTTCTATGTCTCTGGTTTATGTTACCCAATGCATTTTTGTATTTGGCATATAATTTCATTAGTGCTATCAATAGACTAATATTCCATAGTTAACTTACATTACTAATTTAAATGTCCAGTCTGGCCATTCAAAAATCTGTGTTACATCTACGTTTTATTCTAGCTCTTGGTTTGTGCTTCAGACTGAAGTTTCTCTTGTTTATCATGCCTTGTGATTTTTACTATTGAAAGCCAGATATGATGGGATCTGTAATAAGAATGGAGGTAAATAGGCAGTCTTAGCTACTGTTCTATTGCTGTGAAGAGACACCATGGCCAAGCAACTCTTATGAAAGAAAACATTTAATGGGGAGCTTGCTTACAGTTTCAGAGGTTAGTCCATTATCATCATGGTGGGAAGTAGACGGGCATGGTGCTAGGGCAGTAGGTGAGAGCCTTATATCCTGATCCATAGGCAGCAGGCAGAGAGAGAGAGAGAGAGAGAGAGAGAGAGAGAGAGAGAGAGAGAGAGAGAGAGATTCTGTCCTGACATCCTTTGGTGATTAAACAGCAATGGGAAATGTGGACGTGCAAGCCAAATAAACCCTTACCTCTCCAACTTGCTTTTTGGTTGTGGTGTTTCACTGCAGCAATAGAAACCATAATAAGGACACACCTCCTCCAAGAAGGCCACACCTACTAATCCTTCCCAAACAGTTCTACTAACAGGGGACCAAGCATTTAAACATGTGAATCTGTGGGGGTATTCTCATTCATACCACCTCAGAGGCCTTTAGCCTAAAGTTTTCTGCTTGTCTGTCTAGGAGATGGCTGGTTCTTGATGTTTGCTATAGTATTAGAGATCAGAAGTCTCCTTAAAAAGAGTTAGAATCGGGGGCTGGAGAGAGATCTCAGAGTTAAGAGCACTGGCTGCTGTTGCAGAGGACCCCGGTTCACTTCCCAAAACCAAAGCATGGCAGCTCACCACCCTCTGTAATTCTAGTTCTAGGGGAACCTAATGCCCTCTTCTGGCTTCTGGGGGCACCAGGCACACAAATGATACATAGACGTATGTACAGGTAAGCATTTATACACATAAAAAAGTAAATAAATAAAAGAAAGAATAAGAATCTTTCCACTAGCTCTGCTGTTTTATGTTGGTACTGGAGAGGTGTAAGCGGGATGATAAGAGCCCTATTAGTAGGTGGCCTGTGTCCCTGGCCTGTGACTTTCACAACTGTTTTTTTTGTTGTTGTTGTTGATGCTTTTGTTTTATATACTTTTCTTAAACCTCCAGGTTCTAGAGTCTGGAACCCTCCTTTTAAACATTATTTTTATTGAGAATTTTGTACACATATATATTGTGTTTTGACCAAATCTACCCCTACTCACTCCCAACTCCTCCTCCATCCCCCTACTGCCTTTCTTTCCCAAATCCCCTCCCCATTTCTCTCCCCACCAAGTCCATTTAGAACTATCAGTAAGTGCAGGAGTAGGACTATCTACTGGAGAGTATGGGCAGCCTCTCTGGTGCTATGTTCCTGAAGAGAGCTTGCTCTCCCTCCAATCAATTGCCAATGGCTTCTCAGCTAGGGGTGAGACTTCATGAACCCCCACAACTGTCCCTCAGCTCCTCTTCTCCCACTCAGTTAACGCAGGATGGTGGATGCTAAGTTTCCACCTCTAGGTGGGGTCAGGCTCCACAGTCTTCCCAGGGAGTGGGCCTTTGCTTTGGAGAATGCTTTCAGTGTATTTCACAATATGCTCAATCCCTCCTTTCCTGAGCCACAACCATGAGAGCCGGCAAGGGTTAAAATAAGCAAAACACAAAGCCACGGGCGTCCACCAAAGACTTCTTCCCACCACCAGAGGTCCCTATGAAAGCTGGTCCACATTTGGCCTCCAGCAGTTCAGCAGGAGCCAGGTTCAAGGGCTCCTATCCCTGCACTGCGTCTGCGGCAGGTCAGCTGACCTCAGCCCAGGTGGGAATGCCTGTCTATACCTGCAGATCCCAGGCTGGCAATGTAGATCGCAACCTCAGTTCTCTGGTACGCCCAAAAGAAGTTATTTTTGTTTTACTCAGCCTTCCAAGCTCCGTGGAAGCATTTCTCTGTAGGCCAGTTTTGAACTAGGAAAGTCTCAGAAGAAGAAGGGCCTCAGACAGAAGCCAGAGAAGCCTAGGGATGGTGTTCCCATGATTTCACGAATGGGAAAGCTTAGTTGTTTCAGAGCCATGGAATCTGCCTATGCATAGTCTCAGTCCTGAATCGGATTTCATCTGTCCAGCCCCAGAATGGTGACATTGTGGTAATGATGAGGATGATGCAAACATTTCAAAGGCTTAGCTGCATTGTTTCAAAACATCAAAACAGGGGCCATTAACATTTTATAGCATTTTCACTAAGAAAGCATTTCACTAAGCGATTGAACGTTCTTTGCTCTTGCTCACCAGAAATAGGAAAAGTGATGGGATTTGAAAGCCTTGGCGCTGGCTGTAGCATTTATTTGTGGACTCAGATGGACTTGCTAACTGGTGAACCCGTAGAAAACTCAAGAGCTCATTTAAATCGGGCACTTTCTCCCTCCGAATTCCCAGTTTAGCCTTTCACACTGCTCTGCACACCATAGGCCTTCATTAAATCTCTGGGTCCTGTTGGATGTGACTGCCGTGACTTTTTACTGCCCTGGATTGCCAGCGTCGGTTCTGAGCTCCGCGTCCTCATTCTAGCTTGTTATTCTTGTCTCTTGGCTTAAGATGTTGTGCCTTGCAAAAGGCTTCTGTGAGCAAATACTTGACTAAAAGAATCACCCTGTTTTCAAAGGCGTCTGAATATGATTTTTCGTGAGGCCTATTACAAGGCCTCATCGACCTCATTATATCTACTTGGGGGTTATTGTGCACCTTGTAATGGAAGCTAAATTCCTATTTTTCATCACCTGATTAGTGTTTCTGAATTGGCTCAGATGCCAAAAGGAATATTTTTTTCCTCGCCGTTTTCCCCTTTCACTGGTAATAGAAACATAATAAAAAAGCAGCTGAAAGAGAAGGCCCTTCCCTAAAACAAACAAAAACCAATTATAGTTAATCCTGAGGGAAGCCTTCAGGGGAGACAGCCAAGAAAATGCTGGAGGCTTCTGCCCTTATCTGTCCTTCCTGCCTGTCTTTGAGGATCACATGCTCACAGCCTGGCTTGGAGTCTTTCGTGCCCACAGGAATTTCTATCAACACATGAGAATGTGTTGAAATGTACGCAGTTTAATCAGAGAGGGCCCATCCCTTGTCCAGCCGGCTCCTTGCGATGTGTGCATTCTAGCTACAGGTCAAAGCGGAGGCCAGCTCTTGGACCCAAACCAAGCCATCATTAATGGATTCCCTGTGCCATACTGGCTTCCCGTCTGCCTTCCTCTTCTGTATCCAATGGGAAATGTGCCTGGAGGATATAGGCCAGCAAGCGGGTGGGAGAGCTGGGTACTGCTTGCTGAGGCTCTGCCCAAGTCTGGCTGCTGTGACCACCTTGTAGGGCTGGCCTTTCAGGTCTCTTCTTTGTCCTTGCCGTGCTCTGACAGAGGCTGGCCTCTGGGGGCGTGGTTCCTGGCTGCCTGTCCCTCAGCTGGTCTTCTTGCTTTGGTTCTCAATGACATCTCTCTGATGCTGTTTCTCTCTCTCCCGTGTAACCTAACCACTGACATAAGGAAACGATTCCCTCATTTCTCTAGTTCCCGACCAGAGGGAGAATGGGCACCAGTGGATCTTGCCTTCCTCTGGGCCGAGGATAGACTGGTGGCATCAGTAGCAGTGGCCGTGCCTCAAGGGGTTCTTGAGGTCCTCCAAGTTCCAGTGTCTTCCAGGGCCCCTGGATCAAGTTCTGGAGATGTTTCCTCCTTCCTCGGCACTCTTCCCAAGGCGTTCTTCTGCCAACATGGGGACTGGCTGAGTGGATCCGGCACCTTCCCCATAGTCCTCCACCTGTAAAACTATTTCCCAGCAGAGAAATCCATCTCTGATCAGGTTTCCAAGCAGTTTCTAGTCTCCTGGGCGGACTTCTGTGACTCCCTTTCTCTGGCACATTTATCTTACCCCTGAGGGAATGGTTCTTCAATGTAAATGTTTTATTCTTATGAAGTTGCCTTTTAGAAAGTTAATTCTGACTAAGTGTGCTGCATACTGCAATGGGTATGATCTCAGTTAGTAAAAATGAGGGTTTTTTTTTTTTTCTGAATATTTATACGACCAAATCTGATGCCTGGACCTAGAAGGGCTGACCAGCATGTTGTACCCTTTTCAGTGAACGTCAATCAGACAACATACAAAATCCTCCAGCATGACAGCCAAGACATTTGTAGAAGAAATGGGGTGGTGGTGGTGATGGAGGCTGTGGTGATGGAGGCTGTGGTGGTGGAGGCTGTGGTAGAGGCTGTGGTGGTCGTGACTGTGGTGGTGGTGGTTGTGGTGGAGGCTGTGGTAGCTGTGGTGGTCGTGGGGGATGTGGAGGTGGTAACCGGACCTATGATGCAGACACTAGAGTAATCTAGAAGTAGATTGAAATCTCAGCACTTCCAGATAGTAGCAGGACGAGCTCAAGCAAGTCCTTACACGTCTCTGGTCTTAGTTTTTCTCAGTGAAAAAGAAAATAACCGTGAAACCAGGAGCTAGAGCAGATAAAGGAGTGTGGTAGACACATCAAACCCGTCTCTAGGTCAGATTTTCTTACTTGAATGCTTCATGAGAATAACCATATTTTGTCTGTCCTTCCTAACTATTCACAAAATACAATTATCTTCCTTATTTCTCTATAACACAGCCAAGGGGAAACTTACTTGAATGATGAGGGAAAACAAATTGGAAATAAGCAGAGAGACCCAAAAACAATGTAGTCACACTGGTCACATAGGGGTCCCCGACCAGGTCTTGGCCAGGGATGGTTTCCCAGGGACCTGCCTTCCTGTCTCCAGTCTGTCTCTATCAACATTCACCGCCAGGCACCGGCCCTTTCTCCTGAGCGAATGTAGTATTCCCTTCAAAGTCAAAGTCCTATTCTCCGAGGAGAACACTTTCCCTGCATAGGTCCCTCACGGGCTTTATTTAAACAAAAGGACATCCCCTCCTCAGGGCACCCATTCTTGGTGTTGACCCAAACCTAACATCTCTGAGGTGGAGAAGGTTTGAGAACATTGCTTTTCAGCAGATGAAACAGAATCCTGGCCTGGAGCTGGTGCTGGTGCTGGGATTGTCCAGCTGAAAGAACCTTGTAGACATTCTATGCCTTCAGAAGTCACACATCAAAGGGAAAGTGTTGGCTGAAGCTTGATGCATCACCTTGCTTTGGTAATACTTCCTTTTCAAGGTTCCAAGGGGAAAAAAAAAGGTCATTGAATGAAATAAGCTAAGATAGATACCACTTGTTAGTATTTTGTTATAATATAGTATTATGTTATAATATATAATATATAATATAATATATATATTTGTTAAAATATATATAGTCTTGGAATAGTTTCATTCATCTCATCAAGAACAAGAAGAAAAAGCATTTATTAGCCATTCTCAGTCTGTGCCTCCTCTTGAGCTTCAGCTTAGCCAGCTTCTCAAGGACAAACTGAAAAGAAACACCAGCTTTTCGTAGGGGGGCGGTCCGGAAAACAAACTCCACCTCCATCTGCTCTAGATGGAGAGCATGCTTCTCCAGAACAGGGAGAAGGTACGGGTTTCTAGCGTCATTTTCTAGAGTAACCAGAAGCTTTTACAGTTAGATTCATAACCAGGAAGCCTCAGAGATGTATGAAGCCACCTGTGTATAGAAGGGACAGGATCACTGGAGTTGAAGTCCAGAAGTGGCAAGTTCACAGCCAGCTTTAGCTGTGTGTTTCCAGGGACCTGATGTATGATAGCCCCATTTCCCTGGCTGGCCAATGCTCTGGGTTAAGTACAGGAGTTCCATGGTCTCACAGCCCCTCGCCCATCAGCAGGTCTACGTAAAGAACGTAGGAGCTCTCAGGGCGTGCCATTTTGAATGGGACCACATTGACATCCTTTGGTCTATGCTTGTTCTAAGTGGTGTGACGCCCACACACTGTCCTTTCAGTGGGTGGGGTCTGCTGGATGCCAGTCACGTGAAGAAAATGTTGAAATGGGTGAGTTCAAGGAGTCACAGCCATTCTAAACAAACCTGTCTCCCCTCTGCTGGTTTTTAAAGTTTAGCACTCATCTCCCCCTTTAACTCTATTATAATATTAAAAGCACCAACCCGCCTGAAATTTGTCATTGATAACGGGCAAATATAACGTTTAAGTGTGTATATTTGCATTGAGGTTTAAAGTGTTTCTTAAAACTAATGCTGACTTTCATCTCTCTCCATTGTCACGGATTTCAAAGGAGAAGTAGAGACGAACTCACCAATGTATTTTCACTGTAATTAACTCCTATTTGCAAAGGCAGGAGGGTGTTGATATAAAGTGTTATAATCTCTATGCCAGGGTTTGGGGACTGCCATAACAAATCGCCACTCACTGGGTAGACCAGATAATCAAATCACTGAGCCCTGTGTGCTGTAGTCCAGACCTCCAGTGTGAGCCTCTGGGGTAAGATGGAGGAAGGCTCAGCAGAATCGTGGGGCTTCTGGAGGCTCAAGGGGGCTTTTTTTTTTTTTTTTTTTTTTTGCTTGCTGACATTCTGCCTTCCATTCTTACATCTTATAACACAACCCCCAAGAACACGAGGCTGGCTGGTCTCCACATTTTGCCCTTAACCTTAACCACGCTCATATCATTCTTTTGCCATGTAACGAGGTACGTACAGGCTCCGGGGATAAAGATGTGTGCATCTTTTGGGGAATCTTTGGTAAGGAGCCCCAGCCTACTAAAGCTCCAAAGAAATAAAATAAAAAATAAAATCATGCTTTTCCAAAGTGTCACAAACAGCATTGTATCCATGGCTCTTCCACCACCTTTGACCGGACACGTTTGGAAAGGGCATTGCCAGATATGTGGGGTAATGAAGTTAGGGGGTTCCGTTTTGTAGAAACAGAACTCCTCCATAGATCCATCCACAGAATGTGTTTTATATGAAGAACGCCATCTAGGTCCTGGAGCTGTTCTGACTGGTACAGACTCTTGACGATGGCACAGTTTTCTCAGAAAAGAGACGCGCACCAGCTGCCTCTCTTGGGTTCTAGGAGCTCGAGTGCAGGAAGCTACCTGTGAAAATAATGGCAAACCAACAAAAGAGCGCTGCTGAGGAAGAGTCTTCAGGACACGGGAGAACAGGGAGCAGCTCATTCCCAAATCAATACTTTATCCACGGCCCGGGGCAGGTCGCTGTGACCTCCGAGTGTTTACCTTCTTCCTTCCCGGCTCTGACGTTTGCTATGCTTCGACCAGCTGCCTTTCCCCTTCTCATTAAGCTACAGACATTGAATCATTCCTGTTTGGTTCTTTTTTGTTTCTTCTTTTCATTTTTTTTAAACAATTTATATTTAAATGTTGGCAAACTGAATGGTCCAATTTTGCCCTTTGAATGCCCGTGCATTCAAGTTCCTTAGGCAGCTTTTATCTCTCTTTCTTTTTTTTAAATTCTATTTTGAGTTTCATAAAAATTGGTATTTCTTATTATCCCCAACCCATAATTTTCGTTACTGAATTTTTTGTTTAATTTTCTTTTGCCTTAACATTTTATTTTTCAGACACCTCTCATTGAGCCTCTCGCTCCTCTCCGTCCTGCTAACACCATTACCAAGGTAATGGGATGTAGGTGGGTTGATGAGCCATCCAAGCTCGCTTCTTAAGTACCACTGGAGGTGGTTCCTGTGTCAGAGCTTCACGTCAAGGCCCCTCACATCCACTTCCTAGAGTCAATAAATATGCAGCATGTCTCAGTTCTCGACATAAAACAGTGACATGTCACAGGAGTGAGCAATGTAAATATGTATGAGTGAGTTGTGTTTTTCTCTCAGGACTCTGATTAGAAAGTGGTCTAAGAATTCATTGGGTCTATTTCCCTTCCCTAAACTCTCCTCTTCCCTCTCCTCCTCCCATCTGATTAAAACCCAGGTCCCTTCAGAGAAGATCCTCAGAGCTGGAAAGATTTTACGAATTGCCATTCTCTCTCGAGCTCCCCACATGATAAGAGACAGAAAATACCACCTGAAGACGTACAGGTATGTTTGCCCGTTCTAACGGCTTGGCCCCTCTGATTCATGGTTTATGAAAGTGGGACAAAGAGCCTCTGTTTGTCGGTCCCCCTGGGTTCCCTCCTAAACTTGATTCAGCCTCAGCATTCCAGGCTAATGTGTGCAGGCATGCACGGAGAGGAGAGACTTCCCGTGTTTCCGGTAGCCAGCATCTTTCAGTGGATCGGCTAAGTTCAGTGAGCATTTACCCAGTGCAAACTTCCGCTCCAATGATGATACAGGCCACTTCCCACATGTCATCTCAGCTTCTCTCTACCATTTCCCTGCTAGAAAGGCCTATCTAGGTGTGTGTTCATATCTCAGTTGACAAAACTGACCCAGGGCAAAGAGGTCAAATAGCTTCCCTTCACTAAGTCAGGTCTAGTGAGTCACAAGATTTAAACCGAGGATGGTTGATCTCCAAATTCAGTGACTTTTTTTTTTAAGTCATAGTGTTAAAAGCTCTGAGGGTTCAGAAGTAAACATAATATTCAAAGTCTTTTATGGGGTTTGTTTTCTAGTAAAGTTTTATTTTAGCAAGATACTTAACCCGGGGTGTTGGGGGGGAGGCTGCACTTGCTGAACTGGAGGAGGACATTGGGTGACCTGCTCTATCACTGTCCATCTTATTCCTTTGAGGCAGGGTCTCTCACTAAACCTGGAGCTAGGCTGGCAACCAGCAAGCCCCCAGGATTCTCCTGTCCCTTCCTGTCACAGCACTGGAGTGACAGGCATGTGCCTGGCCAAACCTAACTTTTTACACTGGGAATTCACACTCAGGTCCTCATACTTGTGTGGCAGACGTCCTTGCTCACTGAGCCAGCTCCCCAACGCCATGTTTTCACTAGCTGACTATTTTCAGAGTCTGTAAGTCAATGACATCTGTAAGTCTTGTTCTGCAGCTCTGAAAGTTAATCTGTCTGGAATCTATGGCTCATGCACACCATTATAGTTCTAAGGAAAGTCAAGATTTAAAACAAAGCCAAACAAAACTAAAACACGTGTATTACACATCCCCAGAGTTCAATCCTTTTAGCCCTTTGACTCTTTAGCTTTAAGTAAATCTTAGAATCTCTCGTGGCTGAAAAGATCTTTTTCTTCGAATGTTTTAATTATTTTTTTCCCTTAAGATGTGAGTATGCTCCCCCAACTATTGACTCGTGTTGGGAAAATTCCATTAACTATGTCATGTTCCGTGACAAATACTGGAAACTGCACGTCAGAAACTGATCTCTTCCTTGTGCCATCCTGCTGAGACTTAAACCCCTGACATGGAGGTGTTATGTCTGCTCCACACCCTATGACACAAATTAATGATCTGTTGGTGATGACCAGTGGACTCCCCTGGAAGTCACGGACACGGTTTCTTTTTCTGCAGCAGTTTGAGTTCTTGCCCCAGATCTACACTAGCAAGCTCCGCCCCCTCCCTCCTGCTCTTCATCCCATTATGTGATTGCCTCAGTGTCAGAGCGTGGAGGCCCCTCCAGGTTCAGTATCACCCCAATGCTATACTAGGGTGGTTGATGGTCAGTTCTGAAGTGCAGGTGTCGTTCAGTGGCAGGGATACCCAGGGACTCTGCTGTGTGCCTCTCTTACGTATTCTGGCTCCAAAGAACCTGTGCCTTTCCTAGAAACTCGATGTTATGAGTCATTTTTGCTCTTTGTGCTTTTCTTATTTTTTTTTTTAACTTTAAGAGCAGTCATTGAATAAAAAGCCAAATGAAAATTGATTTCTATACTCTTATAAGAACTTTTCCACTAATAAACTACCGAATTATAAGAGAAATGCTTGTTTATTTTGTATGTTTAGCTCAGAGGTGTTTGGTTAATTCAGAGTGAAGATGTAGATGTCTCTTCACCCTTTGAAACTGTAATTATGAGTGAAGCTGGCCTTCACAACGGTCCTCTCTGGGTCAGGGTCGGCACATCCCAGGAACTCTGATAAGATTTCAGAGATTCTAGAATATTGAACTAGAGAAGGTCTCCAAGGCCAGTACTTGTGCATTCTTTATTTCCCAGAGAAAGCAACAGAACCAGAGAGATGGCCAAAGTCACAGAGCTAATGAGTAGCAAATCTGCTGTTTTACCCCATAACTTCTCTCACTTCAAGGTTTTTCCCAAAGTGGCCCAGGACAAGGAATCTACTTCAGTTTATGCTAGAGTTCTTCAGGTTTGGCCCAGTCTCTGCTTATCCCCAGAGGCATGCAAAGGGAGGCAACCAATGAGTCAGGCCCAGCTGCACACAGCCATCTGCTCTGGGCCTCCCTGCCCTATTCCACTGTCCCTGGAGATCTGTCCCTAGGACTGCAAGACTCCACTTTCTCCCTTGTACACTCACACAAGGAACACCTGCCCTATTTTCTCACCTCACTCAGAGTTTCCTAATATGTAAGTGTATATAATTGTGTGTTTCCTAACTATGCACATAGTTTGTTTACCCAGACCGGCTCGCTGCAGGGGACAGCTTTGGGACTAACATGTGAACATACAGGGAGCATCTGTTGGTGTAAGATGACAGGTTCTGTAGACGTGCTAATGCTCATTACACTGAACCTTTTCGGAGAGATTTACAGTGCTAATTGCTTATTTCTCCCAACACTCCTCACACTGAGGTCTTCCGGGACCAGCTCACAGTGATAGACTTAGAAGGAATGGTAATGCTTTCCCTCCCCAGCCCTTTGAGCAGCTTGGTGCTCTGTGTCTAGTGTTCTTTTATTTACACGACCCTGTTTAGATGGTCCAAGAGCCTCGGGCTATATACTCTATAGCACTTTCTTTGCCTTGATACCTCTCATGGGGCCACGCTTTTCGGAAGATTCTCCTCTTGAAGACTGTCTCCCACTCTCTCTGCAAAGGGGTGACCTTTCCATCCTCCATGTCTCCTCATCTCCTTTAGACAATGCTGTGTTGGGACCGAGCTGGTAGACTGGATGATACAGCAAACGTCCTGTGTTCACTCCCGGACTCAAGCTGTTGGCATGTGGCAAGTTTTGCTGGAAGACGGTGTCCTCAACCACGGTAAGATGAGCCACAGGCTCTGGAAAACTCTCAAGACATGCAGAGTGTGTTTCCCTGGGTAAGCTATTGCTGAATACCCAAATGGACAAGAAAGAATTATGACCTCCTTAAGGAACGACCAATCTAGCATCTTCATTTAGCAATACAGATGCAGTGAGCGGCTGCTATTGATTGCTGTGTTCCACCACTGTACCTTCCTAACTTCCGAGAACGAAGGAAAGGGAAATGAAATTGCAACCGGAGTGCATCAACTCCAATTATGTTTATTAGTTTGCATTCGTGGTTCATTGATAGTGTGATTATCCTCCAAGCGTGGCATGGCGGTCCTGATACAGGGACAGAATGAAAGAGCAGTGAGATGTGTGGCCGGGCTGATGACATGAAGGTAAGTAATGAATGCAGAAGCTGCCTTTTCACCGCGCCACTGTCTGGGAGAGCCAATTTGTATACCCACGGGATGACCATATTTAAAATCAGAGCGGTGCTCTGCAATTGCTGTCTCTAGTAACTGCAGCAGCTCTCGCTGAACAGAAGAGCTATTCAGGGCTGGTGTGTGACTGAGGCTGAACTGCTCACACCACTTGTTTAAGACTACTTTGCTAAACATGAAAATATTCAAATCATCCGTTTCATTCGCCAGCACCTGGGAACGTGGGAAAAATAATTTTGCTGGAGTTTCTCAGACTTGAAATGTGTGCATACCAATCACCCGCGGGCTTTTGTTGGAAGCAAATTTCAACTTTGCAGGTCTGGGATGGATTCTGAGCATCTTGTTTTGCAGTAAGTGCCTGGATGTTGCTGCTGTCACCACTGCCGTCCCTATTGTGGGGATCTGCAAGGGTCTACCACTGCTCTTCGTCTTTGGAACATCTTGACAGTCCATGCTATGAAGGGACTAAATGACTTCCAGACATTTAGATGAGGGCTTCTAGCCCAGTTCACCCTCTCTTTCTAACAGAGACCTAAATCTTGTTGATCGCGTGGTTAGTATGTGTGAGCTCCTGGATTTGAGTCCCCGGCTTTGCCAAAAGAAAGGGAGGAAGTAGCTTTCTGAAAACCGAAACTGGAAGCAGATGACCACAGATTCCTTCGTGGAGTCTATGGCCCAGAAGATTGATTGGGTTGCTCTGTTCATATCTTTGTGCTCTTGGAACCTTTTTTTTTTTCTCCAAGTGGGGAGAGAAGTGTGTCTAACGGGTGCAGATAGCTAGCTAAGTTCTGACCTCCCAAAGGAATGCCTCTTGGAAGACCATTCTCCCAGAGCCACTCTGCAAGCCTTCTCTGACAGTTTGGGACACGCGCCCCACACTGTAGAAAATACCACTAAGGCATTATGTGCTTATTCCATAAAAGCTGGCAGGTGTTCAGAGGAGGCCTGGGGAGGCAAAATTGGGTGGGTCCAGGAGGCTGAGGCCCGAATGACTGCAGATGGGATGGTGTGGCTTCTAGCCGCCCCGCCTGAGTGAGGTGGAGTTGGAAGGGTTCAGGCTCTGTGCTGTGCTAATGCATGGCTGTCTTGCAGGACTCCGGCCCTGTGCTTCTGGCAGAGAGCTGTGGGGCAGAGCTTCAAGGCCCGGCTTCAAGGCCCGGCTGACCCTTGCCTCTATGTTTCCCACAGTGGACCAGGAACGCCATTTCCAAGACAAATATTTATTTTATCGATTTCTGGATGACGAGCATGAGGATGGCCCTTTGCCTACTGAGGAAGAGAAGAAGGAGTGTGATGAGGAACTCCAGGACACCATGCTGCTGCTGTCCCAGATGGGCCCTGATGCCCACATGAGGATGATCCTGCGCAAACCGTGAGTGAGAACTAGAGGCTCATCTAGCTGTCCCAGGCTGCTGCAGGCACATCTGGGGAGGGGCGCGAGGCTGGTGGCAAATGTCCTCCCCTTCCCTCGAGTCAGAGGAGGGATGACAAAGGGGTGATACTGCAGGGGTGTTTGTCTCTATTCTATTTTAAACTTTGACCCCCCCAAAACTCCACTTTCCACTCGCTTGAGTTTAAACTATAGATATTTAGCAGGTAGCTCAGGATCTCAAACTGGGGTGCCCATATCAATGACCTTTGGCCAAGGGCAAGCAGAAACTGTTCTGTTTCTATGCCAGGCTAAGGCAGCCCCTTTCTTCATAGTGCTAGAGGGCAGATGTCCTCAGAAGCAAAGCTCCCATGCCTGTGTCACATTCATTCATTCATTCGTTCATTCATTCATTCATTCTTTTGGTAACCCCTTCAAGGCCTCCATTCAGTCAGTGAGGCAGCTGGAAACCCCCTTGTCTGCCACGGCTGGCCACAAGCTGACAATCACAACCTTGAGAGATTTAATTAGGGCAAAGAAGAAGAAAATAAAAAGTGTCACGCTCCTGTTAGATTCCAGGCATTCTACTAACCGGGCTGCTCCCGGCCTTTCTCAGTCCTCAGGGGGACCTTTGCAGTTGAGATGGCTTGGCACTGGATTTGGAAGCCCCACACACAGGCTTATATTTTCACGCTGGAAGTGAAACCTCCTTCCATCGTACCAACCAGTGCCAGGCAGCTATGCATGGCAACCCTGAGCCACTGGCTCGGCCGACCTCCCTTTATTACCAGGTCTCTGTGAGAACATTCAGTTTTACGTCTGCTATGCCCACTGGGAACTTTCCAAGAGAGAGTTGTCCCTCGGACCGGCTTCCCCAGCATCTGCCCCTTGGGCCAGTTCACAAGGGCCTCTGAGTGCAGCTTTATCACCTTCCCCCAGGACGCCTTCCCTTTCACTGGCCCGTACCCCAGGCAACACACGTCATTTTTGTCACACCATGTCCCCTTTGTCCAAACTCTCTCTTGGGGCTTAATCTCCCACACAGAGCATTTCAAAGGCCTTCCCCTCATCCCAGCTGGTACTGCCATCCTTAACTCTAGAACCATGGTTTTCAGCTCTTTCAGCCTCAATACTTTCTCTTCAAACAGAAATTTAATAGGAGGATCCAAAATATCAAATAGAAAAGCCAGAGTTTCGCTGACCTGAGCAGGAGTAGGGTCCAAGGAACCTGCCCAGCCAATTTATGCTCTGTCTGCCCTGAAGGATCATGGGGAGGGTGGCTGAGGGCACAAGAATTCCCCAGGGCTGTGGAAAAATCAAATGGATGAGGCCATCAGAAACCACGTTTTTCTCTCCATCAGACTGTCTCCCTTCCTCTTGGCCCACTCGTCCATCATCTGTCCTTCTTCGTCTTTTCCTGGACCAATCCCCTGTTGCTGTTCTCCTAGCTGTCACGTTCATTCAGGCCACCATCGTTCTGTGGTTCGGAGTCAGGCTGAGACAGACCCTAAGGCATCTGGAAATGTGTGGGGATGTTCCAGTTGTCAGGATAGGGGTGGACACCCAGGCTGTTGGCATCCATTGGGCAGAGGTGAAGACCAGGGTATACTGAAGGCATCCATGCCAAGGAACCCTGCCATGCCTGCCCTGTGAACAGCTCTCAGCGGCTGAGAAGCAGCTAACCACTGGGAGTCTCTGAAAGGCAATCACACCACACCAGTTTTCTTCACTAACCCCCTTATTATGCACCGACACTTATTAACCACCCTCTTGTTCTGAACATTGTGGAGCTGAGAAGCAGGAACATAAGGGTGGTCCTTCTTTCTGGAGCTCTGTGTGAGCAGAAGACAGCTCTTAAGAGCCATGGGCGTTCATTCAATCAGGGCTGTACTACATCCTAGAGTGGACAAGACAGTGTGTGTTAGCATTCTGTGCTGTGGAGAGGGGGGCTCCCTAGAGTGAAATGGTCAGGCTATGTCCCTGTCTTCCATTGTTTCTATTGCTGTGAAGAGACACAATGACCACAGCAATTCTGATAAAGGAAAACATTTAATTGGGGTGGCTTACAGTTTCAGAGGTTTAGTCCATTATCATCATGGTGGGACATGGCAGCATGCAGGCAGACATGGTTCTGGAAAAGGAGCTGATCCACAGGCAACAGGAAGTTCACTGTGTCACTGGGCATAGCTTGAGCATAGGAGACCTCAAAGCCCACCCCCACAATGAAACACTTCCTCTAACAAGGCCACACCTACTCCAACAAAGCCACACCTCCTAATATTGTCATTCCCTATGGGGGCCATTTTCTTTCAGACCACCAGCGCCCCCAGCCAGGAAGCCATCAATAAACATTTTTGAGTGAGTGAGTGAGTAATTTCAGAGCCCTGCCAATCCTCCCTCAGCTCTTCCTTCCACTGAATTCACTAATATTTTCAACCCTTACCAAGTGGATTAAAATGTAAGAAGAGTAAGTTGTTCATCTGAGGAGCTTGTAATCCAATGAGAGAAGAGCTCCCAAATTATATTCAAAAGGGACAGACATTTATGGAGTATGTGCTGTATGCTCCAGATTTTACGGCTAGGTTTCATGAGTTATCCCTAGAAATAGGATCCTCTGGGATGAGGGCTAAGAACTTATCTACCATGTGTGACTGAAGCTATGGGTTCACTTCCCAGCACCCCCAAAGAGAGACGGTGCTGCTTCCATTTTCTTCCACATAGCAATGGATTGCAAGAACACTAGGAACCCAAGTCTTCAAAGAAAATTCATTTCCCAAGCTTGGCTGCAGCTGACCTCTGGCTATTGGATGGCAGATTTTCACTTGGTGGTGTGGCTCAAGCCTGGCATCTGAGCACTCGAGAGGCTGAGGCAGGAAGATTTGGAGCTTGAGACAATCTTGGGCAATATAGCAAGTTTCAGACCAGTTTGGATTACATGTGGAGAGCCTGTCTCAAAAATAAAAAAAACAAACAAACAAACAAACAAAAAAAAAAAAAACAAGAAGACACCGATCCACTCATATTCCAAGATGTATTATTTGGGGATTTTCTTCCCATCTTCCCAATTTTGTTTTGTTTTTTTAATTTGGCAAACATTAGAATTGGACTGGCAATGCTCCTTTTGGCATATGTTTTTTTTTCCTATTTGAATGACAGCTTTAAGGGATGGTTCTACACACACACACACACACACACACATGCACACACACACACACTACCCCCCCCCCCAATTCCCCTGTTTTTTAGTTAGTTAGTTTTTCAATTTTCTAGTAATCTTTGGAGGTACCACTTGATTCTATTTAAGAGGGCAGAAAAGAAACCGATTTGGTGAAGAGTTACCGGCACCACCCAGTACCATGTCTGTCCTTGAAGGGACTGACGAAGCACTTTACTCTTGGAGACTGAGGCCACGTCCATAGGTCCTGGGGAGGTTGGCTCCTTAGGACCCAAACTGCCGAGTCATTAAGAAATGCAGAGCCATGGCTCTATGTCAGCTGGGCCAAGACCCCCAGTTTTTGAACTCAGCACAGCTGCATTTATAATAGTCCCCACTGCCAGAAAGGTTGCAGAACTCTGATAATTACTGGGAAAGAAATAACACAATATTCTTTGATGAGAAGATTACTCCGAGAATTTGATTGTATAATGAAGATGTTGCTTTGAAAGGTACTTCCCATTGTTCCGAGGCTGAGACTCGCTAGCTTAAAAAAAAAGTGTCACTTGTTTTGACAGGCTACTTAGAAAAATTCTCTGTTTATTACATTAACTGCAGCATTTTAACTGTCAAACTATGAAAGAATGTTCTGCAGTTTAAAAAACAGAATAGAGCTTCAGGGGGAATTTTTTTGGCACACTCTTGTTGCTATTGGTATTGAAAGAAAAAAAACATACATTCTGAATGTGAAATTAGCTTTTTATGTGGTGGCAGACAGAGTGACTCACAATGCCCATCGTGGTTGCGCAGGTGTGGACCTGGATGGCATTTGGGGGCAAATGCTACCGACTGGTGACAGGTTGATGGTGCTGCTGTTGTAGCGTTGAGACAGAGCCATCAAATACAAATGAACTCTCCGAGCTTGTTGTTTTGACTTTGCTTTGTTTATGAGTCTGAATGCAGGAGGTTACTCTACAAACATGGATAGAGCAGGGATGCTCATATGCAGAAGTGGGCACTTGGGTACAGTTAAGCAGGCACTTTGGATAGGAAGCCATGGACCAAAAGATACAGAGGTGCCCAGGTAAGTACAATATGGTAAAAGGTAAAGCCACCTGGAAACAAAGAGGCTTCCCAGAAAAAGGATTCTCCTGTCATCAAGCCTTCCAGCTCCCTCCATGAAGAGTGAGGCATCATGCCCCACTCTTTACAGTGGTCTCTCGGAGGCCTGCCTAAAGCAGGAGGGAAAGGAAGATTGTATTTTTCAAATTTCATTCTAGATCTGCAATTCTGAAACTTCCTAAATCCTAGAAGCATAAGTGGTTGAAAAAGAAAAGTCCATTGAGCCTGGAAAGAGGGGGTAAAACAGCACAGGAAAATTAGATCATCACACCAAAAATTGTTAGCAAGTTCTGGAGTCTTCCAAATGGGCCTGAAACTCATAAACTTAAATTCACTTATTTATGTGATCAGTGAAAGGTTTTTAGGCATCTGAGTCTGGAAAGGAAATGAGCACTAGGAAGAGGCATGGCTGTCCATCCCTGCCCGTTGATGGATCTAATGCCCAACAGCTCTACAGACTGAATGCTCTATACATTTGTTAGAGGGAACTCAAGGGCCTGTGTATTTTTTTTCTTAATTAGAAAATTTGTCTTTTAAAATACTATTATTCTCTCTCTCTCTCTCTCTCTCTCTCTCTCTCTCTCTCTCTCTCTCTCTCTCTCTCTCTCTCTCTCTCTCTTTCTGTGTGTGTATGTGTGTGTGTCCAGGTGCCTGCAGAGGCCAGAAGAGGGTATTGGATTCCCTGTGGGTTGCCTGATGGGTGGGTACTGGAAACTGAACTGAGGTCGTCTTGACCAGCAGGAAGCCCTCTTAACCAATGAGCCATCTCTCCATCCCCATTTGTCTGAACTGGATCTTCATTTGTTCAGACTGTTTTTGAGGATGTGAAATTTGAAATTTTAGGAAGGTACCTTTACTCTGTAGATCTCAAATTCTCTAGCCAAAAGCCATTGGTGGTTCTCACTTCTGGAGAGGAGGTACTCTCCAGGAGAACGTTCACCATCTGTCAGTCCATCTTCACAGGATGGTCAGAGGAAGGAGGAAGCATGGGTAGAGGAGCTGAAGCTATGAAACAGGACTGTACTGTGGGCCCTGCCCACAGTGTACCCTTCAGTGCTTGGCAGCCTCTGTTCTTACTGTGAAGGTTGCTGTGTCCTCATTGAAAGCTTAGAGATTTCCCTGCACAAGGGATTCCACTAAGTGGGTCATTTCTGGAATTACATCCCCCCTATAAAAGCAGTGTGCCATGTTCTCTTCACGTCTGCATACCCAAAAAAGCTCACTGAAGAGTGTGTGTGTGTGTGTGTGTGTGTGTGTGTGTGTGTGTGTGTGTGTTCAGGTGCCCGCAGAGGCCAGAAGAGGATATTGGATTCTCTGTGGGTTGCCTGATGTGGTACCGGGAACTGAACTGGGGTCCAGGGCAGCAGTGCTGTAGCTACATGCCTATACTTTAGGGTTCCTAGTAAGATAAGCTCAAGTTTTTAATCGCTTCTTATTTTTCAATCCCATCTATTTGTTGTAGAAAATTTGGGAACTACTAGGAGTTTCAAAAGAATGCATAGTACCTGCAGTCCTATCTCCCAGATATGAAATTACTATTAACATTTTTTGGGAGTTAGCTCTCTGGTGATTTTCAGGGTTTCTTCTTCTTCTTCTTCTTCTTCTTCTTCTTCTTCTTCTTCTTCTTCTTCTTCTTCTTCTTCTTCTTCTTCTCCTCCTTCTCCCTCTCCCTCTCCCTCTCCCTCTCCCTCTTCCCCTTCCCCTCCCCCTCCCCTCCCCCTCCTCCTCTGTAGCTGGGATTATCTCCTGGTCCTTCCTGGCCCACGGTCAGGACAAATCTCTCACTCACCAATCCCGCAGCTGCTCGGACCCAAATAAACACACAGATGCTTATATTATTTAAAAATTGTATGGCTGTGTGGCTAAGGCTTCTTGCTATCTAGTTCTTATGTCTTAAATTAACCCATTTCTATAAATCTATACCTTGCCACATGGCTCGTGGCTTACCAGTACTTTACATCCTGCTCCGCATGGCAGCAGCTGGCAAAGTCTCTCTGCCTCAGCCTTCCACCTTTCAGAATTTTCCTCCTCCTTGTCCCACCTACACTATGCTTCCTGCCTGGCTACTGGCCAATCAGCGTTTCATTTATCAATCAATCATAGCAACACTCCTCCTCCTCCTTCTTTTCTACAGTTAATGGTATGAGGGTCTTTAGGGCTGGGTTTTTAAAGTGTGGAATGTGCTGTCTGACCTCTGAATATCACTGCATGCATCATTTTGTGATTTTTGCACATGGGTTGATTCTGTGCTTCTTAGGAGCAACAAAGGCTATAATTGCCTCGGTGCTCTTCCTCTCAGAACAGAGGAGGAGCTTCCAGCCACGCAGGGGAAAAGCAGAGCAATAGGCCAGAAATATGCTGGGAAAATAAAGAGCTGCCTGACACTTAAGGAGTGTCCAAACCAGGAGCAGAGCTGAGCCAGTCAGACACAGGGAGGCCCGCTGTGCCATCTTTTGATATTAGAAGGAATGTACAGCCATCTCGGGGCACCATGGAAGAGCACGAAAGGAAGATGTGAGTGGTCAGTTATGCAGTATATTGACTTTTCTGAAGTTGAATTCTCTGATGACTATAGAGAATGGACTAGAGAGGCCAAGACTGAGAACAGCTAGATGTTTGTATGAGAATAAAATTAATGGTTTTTGGAGAATTTAATGATACCATTTGAAATACATGCATACAATCCAAGAGCCTGCTAAATAACTTGTCAGTAATATGGAGCGTGAGAGCCAGGATTCTATTCTCACACATTTGCCATTAATGCATCCAACATCTTTTGGGTACAAATCTCAAAGAATCTAATAATGCCTGCTAACCCTCTCCCTGCTTTCCAAGGGCTAAATGGAAGCACAGATGCAATTGTATTTAATGATAGGCAGCATTGATTAAGTACATGTGTGCTAGGTGCTGGGCTAAACAGTTCTTTAATTCAGTTCTCTCAAGCAACTCTGAGGTAGTTAACATACTTCCCACCTTATAGATTAGGAAACAGGAGCATAGGCAAAGTTGCCTATTGGTTATCCAGATCATGGTGGGCTATGAATTTGATCCAGATGTCTAACTGGAGCTGTGTTCCACCTGCCATGGTCCTAAAGGGACTCAGAATGGCTTTGTAAGTTATGTTTTGAGCGTTGGTGAAGAAATATGTCATGGAAATCAGATTTTAAAGTAGTTATCACAAGATTACCTCATCTCATTAAATCATTCCTCTATGAATCTGAAATAGGAGCATAACACATTCAATAAGTAGAATAGAACATGTAGAATAGAACAGAAGTGTACCGTCTACTATAAATAGAGTGGTCTACTTTGAGAGAGTCATAGAGGGTTATTATAATAATGGAGATTATTCTTTCTGTATATGCTTCTGGAGCCTATAATTCTCTTGTGTGCATCTCATGCACTGAGCTCCACTCTATGCTGCCAATAGCAGAGTCCACATGGTTATGTGGGTGTAACATTATCAAAACTGATTCCACAGAAATGAAATGCTTTACGATCAGTGTTTCATGATTAAATATAGGAGGCCCAACTAAATTTAGATTTCAGATAAACAATGCTTTCTTAAAACTGTATATGTTTCGTGCATTTTTTTGAGGCAGAATTTTATTGTGTAAGCCAGGATGGCTTCAAACTTATAGATACCTGCCTGCCTCTGTCTCTGGAGTGCTGGGACTAAAAGGGTGTACAACCATGCCTGGCTCTCATGCATCATTTTATTTGCCAAAACTGGTCCCTGACTTGAGATTATTAATTGACTTGTCTTCACAGCTGTCTAGAAGAGGTGCTAGAAAACTTAGGTAAGAAGAGAAACCACAGCTGTGAGGAGCCACCTTACTCTTCCAGAACCACACACAAGGCTTAGTGAGTCATATTTGAATAGCACTACGTAGTTTACATGGTGACCTCACATCCTTCTCCTCTTTGAAGCATTGAATACTTCTATAAACTCTACATGGCTAATTATAACTTTCTGTGTTCATAAGAAGAAATTGAGCTGAATGGATGTCAAGTGCTTTTCTTGTTTTATTCTTTCCTTCCTACAACATTGCTTCAGGTTTCTCCTTTCTAGTAGAGTTAATGAATTATGATGAAATGGCAGAAAAGGAGGAGGAGGAGGAGGAGGAGGAGGAGGAGGAGGAGGAGGAGGAGGAGAAAGAAAAAATGGGATAATTCAACTGTCCCTGACAAGAACTGACAGTTTACTGAGAAAAAAGTGAAGCTAACAATGTATCCCTACAGCATCTCTGAAAGTTTGTGTTTTCTATTGCCCCCAAGAGCAGAGGGTAAGCTTTGCCGTCTGGCTCCATCCTAATTGGTTTGTCCTCCACCACTTACTATTTGAGTATTTCACAGGAAAATACCAGTAGTTGTACTTCCTACAAAGTTTAATGTTAGGGTGGAGAGGTGGCTCAGTGGTTCAGGGGACTTACTGCTCTTATAGAGGACTGGGGTTTAGTTCTCACCCCTTCCTGGTGACTCACAATGGCCTGTAACTCCAGTTCCAGAGGGTCTGACACCCTCTTCTGGGTTTCTTGGGCACTGGGCACTGGACATGCACATGGTGCACACACACACTTAAAAATAAATAATGCTTTCTTTTTTAAACAGTAGAGTGTCCTTGTAAGACATGTTTCTTGGAAGAATATTAGGCATATTCTGTTCCTGAGCTCAACCAAACACCTTGTCCTAAAAGCACTTGGGGTGTAGAGTCTCTGACCTATGGGACTGGGGTCCCAGGTCTTATGGGATGGCACCCTTTCTTACAAACAGAAAGCTTTTGCTGTTTACTGGTCGCTTGTATTTATTTCTCACCTCCTAGAGAAGCATGAAGCCCCTCTGCATAGCTTTACAGTTAGAACGGAAGGTGCTATGTGCATCTAGCAAACGGCTCTGTGGTGAAGGGGAGATGGTGGCAGCTGGGCAGGCCACTTCACTGCTAGTCACAGGCAATGCCTCTGACATGTATGAAGAAGGGGACTGGGGGGGGTGGGAAAAGTGAGCAAATAAACAAACAACAGCAACAAACTGTTTCTCTAGACAAGGGCACAGACACCTGCCACACCTCCTTTTAAGGGGAGTAAGATTTATACACAGTCTCAAGAGCACCCAAAAGTGATGGGAAGTTAAAACACAACTTAAAAGTAGAGTGTCAGCTGGATCATGTGCTGAAGTCCTCCATCAGGAATAAACATTCCTCCAGAGGTAAACAAAGCACTTTATTGCAGTTTTAGAAGCTTAAACATGACCTGTGCTTGTATTTATAATGTTGACTTCTCTTAGTGGTGTCCACACAAATCAGGGTCTACCAGATGGCAGGTCTATTGGAATCTGTTCACTTTCTCAACTGCATATTGTACTTCCAGTCATGCCTACACACCACTTGGTAGATGGGTGAATCCCTCATTTTATCCACATCCCAATAGCTAAGGAACTCTGTCTCTGACCTTGATAAATTCCTTGATAAAACGGTATTTACCAGCAGCGTCCGATATCACCTGAGCCCTCCCATCCTTTAATGTATAAACCGCGTCTCCCTCCATCCCCGTTTATTATCTTGTCTGTAACTAGACATTGCTGCCAGAATGCAGCCCTGGCAGAAACTAGGCCTTTCCACAGCGGGATCCAGCAAATCCACATCAATGTGGCACCATGCAGGTTTGTAAAGAAGCAGGGATGCCTAACATCTCTCCCTGTGACATCTGGAGAAGGACAAGTAAAGACCAGGTACATTCACCAGCTGCCACTCAGAGCATCCAGAGAGTCAATTCACTTCCCCAGCCTTGTAGGTTCCTCTTCTGAAGGTCCATGGGAGTTATCTCCTCCCCCCTCTCACCCCCGTTTCCTTTTCCTCTTGAAAGCCAAATTGCCTTCAGTCCTTGGGACCCTTTTATTACCGTTTGAACAGGCTGGGGGCTGATTTGTAGGATCGCGTCTCCATTTTCCCCCCATCACCCCCATAAAGACCAAAGCATGAAAGGTGCCTAATGCCACGGTTTGCTACGAGAGACCCGCTTTTAAAAATATGACTTTGTTCAGTGGTTGTGGTAGGGAAGGTTCAGTTTTAGATGTTCTCGGGCGCTCTTTGAGGGCTTGGGGCAGATCAAGGGGAGGACCTCCATCTGACAGCAAGAGTGGAGAGATGAACCTTCCCAAAGGCGCGAGATGGCACAGCAGCCCTGAGCTGGTGGCCTTGGGAACAGCCCGGTAGGTGCGTTGCTCTTATTCCTATGGCCGACACTGAGGTATACTCAGGCTAGGAGAGGGACCCGCATTTTGATTTGCTTAGCTGGGCACAGATTGACTAGACTGATTTTAGCTCCATCTGGCCTTCTCCCTAGTATTTACCTCAACTGTCAATCCTAATGACATGTTGAGGCCCCAGAGGGACAGGGTCTTGGCACTGGGCAAATCTCTTCTGAATGTTTTTATCACTCTGTGAATTGTGAAGACTCATTTTTGAAAAGGTAAGTCTCTTCATGCCCTACAGTGCTGACTTCTCTTACCTCATTACAGCACTTGCTGTAAACAGGACCAAAGAGCTCCTGGGAGGCTAGGTCTGTTGCTAAATGGCAGTGACCTGCCGGGTCATTTCATTGAACACTTCAGACCACAGAGTTTTTTTGGTTGTTGTTGTTGCTGTAATGTTTTTCTTTTTTTCCACTCACTTGAAAGCTAGCCTGTGTTTAGACATTGTTCGATTTGGTTTCACCACAGTACCTGGTCAGTCCCTGCAGAAGATGTTATTTCCATAGGTTGGTTGCTAAGATAGATGACCGAGCCTGGAGCAGGCTGCCACACGGGTGTCTGTATTCCAGTGGTACCCCAGAGAGCCTCTCCTGAAAGCAGTAAGGTGGATCTTTCTACTCGGCTTCTTCCCAGCAGGCTGTGCTTTATGAGAGGTATATGGGGTCAGAGAGGTCACACCTCTACTTCCCTTTTATTGCCAAAATAAAGAGAGTTTCTCCAGCCTGAGGCCATTTCATACCCTCCCTGGGACAAGCACTGACCCTTTCTCAACTGTGTGTCTCTAAAACCATGAGCTCTGTCTACCTCTCCCAGGCTCCATCAGCCACCCTGAGAATCTTCTTTGGACATCATCTCAGAGAATAGGTTTTCTTCCCATGATAAACTCTTTTTGTCTGCTTCCCACTCTCCAAGAATTCTGGAAACTTCTGGTAAAGCTCACTATGGGGTATGGTGGTCACACCTGCTTGTTTCTCACTAGGCCATTCATACCACAGACGAAACCCTGGCCACAAAAGCTCCTAGCTCAACAGGTGCCGTTGACCTGATCACCTTCATCCACATCCCTCCCCCACACTCCCTTTGATGCAGAGTAACTGGCTGCATGTCATAACTCTCTGGACACACATTTTTCTATCGTTTGTGGAAAAGGATTGATTGTGTCCATCTAATTTCCTCCCTCTCCTGAGAATCAAAATACCTCCTTTTGCCCATGGAGGATATGTCCTAAGATGCTCCATGGATACTTGAAATTGTAGATGGTACCCAACTCTGTGTGTGTGTGTGTGTGTGTGTGTGTGTGTGTGTGAGAGAGAGAGAGAGAGGGGGGGGGATATCATCTATCATGTATTCATATATATATAATATATATATAATAGGATCTAGTATATAAGTTAGAAATAATAAAGTAAAGGTAAAGCAATCAGAATAATTTACTAGGAGTTATTTGGAATTTGTTTTTTGTTTTTTCGAGACAGGGTTTCTCTGTGTAGCTTTGTGTCTTTCCTGGAACTCACTTGGTAGCCCAGGCTGGCCTCGAACTCACAGAGATCTGCCTGCCTCTGCCTCCCGAGTGCTGGGATTAAAGGCGTGCACCACCACCGCCTGGCTATTTGGAATTTGTAAATTGTTTACTTCTGGAATTTTCCATCTGATAGTGTTTGACGTCAGCTGACTGCAGGCATGTGAAATTACAGAGAGCAAAAGCCCAGATAAGGAAGACAGCTGTTACTGTTTGTCATGGTGTAAATCAAACTGAAGTGTGCAATGGGCACCTTGTGTTATTCAGTGGGAAGGAAGATCACAGAGCATAAATCCCCATTTCCCTCAGGCCACAGAACGAGAACTGCTCCACGGCTCTGCGGGTATTGCCTCTAAATCCATCGTCAATTTCAAGAACTCCATTCTATGAGCCGTGATGAAAACTTGCCCTTATAATAATGCCTCCTGCCTTTGTGATATATTCCATGTATGCAGTGTTTCATGTGCCTTCAGTCACATGACCTTCACAGCCATCAGACTTAAGGCTGCCATCTTACAGATGCAGAAATAAACCACTAGACTGTTGGGGAAACAGAAAGTTCATAGGTTAGACCTCAACTCCAGTTTCTGCATCTAGTCTAGTACACAATGCCTTTTCGATACTGCTTCTCTTGAGAAGAGTCTAGAGTAGGAGCCGTTAAGCAAACAGCACTCCTCAAAGAGTTTTCTAAATTACCACAACAATCCAGCCTTGACAAGACAAAGGCTGCTGAGCCCAAGCGAGGAGACCTGAGGCGGAAAGAAGCATCCCAGGCAAAGGGAGCTGCGAGAAGTCTTGTGGACATGAAGTGTGGTGTGCCAATGGCTGGGGCAGAGAACAGGACTATCAGGAAAGCTTGACAGCAAATGATGACAGATGAATCTAGAACAGTAAATCAAGACCAGGCTTTAAAGAGCCTTCGTGGATGCTAAAGAAGTACTGGACACTGATCGTGGTCCAGGGAGCCACCTGAGGTCAGAAGAGGTTGCCGTCTGGAGATGAGTTAGATGCTACAGATGGGAGCTGGGGCCTTCCCCAGGGAGAGTGAACAGAGCAGATCCTTGGTGGCAGAGCACACTGAAGAGCAGACCAGGGAAGGCCGGGTTTAGGAAAGCAGGAAGGGGGCATGGCAACGCAGTGGGGGGGGAGAGAACTCAGGTAGGCCGCTGGTGTAGGACGCTAAACAAATAGAGCGCGTTTCAAGACAGTCTGGATGTCACCATCCTTACCTCTCCCCACACAGGCCCTAAGATTGATTGAAATGGCTCGACACTGGCCGAGTTTGAGTACGTTTCCTTGAAGATCTGACAGTTCACCATGTTTGAAATTCTAGATGAAATGTAATTACTTTTACTGTAATGAGATCTATAAATTCTACAGTCAGTATTTAAATCTAAATAATTTAACGTATTAAATTGAGTAATTTAAATAAATTTTAAAATTCTGAATTTTTAAAAAGACATCTGAATGAAGCAATAAAGATTTCATATTGCCACTATGTAAATATCCCTGAACGCCCCGGAGATCTGCTCCCCTAACTCCAATATTGAACCAGTCAAGATTTCAGAGCTGACTTGATACTTGTAAATCGCTCTTTTTGAGGTTGCGCCCCCACCTGCAGCTCAGTCCACACTGAGGAGGTGAGGTGGTCCAGTCACTCCTTTCGCTTCAGACAAGCATCTAGGAGCAACTGTGCTATTTGCAACCGAAGTCAAGAAGCAGGAACAGCAGGGCAGCTCCTCAAGCTCAAGAGCAGTAATCCTATTATGCCTACCTGAGCTTTCCCCCATGGATGCTCTATAGCCGTAGATGCATGGAGGTGACAGGATTGACTTTTAAATCCCCAAGGGTACTCGTTTCAAAATCCCCACATGTAAGTCAAGTGGTAGATTGGGCACTTGCTAAGAGGGCCTGACTCCTTTGGCACCCCTGTGGCCCTAGCTTCTCTTCAGTGTCTTTCGAGGGTCTGCACTCTTTAGGTGACACCACTAAACGCTAGTCCACTGTGCCATTGTGTCCCTCAGCGATGATCCTTAGCAGGAAATTAATGTGGTTGGCATCTCCCAAGTCCTGGATTTTGTATTTGTGCAGTCAGGATTAATAAACAGGTCTTCCTTTGATTCTTTGTAATAAGGACATAGTATTCTTTTGTCCATGACAAAGCTGTCCTTATGAAGGTCATGTGTAAGTTATGATGTTTTCTCCCCCCAGCTATCTCCAAGTAGGCCTGCCATTTACCTTGTGTGACAGTGTGTTTGCAAAATTATTTAATGCAGCTACCTGTTTCGGCATATTTACAACGTGGTTCTGAACACTCCACAACTGACTGAAGTTCCAGATGTCAGTTACTGGATTAAACACCATACTCTAAGTTTGTTTCACTTTGGCTTGAGTTTTGGGTAGCCTGTTGCTAGGTTTTGTTTTCCACATACACAAATAACTATGTAAGGACCTCAGCATCCACTGATGCTGCGTGAATCTCACATCTCTCTCAAGAAGGAATTATCTCTTGTTTTCCAGTGGGATGTCAAAGGGATGGTGTCTTAGTTACTTTTCTATATTGCTGTGATAAAACACCATACCAGCACAATTTATAAAAGAAAGAGTTTATTGGGGCCTACAGTTTCAGAGGGATAGAAAACGTGACCACCATGGTGGAAAGCATGCCCGCAGACAGGCAGGTATGACCCTGGAGCAGTAGCTGAGAACTCACATCTTGAAACAAGTCCACAAAGCAGAGAAAGATAACTGGGAATGGCATGGGCTTTTAAAACCTCAAACCCACTCCCCAGTGATATACCTCTTTCAACAAGACCACACCTCCTAATCCTTCCCAAACAGTTCTACCAACTGGAGACCAGGCATTCAGATATATGAGCCTGTGAGGGCCATTCTCATTCATCCCCACAGATGGTGAGTGTCAGTGTACACCGTTTCTCTCCTAACTTCCTAGTCTTCTCAGGATTAACAACCCAGCTATAGCTTTCAAGAACATGTTTGTCAGGCTTCCTTATATTGCAGCGAACAATAAAAACCCCAAATTACTGACTGAGCTTATTTTATAATTAATGTTATTGAATGCCATTTGTGGCTCCAAAATAATTTTAGACACAAAAGGCAGTTAGGAATTTATTCAGTCTTCTTATGTTAAAAATGACTCCTTACTCCATACATCAAAGGTATATTACTAACTTATATAGCACTAAGCTTTGGAATTAAAACAAAACAACAACAACAAAAAAAAAACAGTAACACAAATCATTAACCTTTTACGGACAGTGATAGTCCATGGAGCAGAGTTTCAGATGCGTGGACCTTCTTCCCTTTCCCTCTCTTAGAAATCCCAGACACCATGTTTTGTCTTGTTCTCACCCCATGGACACACCTCCTTAGGGTTGGGTAAAAAATCATTCCATATTTGAGCCTTCTGGGAGCAGCATCACATGTAGTCTTAGAACAGTGAGATCAGCAGTGTTACCCTTTTGTTAAGCTAAGATACCACACCCAGTTCAGGGATTGTGAATCCATTGTCAAGTTGATCAACCAAGTGTCCCTCATGTTAAAGAGGCAAGTTTTATCGTTACTGACTAAGGATGTAATAAGAGGCAATGTTTTACAATTATCTACAAAGTGCCAGGTGAGTTAACCAATGACCATGTAGAGGTGCTCTTCCTACTGAAATTGGAAGGGATGGGAGCCTGTGTCCACTCGACTTCTCCCATATCCTTCCCACTAGAGACCACATTCATTTCTAGTCCGTTTAGGAATTGTTCTGGCACAAGGTCTCCCTCAGTCAATATCTTTCCATGTAGAATAAACCACTGAACATGTTACTGACCACTGGCTCCATTTCCTTATCTGAAGCTTATGTAACAACACGTTTCATTATTGTCTTTCTTTATAGACCTGGCCAGAGGACTGTGGACGACCTAGAAATTATCTATGATGAACTTCTTCATATCAAAGCCTTATCCCATCTTTCTACCACAGTAAGTTCTCTTAATCAAGCTGCGGTGCATGGACATACATTCAAGCAACCACTGTCCACACAAAGAAAAATAAATTTAAAAAAAAAAATCACAGAACAACAACAAAAAACGGTATCCAAACCTAAGATATGACTCAGTGTGGGCATAGGTACAAGCCTGAGGACCTAAACTCTATTCCAGTAACCCACGTGGTAGAAGGAGAGAACAAATTCTCCTGACCTCCACATGTTCACCATGGCGTGCCATCACCCTACAAAATAAATAAATGTCACCAAGGGGCTGCCTGGTGGCAATGTGTTCTGAGCTTTTCTGTTGTTGTAGTGTAGACATTGAGATTCCAGCAGCAAGTCTAGTGAAAATAGTTCTGGATGACAGGATTCTGTATAAACGAGGTGAGAGAGACAGCTTTGAGGTGAGCCTTGGGACCACAGCTAATGGGGAACCCACGCAAAACACAAGTCTCTTCCCCTTCCCTCGCCTGCCCATGTTCTTTCTTTTCCTTCTAGGTGAAACGGGAGTTAGCGGGTGTTCTCATTTTCGAGTCTCATGCCAAAGGAGGAACTGTGTGTAAGTGATAACACTAATGAAGCTCTGGGCCTAGCCACACCATCTGCTGTTCAAGGTCAATGCCATACTCTCCCTGGTGGCCCCAACCTGGAAGGATGTCAGCTGACACTTGCATTTTCCTGGATCTGTGACTGTTCCAGCGTGTGTCAGTTAATCTGAAGTCTGGTGGTTTTCCAGCCCCACATGTTAGCACTTGCCCGTCTGAGTCCTACTGGCTCTCTACCCCACTGGTCCAACATGGTGTCTAAAATGGGTGGGATGAAGTCTTTGCTCTTTTGACAGGGCTTCTCTGGTGACTTGGATTTGGAAGAACTAATTTGGGGCTGAGGGACAGTTCAGTTAGCAGAGCTCTTGCCTAGCATGTGTGAAATAGTCCCTAGGTTCCTATCCCCAGCACTGCATAACCCTAGGTGATGAGGAGATGGAATTGGGAGGGCGGCTCATGCCTGTAATCCCAGCACTTGGGAGATGGAAGTAGCAGGGTTTGAAGTTCAAAATCATCCCTGGCGGTATAGCAAGTTTGAAGCCAGCCTGGGCTACTACTTAAGACCCAGTCACAACAAGTTTAAATTAACTTTTTTTTAAAAAGAACTAATTTGGCTTATGAAATTTCCTGTTACAGTGACAGTTAAAAGTTTTGTGTTTCAAGTTCTTTTTCACTTCGCACCATGGGCTCCAAGCCCAGGAGGATTTCTTTGCCTCCGATACTTACACAGTATTAATCACATGGTGCATCTCTCTAGAATTCAAACTGTCCTTCTGATCTGTGATCATACCTGGAAGCAAGAAATTCTGATATTAATAGATGCAAGCAGTATTACCAAAGCTGGCATTTCCCACTAGTCATATAAAACCTTGCTTCAGCAGTTGGGGTTAAGGCCAGGAAATGCCCCCTGGCCTAATCTGTGGCAGAATGAGAAGATGAATCACATGTCAAAGATTCTCAGGGGTTCTGGGCCAAAGAGAAAATGATGGCTAGCTGTAAATGGACGCTTCCTAAGCCTGGTGACACACAGAACACTTTGTCAATCGACATTAATTAAACAAACTTCCAGGAAAATGTTGCCCTTTGTTAGCTACATCACAATAGTTAAAAACAAACGGGAAGTATGAATTCGAGAATCCAAACGAGTTTTAACAATTGTATCTCAAAATGTCTCGTTTTCAGTCATTAGGAGCACTCTTTCTAGCCCTGTGCCCTCCTCCAGCAAGAGACTCGTTTCCTTTGCCTTTTCAGAGGCATCTTCCCGCTTTTTAATTTTCGTCTCTTTAATTCTTTTTCCATTTAACTTATTTTTGCTTGTCTTTTAATTCTTTTCATTCAAACTCACTAGCTGTTTTCACTGTATCGTGACGTATTTAAATGTTTTGGATGAAAAATAGACTACTAAAATATTTTATTATTTTTTTAATCAAACACTCCTGTTTCTACTCCAGTTTAAATATTTTCCAAACAATGAAACTGTGCACTCCAGCTGCCTGCCTCACGTCCCTCCCTTCAGTCTGCTCTTCTTCCCTCATCCTCCCAAGGGTGATTCCTACCCTGGATATGTTGGTTACCATTCTAACCAATTAAAAACACATGCGTAGGTATATATTTATCACCGTGCTACGGCACCAATTTACATGTTTGCAAACTTCACGTTACCGGCCAGGCCACTTTTAAAACCCATTTTCTATAGCACAATGCTTTATGAATTGTGGGGGAAACATGCATTCCATCAAGAAATGGATTGCTGGGTAAATTGATATCCAGTGAAAACCTGTCTTTCAGGGCAGAGCAAATAGTACAGTCTCTTGTCCTTTTATGTTCCATAGAAAGACAATAATATTCCACCTGAATTAGTTAGGATTTGTCGGTAATTTTTTTTTTTTTAAATTTTCTGTATGCCTAATTCTGGGGCCTTAGAAGTGATGATTTGATAAGCTGTAATTTGTATTGATGTGCTTCTGTTCCTGTCATAAGTCTCTCCGTCTTTTTTGTCTAGTGTTTAACCAGGGGGAAGAAGGTACCTCCTGGTACATTATTCTAAAAGGATCAGTGAATGTAGTCATTTACGGCAAGGTATATATCTATATATATCTTCTTCTTTTTGAAACTTTATTGTACTGTGTTTGCTAGTGTGCCTCGGAGTAGTAACAAATGCTGCTGCAATTTAACTTACCCTGGCATCGTGACCATACGTAGAAAAGACATAATTTCATCTTTGATCATAAATTTTCTCAGTTATTGCACTCAGTCATTCATTGACTGTATTTACTCTGTGAAAGAAAACTTGAGCCATTTTAGTTTAATTAGGTAATACTAGATGCAGCCCATTTGTAGACACAGTGTTTGGGGGGCAGAGGAGAGGAAGGAGGGTGTTTGATGCACTTTATCTGAATGTCCTGTTCTCCCCAGGGTGTGGTCTGCACCCTGCATGAGGGAGATGACTTTGGCAAGTTAGCTCTCGTGAATGATGCCCCACGAGCTGCCTCCATTGTTCTTCGAGAAGATAATTGTCACTTCTTAAGAGTCGACAAGGAAGATTTCAACCGGATTTTGAGGGTAAGTTGAGAGAACAAACTTTGGCAGAAGGACATCCTATTTTTCCCCTTCTTGAATAAGAAAGGATTTGGGAGGGTTGTTCATCCCACAGGACTGTGGCAAAGAGATGCTTGAACAAAGGGGCTTTTGTTGTGAAACAGGCATGTTCAGTGGCTGGTGTACATTCTGGAGACCAGCTGCAGACACCAAATATTTTGCTGGACCAAATACTTCTGTACATGCCTATAGTGGACCATATGAATGGACAATAATAGCAGTCACCTTAGCAAAATACCAAAGTCTAAGAAGTTTCTTGCTGGTCTCGTGTACATCCTTTTTTATGCCCTTTTCTATTCTGCTGTCCAGCAAAGTGGTGTCTTCCCTCTGCCCCGTGTCTTTTCTATGGTCCATGTTCTATCTCTTCCCAAGTCTGAACCATTCTCCTACCATCAGACTCTTGATTTACTGAGTGCTTGTTAATGGAAATTAATGCCTAGTATAGTAGTCCAACAAAGTATATTCATTTGCCATCCAGTGGTGGTGCACACCTTTAATCCCAGCACTCAGGAGGCAGAGCCAGGTGGATCTCTGTGAGTTCGAAGGCAGCCTGGTCTACAGAGTGAGTTCTAGGACAGCCAGGGTGACACAGAGAAACCCTGTCTTGAAAAACAAAACAAACAAACAAGGGCTTTATCTCAAATTATTTCAAACTAAAGCTGTTGCAGATATTGGCAAATAGGTGACTGATTTGGGTAGTGGAGCTGGAGCAGCAGAATTACACCTAGCTGAGTTCTGACGAAGAGCCCCACATAGCCCTTTAAGGGATCTGTAAGAGTGTGGGATGTTAAAAAGAATGGATCCTGGCCCCAGACAAGCTCCCTCTGTCCCTATCCTTGCACACGCCTGAGCCCTCTCTGCTCACAACACTGGTGACACACTTGGTCACAAAGCAAAGAAAGTTAAAGTCCATACCGTTGAGAGGGTTAGAAGTGTGACCCAGCGGGTAGAGTACTCCCCTAGCAGGTCTGAAGCACTGGGTTCCGTACCCAGTGCTGTATGAGCCAGGCATGGCAGTACAAAGCTGTCAGCTCAGCCCTTAGAGGTGGAAGCCTGCCTGTAGGATCACAAGATCAAGGCCAGCCTCAGCTACATAGAGAGTTTGAGGCTAGCCTGGGATATATGAGACCCTGTCAATAATAATAACGATGATAATGAAAATAGCAATAATAAAGTTTATGCCACTGAATAATATAGGGGAAGGTATCATAGGAATTTGATTTTATTGTTATCTAGTCTCATTTAAAATGGAGACAAAAGTATTAAGAAAAAGTAGTGGAATTTTCAGAGTAAATATTTTAAAGTATATTAAGGTTTAGGTGAACTTGACTCATTCTGAAGTTTACACTCATGGGGTTACATTCTGCAAAAAAAAGAAAAAAAGTCATTTGAGTCATATTTGGACAGTTTTTATCACTGACATCATTTATAAAGCCACTCAGAACAACTGTAGAGGGCTTGGATCACCCTCCGGTTTGATTTTTAAAGAACTGTTGCATGGGCTGGGGAGAGGACTCAGTCGGGAAAGGGCTTGCTCTGCAAACTGAGGACTTGCCTTCAGATCCCCAGAGCTCACCTGAAACTCCAAGCACAGTGGTGTCATCTGTCACCCCGGTGCTGGGAAGGGGACAGGTGGACCCCTGGGGCTCGCTGGCCAGCCAGTCTAGTTGAATCAGAGAGCTCCAGGTTCTGTGAGAGACTCTGTCTCAAAAACTAGGTGGGGAGCGGCTGAGGTGTAGCCCTCTGGCTTCCGTGTGCACACTTGCACAAGTAGAGGGCATGCACACTTGCACAAGTAGAGGGCATGCACACTTGCACAAGTAGAGGGCACACAAAGAAACATGGATGCACATACATCCCGCATGTATCAAAATCAAAACAAAACAGTTGTTTAAT
This sequence comes from Peromyscus eremicus, assembly GCF_949786415.1. Classification (NCBI taxonomy): domain Eukaryota; kingdom Metazoa; phylum Chordata; class Mammalia; order Rodentia; family Cricetidae; genus Peromyscus; species Peromyscus eremicus. The sequence continues at coordinate 50,498,406 of NC_081419.1, forward strand.
TAGACAGAGCTGCCACTCCTAAGGATCATAGAAAAAGACTTCGTGGAAGCTCCGTGCTATTTGCCACATATTCTTAGGAAGGATAAACACCTCTGGTTCACTCTTTGCCTGCTCCATGCCCTCCCCCAGAGATTTCTCAGAGCACCACCACCACACCAGGCTCCTCCAGAGCTTTTCTAAGACTACGGTAAAAGCAGAATTTTCAATTCATATGCTTCAAACCTCATCTGGTCCTCCCTCTGACCATTCCAGCCCTTGACTTTGAAAATGGCTTAATTTGTAGACGCGACAATTAACATCACAAGCACCAAATGAGTTTCTGAAGCACTGGAAATTTCTGTCATTGTCTGAGTGAGCGGCGGCATCTGTATGCGGTATAATTTGTGTTTGCAGGACGTTGAGGCGAATACAGTCCGACTTAAAGAACATGACCAAGATGTCTTGGTGCTGGAGAAGGTCCCAGCGGGGAGCAGAGCTTCCAATCAAGGAAACTCACAGCCTCAGCAAAAGTATGTTTGCATCCGACACTGTAATTGCCAGACTATGATTAACCTTTTCACATGGTATCATTTCTACAATAGCATGTTCTCTCTCTCTCTCTATTTTTTTTTTTTTTTTTTTTGTGGAAGATGGCAGTGTGTATGACTTTTTTTTTTTCTCTCTATTGACTAATCACACATCTTGTGGCATATAATGTATCCATTTCTGGCACTGCATTGAGCTTGGTGCTGTGTAGAGGAATGCCAGAGAGAATATTGTCCTTCTCTGAAGTCCCTCCCTCCACACTGTGCAGCCATCATAGCTTCCAAAAGAAGACCCTGCGTGAACAACGCAAGGACGAGTGCCAGGCAGCTCAGGGCACAGGCCCCAGTGATGGGAAGCTATGGTATTTGAATGTCCTCGGGAGGTTTCTCATACGGCATTTTCACCTTGGTGTTAGAGTGGCTAAGCAATGTAGCCAAAACTCTGATTGTGAATAGAAAGCGTGTGCTACCCCATTGGCTTCCTGGGTACTTATTCTTGCCAGCATCAAGTGGGAACTTCGATTCCCGTTCCTTAGGTTACTTGTTTAACTCATTTAAGTCATTTCCAGGGCAGCTGGGTTCAGTTCTGGCTTTTGCTGTGACTTCCTACCCAAGACTGTTGCGTGAAATGCACCAACATTTGAGTGATGAGACAAGAGACTTGGAAGCGAGGCTCTAGGAAATCAGGGCTTCTGGATTTTTAAGTGAGGATTAATTTTCAATCTGTGTATAAGAAAAGCGAATGAGTGTTTGTTTGCTAAAGAAACATCACCAAATAACATGTTGAAGGAGTACTTCCCTTTGTTGCCGAAGCAAGTGGGGTTTCCTTTATCAGAGCGCTCACCCAAACTGATGAGTTCCTATTGTTTCGACTAAAAGCCTATGACTCAGATGTTTTCATCTGGATAAGTCAACACATTTGAGAAGAAGACAGGGAGAAACATATTATTAGATAAGCACAGGATGTTTTGCAAATTTGATCTAATCCTTACAACAACCCCTTTTTAAGGGATGGAGGCATTTCAGCTCTCATGGGCAAGTGGTTCACTCAAGGACTCAGAACTCCCATGGGACTCCTTAAAGCAGTGGGTCTCAACCTTCCTAATGCTGCAACCCTTGAATACAGTTCCTCATGTTGTGATGACCCAACCATAACATTGTTTTCACTGCCACTTTGTAACTGTAATTTTGCTACTGTTGTGAATCATAATGTAAATATCTGGTATGTCGCATATCTGATATGTGACCCCCGTGAAAAGGGATCATGACCATAGGTTAAGATCTGTTCCCTTAAAGGGAAGTTCAACTTGACCAGCTTTCTGCTCCTCTCACTTTCTAGCTTACAGTAGCAAAACAGAGTAGTAGGGTCCCTGGCTCCATGGGTCCCAAAATACTCAGAGAGTGGGGGATACATCTGAACATGTCCAGGTGTTTTCCCTATGGTTATTCCTTATACAATACAGAGTAGCCGCTATTTATATCACATCAACTTTCAGTAAACATGTGGTACTCTCAGTAACCTAGAGCAAGTCACAGTCTGTGGGTAGATGTATCCTGTGCTGTTTTGTATAAGGCACTTGAACAGCGGCGTGTTTTGGTATCAATGTGCATGCTGGTACCAAACTCTATAGATAGGGAGTGATGACTGTAGGTAAACACTGAATCTTCAACACTCCATGGGAAATGCTGCAAACCAATTCAAGGGGGTGGCATTAAAAAGAATTGTGTAAAAATCTGTTCCTTCACTTACAAAACTCCAAACTTACCTTCTAGATCTCTTTATTATTTATTAATTATCTTTGCTTTTATCTGTTCTTTTTCTACCAGGGATTGAACCCAGAGCCTCAAAAGTGCTGGATTAGTACTCTCCACTGAGCTATGGCCCCAGCTCTATTATCTCTGCCATTACCCTTTTTTTTTTTTTGACAGTTTTCTTTGCAGCCTACTGAGGATGACAATAACAATTTGTGTGTGTGTGTGTGTGTGTGTGTGTGTGTGTGTGTGTGTGTGTGTGTGTGTATGTGAGGGTTTCTGCTACTTCCAAAATTTTTATTTATAACCAGATGATTTTGCAGATGACTGCATTCTTTAATACTGTCTTATGTCTCAGGAAAATTGTTCTATCTGGAAAATTCTCCTTAACTTTGGAACATTTGATCTGGAGATGCCCCGAGACCTCCCTTTACCTCTTCTGTACATGAGGGAGAAATCAAAAGCCTGTGTTTATTACAAGTCTTCTATTGAGGGTGCCTTCCAATTTATAAATTCAGTGGAATGAAAAGTCAAACATAAGGTGATACAGAAGAAGACATCATGTGTCTTACATTTATTTTAGTATCATATCAATTTTCTATTTGTGTCCTGTCATCCAGTCCAAATTTCTTATATAATTCAGATAATGCACCCGTACATGTTTGTAGGGAGCTATTTATGAAGTGTAACTCACTGAGTACAAAACAATGTACCACACAGCCAGCTTCCTAAAGAATAGAAAGCTGGTCTCTCAAGGGGTCACATTCCAAGACTGACCAAAGCTAAAAAGACAGTCCCTGTAAGTAAAATTTATGGCTGATGTTCTCATCAACTTTGAGAACACGCCAACAACCATGTCTGCAGATAGATATATGATCGAGGGTATCTGTCTGCAGAAATTATTCCTTTTGAACTCAGAGAACATCGTCATGTTGGTGGCAATAATGCTATTTTTCTGATTTACTTTTCCCCCCTAAGAAACCCAGCTTAGTTGATGTATACACATTAAGCTTTCAAAACTGCCTGACTCGGCCCAAGCCACTGAATACCAAGTGTGGCATCAATGCTAATATCAAGTTAGTAGCTGTGATGACGGAGTCACTGTGACCTCCCCTCTGGAGGATGTCTTGGGCACTGGGTTGTGAGAATTTAGTAAGACAGGAACTCAAAAACAACTGTCCTGTTCCAGGTGAGGCTCTGCCTTTTCCCTTAGATGGGTTGCCCACTGCAAGACTCCCAACTTGGTCACTCCGTTCCTCCTCCCCTGGTCCTTGCTTTGGTTGTTCTAAATGCAGACTTAGTGTTAGGAAAAGATTTTTCTCTCACAAGTTTAGGACAACCCGCTGGCTGATACAAGGTAGCCAACCGGGGTGTGTTTTTGACTAGAACAGGGGTAGCTTTTCCTTGCCGGAAACTGACGAGAGCAGCACTATATGGTGGTCTCAAGCACTAATGACCGCACATAATGAGGACTCAAGCAGGAGGCACCTGCCTATTTCTGGTGTGAAGGAAAGCCAGAACCTGATGTTTTAGGCAAAACTGGGGCCATCTAGAAGTTTCCATGCCCTCTTTTTTTCTTCAGTCTCCTGCCCAAACTCCTGGGTTCTGTGGAGCTAGAGGCTGGGTAAGGAATCCACAAAGCTATACCACTAGAGGGAGTCAGGTACCAAAGAAAGATCCTGTGGGGTGTGACTGGCCAGGCAGGCAGAGCCTAAAGAAGACACTTGCTCTCTATTGAGGTGACAGCCTGTGTAGCTTGCTAGCGGGTCATTGGTCTATGTGAGCAGACAGAACACTCCGCCTAAGGGAAGTCCAAACAAGGAAAACCGTAACGTAAACACAAGCTGCTTCGGGAATTAAAGTTCGGACAAAGGGACACATTGTCTGGGATCTCGCTCCCCAGACAACATGTGAAGTAGCACACTCACTCAGTGCTCAGTTAAAGAATGCGTTGATACTCTTGTTTAAATACAAATTGCTTTCCAAATAGAACAGAAAAGCCCCCGTAAAGAGGAGGATTCTTGATGACACGGAGAATTTCCTGCTCAGAATGAGCTCCTGGCAGCCAGGCCTGGCCTTTCTCCACCCTGAGCATCTCTCTGTATAGGCAAACAAAACAAAGCAAACAAACAAATAGCCACACACAATCGCGTTCTCTGAGGCTTGCCAAACAGTTTCCCCACCTGCAGAGGCAGAGGCAGTGTTGACTAGCAGGAGTCAACTGGGTTACCTATTTCAGCCCCCACCTAGTTTGTTGGGACCTAGTGAACTCCAGGCAGGTGTAGAAAGCTCTCCCGGCTCCACCACCCATTTCCTGGTTCATGTGGCCACATGCTCCTCCTCTGGGAGCTCATCTAGTGAATCACATATTCATATACTCCAGCTAGGGCTCAGTAGCAAAGCGCTCGCCTGGCACACACAAGGCCCCCGAGTTCAGTTTCCAGGGCTGTTTCCCTCTCTCTGTTTTCGTCTACGTGGGGTCCTATGCTGCCGCGTCTCTTCCATCCCTCAGGCGGGAGGTCAGACCCTACTCATGTTGCAGATGCTCTTGCCATCTCTCCACACCTCCTCCACAGTCTCAGACAGGCAAGAAAAGCACACTGGTGAGGAGGTGACAGAAGCTGGGCGCCCTCTGAGCTCCACTCTGTTGCTGCTTTCCGAACACGAGAGAATGTTCTTGGCATTTTTGGCTTCCTTTCCTGTCATTTTGCCAAGCAAGAAGGCCAGGTCTGAGTTCTGGCTGAGGGGCAGCCACATCATCTTCATGCACTCTGCCCACCTACAGCTCTCAATGGCTGTTTGCCACTGTCTTGACTCTAACTTTAGCTAACATTGAATTGCAAAAGTGTACCTTCTCTTGTGGGTTGGAGAGCACCCTGAATTCCTGGGAGTAATGATTAATGCAGCCCCCTAAAATAATTCAAATTTGGCATTGCATAAGTTACCTATAGTTTTCTATTTCTGATTTGCTTCCCATTCATGATACTTGCTCGCTGGCACTTAGGGGTTTTGTTTTATTTTATTTTATTATTAGCTGATTTCCAAAGCACATAGCAGCGTGCAGTTGGAAAAGACAGAACATTCCAGAAATCGGCAAGGAGATCCAGTGTGATCGTGACATTTCCTATGAGTGACCCATGTCTGGATAACCCAGTCCACCATCATTTTCCTCAGCAGCTCCCCCCTGCCCTGCCCTGCCCTGCCCTGCCCTGCCCTGCCCTACCCCAGGGATTATATACTACTTTCATTCTCCCTTGGAATAAGGCCTACGTTCCTCAGCTTCAGTTGTGGGAGTTGCTCCCTTAGATACTTCTTTAGTTCCACGTAGGGGGAAAAAGAACATTTTTAGTAACTGCTTCTATTGACTGTTTTTCTAGTGCCTTCTTGTGTGCTTAGGCAGCGTACATGGTCTCCCCCACAACAGAGAACATACTAGTCACAAGTAGTCCATATGATTTCCTGGGATCTCAGTTTTCAAAAACATACATCAGTAATTTGTGTCTCCCAGTGAATGCTCATGCATGCAAAACTAATGAATGCCCTTTTTATTTCTTGCCCAGGTATACTGTGATGTCAGGAACACCTGAAAAAATTTTAGAGCATTTTTTAGAAACAATCCGCCTTGAGCCATCTTTGAATGAAGCAACAGGTATGCATCCAGAAGAGTTCTGTGTGCCCATTAAATCCATGTGTAGAACTGTGAGAGAAAAAAACCCCGGGTCACTGCCAGTACATGCTGCCAAGGCAGTTCTCAGAGATGTCAAGTGCACTGTTTTTTAAAGAGTGTCCCTGGGTGGGGTGGAGCTGACCTATCCCCAGCAGTGGTGTGGTTTCATTCAAGTACATTAGGAGTAGTCATTCATAGACATCTGTTAAAATGCCATTCAGTCTCATTCACACCCCCAAAAGTGTCTATTAGTTGGACATTTAAACCCAACCTAGTCCCATAGAATGTTTGAAGCTACTGACCTCAAGGATAAATGGTTCTTTCTGTGGTTGCAGAGCGTTATTTCAGAGTGTAACTAAATACCACCTGTACTGGTTTACTGCCCACTGCTCTAACAACCAATGCTCAGACAGTGGCATCTGATTATCCTACCGTTCTGGAGGTTAGAGGTCCAAAATGGTGGTGATAGTAGGTTGATTTCCTTATGAGGGTTGTGAAGAGAGTCTGTTCCATGCCTTTCTCCAGGCTTCTGGTGTCCATTGGCAATCTTTGGTATTCCTTCCCACGTGGATGGACCACCCCAGTACTGTCACATTGGCAATGTCTTCATACGGTCTTCCCTCTGTGCCTATCTGTCTCCATGATTAGTGTCTCGTGTTTAAAGCACAGCAGTCATTGATTAGAATCTACACTACTAATTCACTTTAACTTGGTTGTGTCTTCAAAGACTCTGTTTCCATATAGGGTCACATTTGGAGGTACTGGGGGTCAGCCCTACAACATATCTTTTGTGGATGATAAAGTTCTCCCACATAAGCTTCCTTATGGCGAAGAAGCCTTGTGCTGTTAAGACCCAGCATTGAGCCTAAACAAGATAAATCTCACGAGTGAGTTGAGTTCAGGGTTCTAGCATGTCCACATTGTGGATGAAGTGGAAAGAAGGGCTCACAACAGCTTTTTCTTTTTACTTTCTTGTGATGCTGGGGATCGAACCTAGGGCCTTGTGTATGCTAGACAAGGGCTGTACCACAGAGCTACACTGCCAATTCAGGCTTAGAAAAGTCCTAGGCTACTTGCCTGTCTCTCTGAATGATGTCATGTGTTAATGTCTTAAGCAGTGACCTCCACAGGAGAACATTTCTCACCATAAGAAACTCACAGATTTATCTCGGAAACTTAGTGGGAGCTCAAATCCGCTTAACCACTGATCTTGGCAATATGCTCAAGATGAAGACACCGTTATCATGTAGTTCTTATAAATATGTTGCCACTGACTTCTTCATCTCCTCCCAGTGCCTTATTCTATGAATTGATTATCTGAGATTGTGCGAAACAGCAAATGAACTGGGGGGTGGGGTGGGGGTGGGGGTGGTAACTGACATAAAGCCAGAGTCCCAGGCTCCAGGCCTGTTCTTCTCAGAGCAGGATTTGTTGGGTTGGTCCAGGCAGGTACTAAGATGGATGCCTTGTGTTAGGTGATATACATAGGAGATCACTCTCGCTCCCTCACGAAGCTTAGAATGTGCTAGAAGACATGAGGAAATATACAAATAACTTGAATTTAAGGCAGGGTGTGGCTCAGGGCTTTGGGGGCTCTGACCAAGACGACTTGGGAAAATGTCACGGAGAGTTTAGACTTAGAAGTGGCCCTGAAGGAAAGCTGGGGACCAATGTCTAGAGTTATTGACAAAGCCTTCTATCCAAAGAGACAAAGTCAGTAGTGGCATAGAGCGAGGAAGGAGGGGCTAAAGTCTGGGCTCTGCTGTGTACTCTGTGTGCATACATGGCCCGGGAAGGTAAGGGCAAAGACTTTCGGAAACAGATTTTCCAGGGTCTTAAAAGAAAGTAGCAGGAAAGAGCTGAAAATATCTGAGCGAAAAGGAGAAAGCTGGGCTGGAGAGATGGCTCAGAGGTAAAGAACACTGGCTGTTCTTCCAGAGGTCCTGAGTTCAATTCCCAGCACCCACATGGTGGCTCACAACTATCTGTAAGAAGATCTGGCTCTCTCTTCTGGCCTGCAGTCATACACGCAAACAAAACACTGTATACATAATAAATAAATAAATCTTTAAAAAAAAAAAAAGAGAAAAAAAAACACGGGGGCGGTGGGGGGGGCGGGGAGAGTGCTGGGTGATTGGTCATGCTGTGACCAGCTCCTCAGCCTTCAGGAACCCACAGCCAATCTCTGCCTTAGTCAATCAGAAAGTCCCGCAGGTTTGGGAATGTAGTTCAATGCTAGAGTACTTGCCTAGCATGTGCATGTGTGATCCCTGGCACCACAAAAATAAATAAGCAAGTAAAGAGAACTTAAATGACTATACAGCACAAGTGTTCAGGGTGGCATAAAAAGCAAGCATTACCTAAAGTCAGACCAACAGTGTGCCTTCCATTATTAAAAAACAAGCTCCAGGCCGGGCAGTGGTGGTGGTGCACGCCTTTAATCCCAGCACTCGGGAGGCAGAGCCAGGCGGATCTCTGTGAGTTCGAGGCCAGCCTGGGCTACCAAGTGAGTTCCAGGAAAGGCGCAAAGCTACACAGAGAAGCCCTGTCTCGAAAAACCAAAAAAAAAAAAAAAAAAGCTCCAAACAGCTTCTTTCTGGCACCTTCTGGCTGAGTGTGAGGAGCCAGTGGAGAATGCCCAGGGACACTGAGAAACAGCACCTTGACTTTACAATATACTAAAATGATTAAACATACAGAGATTAAACCTTTAGCCATAGACTCAGACTCTGCAATATACTATCACTAAAGACATTGGCATTGGAAATCTAGTTTCAAATTTCACATTCCCATGATTTTCTATTAGTTTGACAAGTCTTTGCTGGTAAAGTCCCCCACCCCCACTGACTCCACTCCTTTTTCTCTTTTAATTGAAAAAGCATCCTGGGTTCTGAGTTTCAGTAAAGATCCTTCCGGGGCTTTTAGGTTCATCTACACACGCTTTCCCATCAAGAATGCCTGGATAATGTCATCCTTGCAATAAAGAAGCGTCATGCATCTCACTGATGAAGTAACCAGAGCTTGTCCTGAGACAAGCCTTGCCTCCCTCACCGTCCCCTCCCTACCCATCACAGAGCAGGTCACTGCTCTCATCCGCTGGCTGGCTTTTGTCACTTCCAGCCCGGCTCACAGGCCGTATCATATCGGTTCTGTCTGATCCCCTCTGCCCTCCAAGTCTGTGCTTTTACTGCCTCCATTTCCCCATAGTTCTAGCCTCCTCTCACCTGTATTCCTCTTTCTGGAAGGAGATGAAAACAAAGATAAAAGAAAAGAGACATGGCAACAAAGGAGCTATCAAGTAGACAAATGGCTGTGTGTTAACTCAGCATTGTGCTAGTGCCCGGGATAATTCTTTAATATGCAAATATGTTTAACATACAAATAACATATATAGGATGGATAGATAGATAGATAGATAGATAGATAGATAGATAGATAGATACAATGACTGATGTGATAGCTCATGATAGAATTGCTATAGATAGATAGATAGATAGATAGATAGATAGATAGATAGATAGATACAAAGACTGATGTGACAGCTCATGATATAATTGCCTAATGTTTGTAAGGTCCCAGCACAGAAAAAAAATTATTTGTAGCTTAAGTGACTAATGCTGTTCATACAAGGCTGTATTTTTTCTAAAAATATTTCTGTTCATTGTCCTAAGAAATTGAATTTTGATCTCAAGCTTTGTCTGTATCACTAATTGCAGATGAAGGCACCCCCACACAGAAGAGCATACCTAAACTAACCCTTAAGAAGAAACCAATCGATCTCCTTGCTGCCGTAGAGATGACCACAAGAATTAATCTCTTCTCCTTTCACCCTCCAGATTCGCTTTTAAATGACTTTGTTATGATGCACTGTGTTTTTATGCCAAACACCCAGCTTTGCCCTGCCCTGGTGGCCCAATATCCTTTGCTGTGGTAAGTGTCTGCTCTCAGAAACAGCCCACATGTACCCGGCCATTACCTCATTCCATCTCCTGCAGGTAAGTCGTAGCTCAATCAGTGCTGTACTTCTTACTCTTAGCAGACTCAGAGACGCCAGCATGGTCCCTGGTGTAGACAGACATCTGCCTTTTCTGGTCCATGGGTTTTACTAACTGTATGCAATACAAGCCAGTTTACCTCAGTGTCTCAGTCCACTTTTCCATTGTGATAGCAGAATCCCCAACACTGGGTTGTTTATAAAGAAAGGAAGTTGATGTAGCTCCATGGTTCTGGAAGATGGAAGTCTTGGGAACCAGGGAGCTGCATCTGTCAAAGCCCTTGCACTGTGCCATTAAATGACAAAAGCAGAGAGGTGGGCAGGTGTACGGAAAAGAGACAAAACATGGATTGTGGCTTCGCTATGTAACAGCCAGTCCTCACAGTGACGCATCGGTCCCAGAGTGAGAAGTCACTTAGCTCCCTGTAGTAGTAGTCCTGCCCCACAGAGACATCAATCTATCCATGAGGACAGTACCTTCATGACTAATCGGCACTTAAAGGTCCCACCACTTCTTAAAACCTTACAAGGTCAATCAGTCTTCAACTTGGGTGTCAGAGAAGATAAACGGAATCCGAACCACGCACTCAGGAAGGGGAGGCCAACATTTCTTTCTCAGCTGATTTTTTCTCCCATTACATAACATTGTCTTAAAACAAAGATACAATACTTGAAATTCTAAGGATAGTCCAATAGACAACTCAAAGACTGCGTTTGGTTTATGGCAACTTTTCAATAATGTTGTGGACCAACCATTTGGTAAGCATTGGTATCATAAGCATTCAAAATGTTAAACTGAATAAAACAAGTGAATTTTGTGAATGAATTTTACCTCGATTTTGGAAGAGACATGAAAGTATATTTTCCAATTCTGCTTTATTTCTAAAGCCACAAAAACTTCGACCCCAAAACACTTTGCCCTTCTTGAGCAATTAAGCATATTCAAAGAGATTGTCTCTTTATTTCTTTTTTGAGCAACCCAATCAATGTTGCCATGTTTTCCTTTTTCAAAATTATAATTGTCCTACCTCATTCTCGTTTTCTTGCTCACCCGTAATTCTCTTTGAAGTCAACAGAATGTGTGAGGATGGGAGATTTGAGTTGAATGCATTACTCAGAGGAAGCTGCAAGAGTGAGATTTGGGTGTTTATTTGCCTGGAAACTATATTTCCAAGTAATGACAGCTTAATGAGTCTTACCTATATTATGTATTCTTTCTGGCTCATCTTCAGGTTTGTAAAGTAAAATTAACATATTCAGGGTCTCTTCATGCTCTCTTCACTCTATACATGCTGATCATTATGAGACCTTTGAGATTTGCTGGAAGGAAAATAAAAACCACGACTGAACTCAACTTATTTTTCTCAGTGGTTAGCATGCCAGGAAGCCTAGAGCCAGAGAAAGCGAAGGAACGGGAGAGTTCAGGTGGGCCTGAACTCGACCTTCTAATTCAAAGCTCCGACACGAAGCCTGTGCCTGTCTCCTTATTTATCAGCTTCGCCCTCTTAAGAGGGACTCAGAGCCTTCATAGTGCTGGCTTGTTTAGAAAAGAGCAGCTTCTCTGAGGGAAGACTCATGCCATGCCTAGGCAGAGAGGAGTGGGGATGCTGGCGAAAAGAAGAAAGTCAACAACACAAGCAATCATAGGGCTCTGGGATCCAGTGCCAGTTCCCTTCTCCGGAGACTAAGGAAAGTTAGGACAGCCGGATGTAATTGACACTGTCTGCTACCTCCAGACTCCCTCCTTCCCGCTGGGCTCTATGAGGACTTAGAAGCTCTTCACCATTCTGGATTAGCTCTGAGTTTTAGACACTCTTCTAAGAGCTTTGAACTATATATCATCACCTTATCTATACAAGATTCTGTTGAGTTAGTGTTAGCATTGCTTTGCAAATGTGGACCTTAAAGCCCCCCCTCTCCCCACCAAACATGGAGTAGGATCTCCAAGGCAGGGGCAGGCTCATCTGGAATTTATCATTTGTTTCGTTATAATTAATTTATTTTAAAGCTTATTTAAAATGTTAATGATTCTGTAACCTTTAATTACAGTTTAAGAACGTTTCTTGCCAGGCAGTGGTGGTGCACTTGGGAGGCAGAGGCAGGCAGATCTCTGTGAGTTCGAGGTCATCCTGGTCTGCAGAGCTAGTTCCCAGACAGCCAGGGCTGTTACACAAAGAAACCTTGTCTCAAAAAATAAGAACGTTTCTTGACAATACCTTGTATTTTATACAGGTTTACAATACCTTGTATTTTATACAGGTTTATCTTTGCTTCAACTGGGTAAAACCAAAGGGCTTTGTTAAAACCAAATAAAACGTCTCATAGAACTTCTACCTATATTAAACATTCTCAGGGGTTTTCTTAATGCATTCTTTAAAAGGAGAAGGAGGAGGAAGAAGAGGAAGAGGCCTTTTCAGTTCTAATAGTTTCTAGAACGTATAAGGCCTTTAGGGCATCTAATTTGTATATTTACCTAGAGAACCTAGGGATATTCCAACAAAACTAGTAAAGGGTTTGACTCGTAGGTAGGTGAAATAGTCTAGTCACCACTATTTAATCTACGTAAGTTCAATGTCCACTAAGTTAAAATTGGAATTGCAATGCACTGAATTTGGTTTGATTTAATTGTCCTTGTTGTGAATTTACATTGCTGCATGGGGCTAGTGGCTACCACATTCGGCTGCAAAAGCTTAATCCTTAAGTTTTAGGAGCAGGAGATTCTGATGAGGATTGTTCTGTGATGGCTAGAGAAAATGTCTCAGGAAGCCAAGGCTCTTCCTGCCATGAGTAAGAAAATGAGTGGGGCTCTATCCTCAAGGTTATGTATGTGCAAGGGCATGTGTATTACAGTTTTCAGCCCCCCTTTCCTCTCAAGGAGATGACATGGATAGAACCTGGGATGAGCTACTTTTCTGGTTATAAATAACATAAATCAACTGTGATGGACTGAAGGAATGGAGGAACCCATCAGAAGGCAATGGAACAACTTGGCAAACTGGGGATTACAGGGGTCCCAGACCTTAGGACGGGGTCTGGGCAGGCAGGAGCTTAAGGCCTTACTGATGGGACAGATCCACACCAAACCTTCTGCGCCCTTGCCTCCTTCCCACATCCTTGGGAATGAGGGTCCCATTGTCATTGTGATCCGTAGGCATCTTGGGCAAGTGGAAGTGAGACTTTCCTGGATAGGTTTATAGAGGCAGCCTGACAAGGCAGAGTGAATGGGGAAATGGTGATGATCAGGCAGAACAGCAACGTGTATGTCTGTATGCATGCATGCACTGTGTATGTATATGTGTGTGTATGCATGTTTGCTGCACCCCAGAAGAAGCAGAGATGCGGAATACACAGATGAGTCAGTTGGCTCCCTTGTTCCTAGCACGGGCACAGAGACAGTGAATTACTTAAGCCCATTGTGTGTCTTGGTGGGTTTTGGGAAAGCACAGAGTGTTTTCCAAGTGCTTGACATCTCCGACTTTTCAGAGCAGCCCTAAAAAGAAGTAGTCAGTACTTTTTTTTTCCACTGTTCTTTTTCCAAATCAATAAACTAGGATAATGAAAAATTATGATTTGCTCAGAGAAAGGTAATTACCAGCACAGAAAAGAGTTGAGCCCAGAGCCACTGACACCTATTTCTGTCCTTAATCCACATTGTGTGTCTCTCCCAGTTTTGCTTTTAGCATGGAAAAGAGGTGGTAGAACTCAGTTTAACATTAATATCTGAGCCCTTTTATGTGCTAATGAGAGCGACTCTATTCATTAACTACACTTTGGACATGATTTGACCTGATGAATACAAGTGCTTTATAATGAGTCTTAAAATCATATTTGTTCACGTCCTATACTTTTCATCTCCAGCTTTTTAAATCTTTTTAAAATCTGTATTTAAAATTCAGTTCCATTTTCCTTTAGTTTAAAAAGAAAATTAAAGCTGCCCGTATATAAAACTCTTATCATCTCCCAGATATAACTATGACTAACATTTTGGTGTGTATTCTTGTCATCCTTTTTAATACATGTAGACATAGACTTTTTAAAAATTCTCATTCCCTCTCCCACTCCTTCTGCACGTGTGTGTGTGTGTGTGTGTGTGTGTGTGTGTGTGTGTGTGTGTGCAAGCCCATATGCAGGGGTGTGTGTGCACATGTATATATGTGGAGGCTAGAAGTTAACCTGAGTGCTGTTGCTCAGGACCCATCCACCTTGGGTTTTGAAGCAGGGTCTCTCACTCGGACACTGGGCTAGGTCATTAGGCTGGGCTGGCTGGCCTGTGAGCCCCAGGAATCCACCCGCCCACACCTTTCCAGCACTGAGCTTACAAGCACACATCACCAAGCCTGGCTTTTTTAGGTGGATGTTAGGTACCAACCCTACCTCCTCATGCTTATACAACAAGCGTTCCATCAGCTCAGCCATCTCCCCAGCCTGGTAGATAGTTGTAAATGCAAGAATGAGACCATGTTATCATTTCATATACTTTTCCACTAACAGGATTTTATGAATCTCTTTCTATGTCATTGGATATCTTTCTGAATATAAATAGTTGCTTCCATTTTCACAACATTTCCCCTGCAAAACTTTTCACTGCCACGGAAAGAGAAAGAGAAAAATCCATCTGACATTTTACTACTGTTCATCGTTTTATGAAAAACATGCCAGTATTTGGGGATGGGAGGGAGAGGGGGATATAGAATGTTTGGTTTTCAGTGTTTGGTTGTTTTTTTTTGTTTTGTTTTGTTTTTGTTTTTTGTTTTTTTGCCAAATTGCTCTCCTGGTGTCTTCATTTTCTGCTTTGGAATTAAATTCTCCCATAACCCTCAATTCAGTGAATGATCACTGAGTTAACACTGTTTGGAATTCGGTGACTGGCTCCTGGATGGCTAGTGTTTTCATTTTGCTTACTTTCCAATACCCAGTCCCCAAACGTGAGGCCAAAGGAAATAGTATATTACTTATTTCATTTGACATCTAAGAGAAATTTTAGCCTAGAGGACCAAGTAAGCATGGAAGAGTCTGAATATAGTGACAGGTGAGTGTGTTACCGGATGTAATTGTAGTCTGTGTCTCAGTTGACTCACCGGCATGCAAGCCATCGGAAGAGGTCAGGGCTGGCATGCTTAGTGCTTAGCTGCCCTTGCAAACAATCTTGGGGCCCCTATGAAGACTGGGCCAGTGAAAATTCAGAAAGAGGCTTCCTGGGTTTCTGGGCAAAAACATTTGAAATGTTTAAGACAGAGAACAAGAAGCCTATAACCCCAGTTTCCAGAACCAACCTTCTGGGGATTGTAAGGGAAATGAAGAGCTCTAGAATAAACCAGAAATGAGTCGGCAGTCACAAACGTGGGGTCTGTAATGTGTCGTCAGCATTTGGACCAGTCTGGAACTTACTCTGCCAATAGGATTTTTTTTATGTCAGTGAATACTGGTCTTTGTGATGTAGGATGGATTCTGACTGAAGCTAAAAGGATCCTAAGTGATAAATGGGTTATATTTAAACATATAGAAATTTAAATACAGCAATAATTTTAGTTGAATATTTTCTATTAGCATACTAATTTTCTTTGGCTGCATGTCAGGACAAATTTTATGCTTTTGACATGGAAGTAATTTATTTAGTTTCCCGAATTAAAAAGAAGAAATGGAATATAGATGTGCTACTAAGTTCTAGCTAAAACCGTCTTTTATGTATTTTGTTCCTATACAGAAACAAATATAACAGGGTTTCATTCTGAGAAGACAGTGTCCTCATCAATTATAGCTCTGTGAACCTGACCTGGAAATGTCTTTATGAATTGGCTGGGGTTCTCAGCAGGAATGCATATCAAAACTTGTTTTTGTTGTAGATGAAAGATTAATTAAGCAGTATTAGGTTCATAGTCTTTAGATGAAGTGAACTTTTAGGAACATTCTTTAGTTTTACTTCTAAGACTTATTTTTATTATTTTTAATTATGTGTATTTGTATGTCTGCATGTGGATATGTGCATATGAGTGTGGGTACCCATGGAGCTCAAAGGCATTGGTTTCCCCCAAGGCTGTTACGAGCTGCCCAGTGTGGGTGCTGGGAACTGAACTTGAGTTCTCTGGAAGGGCAGTTAAATGTTCTTAACCACTCAGCCATCTCCTCAGCCCCTCTTTAGATTTCTAAAGGGAAAAATTGTCAACTTAAATTTCCTTGAAGCCAAATCTCACATTTATAGTCCCTATTTAATTCTGGAAAGTGTTTGTCTGTATATCACCATCAGAACAATTCCCTTCTGCAGTTGTATAGTTTGAGAATTTCTTCCCGGTGAGGAAATTTTGACTTGTTGATATGTGTATGATGTCCTGCTTTGAAAAAACCAACCATCTTGGCAGATAAGCTGCAAAGTTCCTCAAAGACATTTTCTCAGCCTCATAGCAGTACTGTAGGGTGTGGACTCTCAAACCCGCTTCTCACAATAGCAGAATCGAGATTAAGCAGTTTCCTAATGTGCTCCAAATTACACCACCAGTGTTAACAGAAAATATGAACCCTGACGATGTGTTTCCTGGGACCTTGTCCTAACTGCTTGGCTCTAAGTAAGTGCAGACCCCTCCTTTGAAACTTGAAAGGAGACTCCCTAAGAGGCAGGGGCTTCTAAAAGCAGAAAATTCTGAAAATCAATGAAGGAGAAGTATTCTAAGCAAGAAAATGAGAGACACTTAACGATATCGATGGCACCATAGATGCTTCTGGAAGCCTGAAGTTAGCAGTTGCACATAAACACAGGAGCAACGTGTGTTGGTCTGAGCACTGTCACTGATTAGAGTGGTTTCCAGAGGCAGGGCAGTAAGAAGTACCATAGCTAAGGTCTACTAAACACTTCATCTGTTCCAGAAGTAGCCCCGATGTCTCTTATCCACGTTAACTCATTTCATCCTCTCCTTGGAAGCTGACTAAGAGCATCTCAAGGCTCTACACAGACTACTTACGTGTGAGCCTAGGCCATCCCATTCTAGACCTAATTCATTCAAGGGAAGGACAGTGGCCAGAGTGTTAAACTGTTCCCCAAAGGCATGCAGGAAGCAAACAGGCCCCAGTTCAGAGAGGAAAGAGCAAGTGCTCTGAAGCCAGAAGGTCATGTTTAAGATCTCCAGCTTGCAAACCACATGGGCAATTATGCTTAACCTCGATGAGACCCTCTGTATAATAGAGGTAATTATCCTTGCCCTACCCACTCTCTAGGTTGTTGTAAAGATCAAATGAGGCTGTGTGTGTGAAAGTACATTATAAACCTTGGCATGCCATTAAATACCGCCACGATTATTGTGCCACCATGAGAGGGGTTTGGCATCAGGCAAAGACTACAAACTCTTTGTCTCCTCGGTGGGCAGATGACCCCCAAAGTTTGTTTTCAGCTGCAAGCAGAGAGATCTTGTATGCAAAGCAGGGTTTTCAAAAACAACAACATTGAAGAGTATCAGTTTGAATGTTGATAAGTGTTTTATAAATAGCTGCATAATTAGCATGTACTTACTGCAAAAAGTATACATAATATTTTATTCCCTGTTGTAGGCTGTAATGAATCTGCTGTCTCCACATCCTAGGAGGTTTTCACTTACTTTCCCTGTGATAATTTTAATACATGGCACCATTATTAGCTGAATTAAGAATAAGTAAATGAGCAGTTAAAAAAAATACAGAAAAATTACAGGTGCCTGTGGTGAGTAAGATAATAACTAGGTAAAAATATATGAAATAATTACAGTGTTTGAACGGCAGAGCCGGCATGAGGAAAATGACTCAATGGAATATCAAGCCTGCTGTAGGGAGAGTAGACAGAGTGCAGCCTGCCTGTGGCCTTCACCTCTTCCCCTTTCAACCCCAAACACACACCCAGTCTCCCCTCAGCCCAAGAACATGACGCTGAGCCAGCTGGTCCTCTTCCGTGGAGACAGTCACTCTGGAAGCTTGCTTGTCACCGTGTACATTCAGCAACCAGTAGTGAGAGATCCTGTTTAAGAGGTGTGCCAGATGTTTGGACATCTGTGTGGACTTCCTATACCTGGTGGCATTGAAACCATTATGAACTGACTCAGAAACAGATCTATGACCTGTGTTTGACATCTTCGTGGAGAAAAATTTCAGGTCATTTGGATAAAAGTCTGGAGGAGCTGTGATATTTTTGAAGTATTTTCTGGAAAGGTACATTCTGTGTTAGCATTTCCCAATTGTGTAATGATTTAAGATAGTTAACCAACCAGTGTCTGAGGGCTTTTTTGTGCCCAGTCCCCAAATAGTAAATGTAGAGATCCACTGTGTCTTTAAAACTTGAACCCAGCCCTTAAGAGTTCTGACTTCGTGCTCCTGCATGCAGAGACGTCCGTCCCCTTTAGAGAGAAGGCTGAGGCTGGAACTGGAATAGTTGGTAAACGTGACCATGTTGGGTTAGTCACAGCAACATTGTCGGCAATGAATGCAGTGCAGATGGTCTAGTTCATACATTAGCAGCTCTGGCCTCCCTGACTCAATTTACCCAAGCAGCAGCACTTGTACTTTTATTTTTTGCATGTTCTGTGTATGCTGTGAGAATTTGGGTACATTTTTCTCCATCTCCAGTGAATTTTCCTTATACCCAACAGACTTCTAAATCTACTACATAGCACATGTTTAATAAGGAAATGGATATTATATGAACTAGAATATAGCACCCACTGGGGAAAGACTATTGAAGGGATACAAGAACTTGAGTTCCAGTCCTAAGAGTTTCACTGTTAGACTCTGGGAAATCATTTAATCTTGTTCTGCCTCAGTTTTTTTGATCGAGTTGAAGGAAATGCTATCAAAGGGCTATGAAAACTATGATTTCTGCTCCATCTGAAATCAGCTGTACATAAGTGACATAAGTCTAGCCATTTAAACTATGTATTTTCTTACAGACCTTCAACCCTTCTCAAATTTGGGGCAGATTTTTGTGGGGGTGAACAGAACTCACTCCCTGGAGCCATCTCACATAGTTAATTACCTGTGAAGTCTTCTCTATGTCCCTTAAGAAACCGATTCCAGGGCCTGGGGAGATGACTCAACTAACAAAGTGCCTACTGTGTGCACGAGAGGGCTAGGTTCATGCTGTTGGTTGGTCTTTGATTTTTTCTGGGGGGCCCCGCCACCCAGCTCCCAAATAAATGACACGTGGAGGCTTATTATTGCTTGTGAATGCCTGGCCTTAGCTTGGCTTAGTTTCTAGCCAACTTTCCCATCTACTTTTTGCCTCAGGGCTTTTCCCGTTCTCTTACTTCTGTAAATCTTACTCTTACTCCGTGGCTTGCTGTGTAGCTGGGTGGCTGGCCCCTGGAGTCCTCCTCCTTCTCTAGCTGCTAGCTCTTAGATCTCCAATCTCTCTTCCCAGATTTCTCCTTCTATATATACTCTCTGCCTGCCAGCCCCACCTATCCTTTCTCCCGCCTTGCTATTGGCCAGTTCTTTATTAGACCATCAGGTGTTTATCAGGTGTTTTATACAGGCCCAGTAACACAGCTTCACAGAGTTAAACAAATGCAACATAAGCAAAAGTAACACACCTTAAATTAATATTCTACTACAGGTTCAGATCCCCAGAACCCATGTAAAAGCCAGGTATGATTTGTAACCTAGCAATAGAGGTAGGATGGAAAATAGGCAGATCGCTGGTGCTTGCTGGCCAGGCAGTCTAGCCATTTGGTAAGTGCCATGTTCAGTAACAGACTCTGTCTCAAGGGAAATAAATAAACAAAATGGGGAGTGACCAAGGAAGACGTCTCCCACCAACCTCTGGCCTTCTCGTGGATATGTGCATGTGTGTGAGTGCGCATGCACACACACACACACATGCACACACACACACACACACACACATGTACACGCACACACACACACACACACACACACACACACACACACACAGATGAATGCACAGACATTCAGGATGTTGCCTATGAAGGGGCAGAAGCTTTGAGCACAGGAAGAGAGAGGGACTTAGCTATAAAAATCATATTAACTCAACTTAGTTTTGTGAATATAAACATCTGTGACAGGAAACACCAGACTGTGTGAAGTAAGTCAGTTATGTTCCTATGGGGGGAACATCCTGAGCTTTCATAAGAAAAGGAGGAACACCCCCCCCCCTTTTCTTCCTAGTTTTGGTCAGTTCTATCTGCTGGGTGGTTCGGGCTAGAGATGACTCTAGGAAATTAGAATCGAGAGGAGAAAGGAAGGGAGAGGAGAAGAAGGAGGAGGATGATGATAATGAGAACAAGAGGACTCTCACATTAAGAATTTTGCTTCCCGCTGAGTGGTGGTCGTGCATGCCTTTAATTCCAGCACTCAGGAGGCAGGTAGATCTCTGTGAGTTCGAGGCCAGCCTGGGCTACAGAGTGAGTTCCAGGAAAGGTGCAAAGCTACACATAGAAACCCTGTCTTGGAAAAAAAAGTTTTTTTGCTTCCCTTAGAGGTAGGGAGACAGCTCAGTGATTAAAAGCACTGGCTCCTCTTCCACAGAGGCCTGGGTTCAATTCCCAGCACCCACGTGGCACCTCAACTCCAGTTCCAAGGGACCTCACACCCTCACAATGCACACATGCAGGCAAAGCATCAATGCATAAATAAATAAGTCAAACAAAAAACAAACCATGAAGTCAAAGAATTTAAAAAAATTCTCTTCCCAAATGAAATTATTTTTGCTAACATAAAACAAGCACTAATGTAGAAGCCCTGTGGTCACTGTTTGGGACAGTGGGCATGAGAAAAGCTGTCTGGGCTTGTTAGCCTTGCTATTCACTTCTGAGGCATTTGGCCAACAGATCTCTCCCCCAGAACCTTAGGGGTTTTTTCATCTTTAAATACTTCCTCCTAGGTTTGTAGGGAACACTGTATGTGTATGCTCATGTGAGCATACTAAAGATGTTTTATGAATGTAAACTTCTACATACACTTGAAACATCATCATATTAATTTGCCCAACTATGTATTCTGTCATTTATTATAGACCAAAAAAAAAAAAAACCAAAAAAAAAAAAAACCACAACTAGATTTCAACATCAGCAGAGAGGTCAGGAACAACCTGTGTGCTGACATACAGGGACAATACAGACCCTGATGGTTAGCCACAGGTGTCCTGCTGGTACTGCCCAGCCAGCACATGGGCATTTGCCCTGCTTCCTCAGTCTTAGTGAAGACAACCTGGATAACTATGATTAAATACCCTTGGTACCAACTTGCGCTTTCAGACTGTTTCATTGTCATGCACACAGGAAAGAGTCTCCTCTCCCTTCATTTCAGCGTATCTCCCAGTGCAATATTCCAAGAGACAGGACCTAGGTCCATCATACCCCTACCACTGAGCACTGTGGCTTCCTCTACAGAGGACCTTTACTAATGATAACTCAGTTTGAGTGGTTTCTTGGCCCACATACTCGTAAAAGACTTGGAGTTTTCTTTCATAGTTCACTGTTTTATTTTAAAATACATTTGCCTCTTAAAAACCAAATTGAAGAGCTGGAGAGGTGGATGTCTCAATGACTAAGAGCATCTGTTGCTCTTGCAGAAGAACTGGCTTTGTTTCACAGCACCCACATAATCATTTGTAACTTGAGTTCCAGGGGATCCAGTGCCCTCTTCTGGTCTCCGTGTGCACTGCATGCATATGGTGCACTTACATGCAAGCAAAGCACCTACACAGATAAAATGAAAAACAAATAAATCATTTTAAAAAGCAAATCATCACTTTCTTCATTCCATATTGAGGTGATTTTCCTAAATCTAGGGCAAGGGCTCCCACTCTGTACACCAGCTCAGTAGAAACCTCCATTCCCTTTGATGATGTCACCATCTTCAAGTGACTCTTGTGTAATGAACTTTTTAAAGACTCTAGTCCATATAGTCAGGGAACAGTGTGATATTCCTTTAAAGTTGATATGACATGTTCAGGAATATATGCACATTTTCACAGTCTAGGGCCATCAGAAAAAACGTTTTTCCTAGACATTATCACTTAGTTCTAGCAAAGTGGATAGAGAGAAGCCTAGGTTGAGGGGAAGGATGAAGTACATAACTGTGGGTACAACTTGAAGTCAAGGTAGCTGGTGTAGAAAGTGAGCTCAGAGGAAGCCTGGCATGGTAGGGCCTTTAAAACACATTCTATTCAGATTTTATAATTTTACTACCTCATACTTACCAAGGTTGTCCAAACCCCACAGCCTCGCCTCCATCTAAGCCATTCTTACTTTATCCTACTCACTCCAGAAACGAAGTTTTGAAATAGTACTTTCTGCGGCCTGATCTCAGCTCAGTCTCCATATGTCTTCATTCATTTTGTCCTCGCACTAGAACACCTGACACTCGGTCAGTTACAAAGAAAAAAGTGGATTACGTCACAGTTCTGGAGGCTGCAAGTTCAAGGTGGCCACATCTGCTCAGTGTCTGATGAAGGCATCATCCTGCTCCAGGAAGAAGGGCAAATGGGCATGTAAAAAGAGAGCTAAGAAAGGAGCCCACACGCCTTACAGCGATCCACTCTAGAAAGAACCATTCCATTCCTGAGAACTAATAAAATTAAGGAAAAGAGACCACAAGAAGGCAGCTTATTTTTGTTATGTTAGTTTGTGGTCCCTAATTCTCTTTGGATCAGCCTCACATTGCTGTTATTAGATATATCTGAAGAGAAGCCGGAAAGTTTCTCAGTTCACCTCATTTCACAGGTGAGCAAACAGAAGTCTGTAGTTCCCAGTGACTCAAATCAAAGCAACAGACAGTGGGAACCAGAGGACTCAAGCCCAGATTCTCCAGGCCTCTGCTGAGCCAACCAGCACCTGCGTCATTAGTCAGCCCCCAACAGTGCTGATACCTGCCGTACGGGATGGTCACAAAACTTTATAACCAGTGTTGCGCTTCTTAAGAAAGAAAAACCGAGTTATGCATATATATTTATGCATATATATGAGCAAGAGACCAAAGGGTTAATCAGAAAAGAAATAATTTTCACATAAAGTGATCTGTCTTCCCTCTTTTTATTGTAAGCTCAGAGAGAATTGTAGCAATACAGCTTGAGCAATTTTCTTTTTTATGAATCTCGTGCTCAATTTATGAAAGCCATTTTGCAAGCCATTTACATGCAGTAAACCTTTGCTTTAAGGTTCTGTCGTTTGCCTTGATCATGATTATTTATAGTTCTCTCCGAAAGGCCCTTTCTGGTTTAGCTCTGGCGTACAGCACTACCCACGAGGCCAGTTTCTCCGGTGCCTTCTAAGCCGTGGCCATCAGCTAGGACGTGGGCGGTCTCGTTGCTTGGAATGTGGTCCTGTGGGAACAGAGCTCTCTGCATCGGGAGTCTTGGACTTTCAAACCAGCTGTACCCCTCCCTGGGTAATCACAGCCTTTCATGTGCCTTTTGTGAATGTTGCTTTGCTCACTTTTACAAAGGAAACAACAGTGTCTTCACCAGGTGGTGAGGCAGAGCTTCACCGAGGTCCTTTGTGTATATTTTATAGCATAAACTGTAAAAGCTAAGTTGCTTTATGAACTAGGCGATTATGACATGAGCTACTATAAATCACTAAAAAAGGAAAAGTATGTCTAATCTAAAATACTTGTGCTGTCCCTGCAGGAGTGTCAATGGCAGCACGGCCCTTTACTTTTGGCATGTGGTAGGCACTCAACTAAGTGTTGAATTCTCTTGATGAGTAAATTTGTTTGTTTGTTTGTTTGTTTTTGTTTTTCGAGACAGGGTTTCTCTGTATAGCTTTGGAGCCTGTCCTGGAACTCACTCTATAGCCCAGGCTGGCCTCGAACTCTCAGAGATCCACCTGCCTCTGCCTCCCAAGTGCTGGGATTAAAGGCATACGCCACCACCGCCTGGCGAGTAAATAAAATTTTGAGATGAAAGTCGAGGCATGGAATAGAACGCAGGATGAACAACATCAGCCCAAGCCTCCTACGGCTTGTACTTAAGATGGCTAGCCATTTGTGCACAAGTTGACAATGAGGTAGGATGTGGCTCTAGGTAAGAGAAGGGGGTGTGGTATAAGGAGGGTCTGGAACCCTCATGAGGGACTGATTATGTAAGGATGTTCTCTCCCTAATGCATAGTGAGTTTATCTACTTCCACCTTGCTTGTTCATATAAACATGGTCCTGTCAGGACAGGGTGCACACCCAGAAGAGTTAAGTTGAAATTCATGTAAAAAAGGGGATCCTAAAGCTGAGTGGTGGTGGCGCATGCCTTTAATCCCAGCACTTGGGAGGCAGAGCCAAGCAGATCTCTGTGAGTTCGAGGCCAGCCTGGTCTATAGCACGAGATCCAGGACAGGCTCCAAAACTACACAGAGAAACCTTGTCTCAAAAAGCCAAACCAAAAGAAGAAGAAGAAGAAGAAGGAGGAGGAGGAGGAGGAGGAGGAGGAGGAGGAGGAGGAGGAGGAGGAGGAGGAGGAAGAAGAAGAGGATCCCAAAGATGTGGGTATAATTATGGGACCCAACAGGATAAAGCAAAGTACCCAGAGATAAGCAATGGGAAATCACATGACTATCCTGAGAGGTGAAATACAGCTGAAGCTAGACCCTACAAAAATCTTTGTCAACACATTAGTCTATGTAGTCTGTTGTCTGATTCCTCTGTCAGCTATCAGGTAAAAATGAGCAGGAGTCCCCAAGAGTGTGTATGTGTGTGCTTCAGACCCTATGGTGGGGAGTCTCTTGGAGGACCAGTGTGGGAGATCGCGTCAGTCTGAAGCTGGGATCTGTCATTCTCTGCATTACAAGTAGCTCATTGAAGTGGGTGGGAAGCAGCTCTGTGGTTTCCTTGACTCCTTGGCACTTACCACGCACAGCCTTCTCAAGGTACGGAGCAGGAAAGAATGGACTATGCCCTCAACAACAAGAGGCGGGTCATCCGCTTGGTTCTGCAGTGGGCTGCCATGTATGGGGACCTCCTCCAAGAAGATGATGTGGCCATGGCTTTCCTGGAGGTATGTGGGGGTCATCCACTCCAAGACTATCCTTTTGTCCCATAGCACAGGGGTGTACAGCAAATTCTATAGAGATGTAATTGCCAGTTTTAGACTCCGTTAGCATGTTCTCTGTCAGAGAGGTAGTGCGATAAATAAAAACCTCATCCATTATCCCACCACCCTAACTCACCAAATGGTAGCATTGCAATGTGTTACCGTCTACTCTCTTCTCTTCCTGTGTTTGAAAGATGTGCAATCACGTTAGCACCCAGCATTTTGCAGGCTGCTTTCTTACTTAGTTCCATCAAGATTATTCCACATCAGTATGATCTTTGTAATAAAAAGTTCTGATTATTCATCAGTAGCTATCCACAAAGGCACTCATCTCTGCCTGTATTGTACCATTTTCTCCTTCCCAGAATAATTGTACAACAAACATTTTTGTGCATGTAGATCTGTCTTTAGTTACTTACTCTCTTAGGAGGAAGATTGCTAGGACAAATGGTAGGTGGACTTGGCTCCTAAGAAGCCGACTGATTCAATAAGGAATTGCCAGGGCAGCCAGGAGGCAGTTCTGAATGGACGTCGCTTCCTTGGTCAATACTACTGGCTCAGCTGTCTTTCTATCCTGTGGCTCACTGCAGCAGAGCTTTGACCTTTAACACTAGGTTAGGTAGTAGCCCATATCCACTGGTAGAGACCTGTACTGCTAATGGAACCAAGTTCTGTATATTACTGGCTTTTTGTTTCTGCACATAGCTATCCAGAATGAAGTTTGCTAATTCAGCACACTAGGAGGTAACCTACAGCAACTGACATGAAAATACTACATATGCTGTAATAAATATTTAAATTCTATGAATTATTTATTTCTGGGGTTCTCCATGTAGTATCCCAGACTGTAGTTGGTGACAGGTAGCTGACACAGGGAGACATGACTCTCCCAAGATAAGGGGGACAACTGTACTCACTCTCCTCCAGAATTCCACACGAACACTCCTGTACAGGTAGAAGACAGCGTGGTTCTGTTTCAAAATTTCCAGTCTGTTTGCTCTCAAATTAATTTTCCGAAAGAATTATGTCTCCTTCTTCCTTGCGTCATCTTTGATGAGGCCTCAGAGACAGTAGACTGTGGTGGGAGGTGGAGTCATTCAAGGAGTTAGGATTTTGAAAATAAGAAATATGGTGGCTTGAGACCATGTGCTGATTTGGGGCCCCTCCCTTAACTACCATGGTTGCCATGGTCGGCCATGGAGGCCACTGCTCCTGAGAGGCAGGGAGAATAGGTGCTGCTGCCACTCCTGGGTGATGGGCACAGCTCTGAGGGCATCAGATAGGATGGTGGCACAAGCCCACAGTGTTGAGGACCGGGACTGCGTTTGTACCGTCAACAACCACACTGGTGGTATATTAAATAAACAGCAAATACTAAAGTAATATCACAAATAAATATTAAGCTGGGTGGTGGTGGCATATGTCTTTAATCCCAGCACTCAGGGAGGCAGAGGCAGGCGGATCTCCATGAGTTCAGGACGGACAGAGCTACACAGAGAAACTCTGTCTCAAAAAAACCAAAAGAAAAAAATTATTAAAATTTCTTGGGGATACAAGAGCAAAAAGAAAAAAGTGTTTGAAGTGTAGATTGTCAGGTGGTGTATTCTTCCACACAGGTGTCATATAAGTTCACTTCAGTTTATTGTTTTAATTTTTGTTGTGGTAAAATGTAAACAACCTAACATTATTTTAGCGATTTTAAAATATACACATATTCACTGATGGTCATTTCATCACCATTATCTATTTCCGGGACCTTTTCTCATTAGCAATTTTTAATGTAAATGTTCACTCCCCCCTCCTTCTCTTCCTTCCTCCTCCCCCTCCCACCCTCTCCTCTCCATGAGGCTATAGTCTGGGGGTGCTAGCAACACTCATGGTCTAGGAGCGAGGCTCTTCTGCTCTCTAGACAACCATGCTCCGTTCAGCCCTCGCTAAGATCCTGTCACCTTTGCTGATGACAGGAATTCTACGTGTCTGTATCAGATGATGCCCGGATGATGGCTGCCTTCAAGGAGCAGCTGCCAGAGCTGGAGAAGATTGTCAAACAAATGTAAGGAGGGGCTTTGCTCTGGGGTGTCCTTTCCCCAACTGAGTGCCTGCCTCATGATTAGAACATCCTCCAAAAAAAGTCTTTGCCTACAAAAATGGCTAGCACTGGTCTATCATTAGTCACAACATGTTCTGATTTGTGTCGCAGGCCCCAGGCACAGGTGGCAGTGAGGCTGGGCGAGTAGAAGGCTGGATGCCCTCTTTGCTAGCAGGCTATGGAGAGGGAACCTGTCCTTTGACAAGTCCAGTTCTAGACACATGGGTCCTTACACTACCCAGCAATAAAATAGTCCGTGGGCATTTGGGGACATTTGAAGACAGTTACCCATATGGGAAATCCACTCTCTGCTGCTAAAGCTATTCATTGAAAATATACCTGTCCTTGTAGTGGTGAATTTGGGGGCTTTCCATGCTATTAATGAACTGTTAGGTTAAGTACTGGAGAGTGAGTAAGTGATAAGATTGACTTTGAAAGCCAGGAGCCAGGGCATTTAACCTCAGGTCTGCTCAGAATCTGCCTGTGGCTTGGCTGCCTCGCTGCACCTTGACCTCTGACTGTTAGGATGGGGGGCGGGGGTCTCCCATTGCCTCCCAGAGAGATTGTGTGATTTCACTGCCTAACACAAGATTGAAGTAATGTACAAATAAAGCAAGCTGAAAGAACAGTAGCGACAGTATTCAACGGTGGTATTCAACAGTGTGCTTTCTCTACTTCCTGTAGCTCAGAAGATGCGAAAGCCCCACAGAAGAAGGTAAGGGGTCTTCAGAGCCCAACACTGTCTGTCTGTACCCTCTAGCATTATGATTATTCGGAAACCCTGGATTACAGTATATTGGTGTGATGTCTCCTTTGTATATACAAAAATCAATTCGCTTCATTCCGGGGCTCTAATTGCTTCTAGACGCGTCTTCTCTTCTCTGAGTTGTTAGGGCACGTCAGTCACTTGCTCTCTCTCACATCACTGTGGTTATTACTTTTCCAGCACAAGGTGCTTTTGCAGCAGTTCAACACAGGGGATGAGAGGGCCCAGAAGCGCCAGCCTATTCGTGGTTCTGATGAGGGTGAGTAATCTCTCATGGGAAGTATTTATAGTCAGGCTAAAATCTGCCCCTGGAGATCATCACCTTGAAACCACAACCAAAAACAAACAAGCAAACAAACAAACAAAACCTACCTGCTCTTGGGTGTGGCCCTTGGACTCCTGATAAGTCATGTTCTTGGAGTCTGGTACCCAGACAGAGCTGAGATGCTGGCCCACACCTCACTGACACGGCCTCTCCTCAATTGTCCCTATCTCTTAGAAGAATGTGTGTTCTCTCAGGGCTTGGTTGTCAAGATTATCTATGAAGAACCGCTGGGAAGGCTGTGGGAACCTTATGGATTCCCGGAGCAAGGTGCAGCGCTCCTTCCCCTGCCCCGCTCAGAGCTGGGCTTCCAAGCAGGGAGTGTGCTCAGGCCCTGACCACAGATATCTAACTACTGTACAGAGCTTATGTTTTTCTCTGAATGCCCAAGGCCATTTTCTCACATTGCCAACTGTCTCTGAAGTTTTGTTTAAGGTCTACTGCGTGGACCATACCTATACCACCATCCGGGTGCCTGTAGCTGCCTCCGTGAAGGAGGTCATCAGCGCGGTGGCTGACAAACTCAGCTCTGGAGAAGGCTTGCTCATAGTCAAGATGAATTCTGGAGGAGGTAACAGCCTGGATTAGTATGGGGGGCTTTTGTGAAATAAGCCATCCTGTCCAATGAAAACCATGCAAGGAGCGGGCGAGGCCGTTTGTGGCTGATCCACAAGGATGGCAGAGATTGTGTGAGCTTCCAGGAATAACAGAAATACTGTGAGAAGAGGTGGGCTTCTCCGATGTCTAACATCCCCTATCTCAGGGGCCCACAGAAAGGAGAAGAGGAGAAGTGATTTATGGGAGGCAGCTGGGCCCGTAATCTCAGGCATCTGTCAGCCTGTGGCTCTTTCCGTCGGAACCATAAAAACTCTCTGGGCCTCAGTTTCCCGAGAAAGGTGCATGGAGTTTGACCAGCTAAGGTTCCAGGTGTCGGCAGAACTGAAGCTGGGGTGGTGTAGGACTCATTCTTTTCCCTTGATGACAATTTCCTCCTTCCCCAGCAGAGCCATGGAGCCCAGCTGGTCTAATAACATGAGCACTCCGCTCCCCAACCTGGGACTCAAACTCTTTCCTTGTCCCTGGTTATATCCTACCTGAAATGTCATCTTGTGTCACCATGTATGTCCTGACCACTTTCATGTAGCAATGACAGAGATGAATTAGACACCCTCTGTGTCCGTGAGTCACTCCCAGGCCAGGGAGGGGTTAGGAACTAAATGAACATTGGCACCCCATGCTGGCAGGGTTGGGAAGCGGTCACCCACAATGCAATGGGAGGGTGTAGGAAGGAGCCAGGAGGTCAAGTCCCCAGTGAAGGCTTCACGGCCATTTGAGGGGTCCTTTAGGAATGGAGGGAAGCATTTCTGGCTCGTATGAAGGTAGATGATTGCAATGATGCAGGATTTTAAAGTGGATGATGGCTTCTCAAGTAAGTCCTCCCCTTCTGTTTTTGTCCCAGTGGGTCTGGACCCAGGATGACTGCTATGGTTCATTTATTACATTCTTCCCATAGGTGTCCCAGTATACTGGGTATTCACTTAAATGATAGTGTGCTGTTGAAGCCTGCCCCTTGATGTCCCATCTAAAATCTTTACTGCCCCCTGACACATACTTTCTAACCTCTTCCCTGCTCTACTTTGTGGCCCTCATCCCATCTCACTAACACACACACACACACACACACACACACACACACTCATTCATTATCCCTCTGTGTTGACTGGGATTTTTATCTTTTATTTCTCTGTAATTATATTTTATCTCTATCTTTTCTTTATGTGTCCCTAGTGTCTGGAATGTAGTAAGTACTAAATATATATTCAGTAAACTAATTCGTAAAATATAGACAAGGGCTTAAAGTTGTTAATGCTGTGACCTTCCGAACTGGGAGCAAGTGAAAACAAAAAGATATATTTTGGCAACTAAAATCTGTGAGACCTCTGAAGCATTCCCCCAAGGTTTCTAACAGTGATCGTTCTACCTCCAAGGGACCAGGCTTTGTTACTATCAAGAAACCTAACTTGCTGTACAAATGGCTGTGTGGCTTTTGTAAATAATTACGGTTGCGGAGTAGATCTGGGTGTTTCTGCTCCTGTTGTGTGGTCATTTCTGATGGCATCCCAAGCACCGTGCAGCCATATGAAAGTTCTGTCTTTTTTATTCAGTGGATCCCTCTTCACCCCTGCGTTTTATGCAGGCGCATTTCATGTTCCGGTAATTCACCAAGCTGGCAATTTGTTGGTGTGATTAGGGCAGTGCAGCAAATCTCAGATGGATTTAATAGGCAATCTCCTGCTTTTTATGTTCACAGAAAAGGTGGTGCTGAAACCTAATGATGTTTCAGTATTTACGACACTCACCATTAATGGACGCCTGTTTGCCTGCCCGCGAGAGCAATTCGACTCATTGGTAGGTGTGAATGGCCTCCTCGGAACAGTGTGTGCAATCAGAAAACCTTGTCTGCAGCTTAATTTCACAGCCACACTGAGGCTGGTGGCTGAACATTCTCGACTGCCGTGTGTCTTGTTCAGCACTGTGGTCTGTCAGGAAAGCCTCAGGTACTCACTGGAGATGCTCCAAGCTTCAGATGCTCTTCTGTGGAAATTAGCCAAGCCACACTGCCATGGGGACATGGTTTAGTGCTCAGAACCTTGGTTGTGATTCATTTTATTGAAATGTCTTTAAGTTCAGTATTAATGTTCGAAATCGGAATGCTCAGATCAGGAGGGCAGTGATTAAAAAGGAAGCACCAGTCTGAGGAGACTCCTGGGGGAGACAGGTGGCAGGGCCGCCATCAGGTCTAGAAGGGCTCCTCCCTCAACATACTCTCAGGACCCTCAGAGGGATAGCAGAGGTCAGAACACTTGTCCCCAGCCACCCAGAACTCCTGCGAAGAAAAGACACATTCATTTCTGTTTATCCTATAACAGTTAAGTGTGGAATTGACTAGCCATTAAGAGATCTTAGAAGCCACAAGACTAGGTTCAGTTTCACAAAGCTGGTTTCCTCTGTGTCTGGACCCATGGGCTTCCCTTGTTAAAAAAGAAAAAAAAAGACAGTATGTGGATGAGAGGTAAACTCAAAATTTGGAGAGTGTTCCATTTCCTTAGTAGACGGATCTTGCTAGAACTTCAGATGGGAGTCAGGTTAGAGCGTGTAGTCGGAGTCCTTGGTAGAGTGTGAGGCCCTGGGTTTCGTCCCAGCACTGCACAAGATGTACTTCCAGATCTCGACAGAGCTCATTTTCCCTGGTCAGGACCCTGGTTTCTGCTTCAGGGAAAGCCACGGGGTTTTGTTCATTCATTTTTTTCAGATGTGGTCTTACTGTGTAACCCATGCTGGCCCCTAAGGATTTTGTTTGTTTGTTTGTTTTTGTTTTTGAGGGTTGTTTGTTTGTTTGTTTGTTTTCCAAGACAGGGTTTCTCTGTGTAGCCCTGGCTGTCCTGGAACTCACTCTGTAGTCCAGGCTGGTCCCAAACTCAGAGATCCACCTGCCTCTGCCTCGCAAGTGCTGGGATTAAAGGCGTGCGCCACTTCTAGGTTTTAATCCTCACTCCTTAGTCTCCCGAGTCCTGGGATTACAGGTGTGTGCCACCAGAGGCAGAAGGACAGCTCCCTGGACACCATCTTGTTTCACTTAAGGAAGAGCGAATGTTCCATGGTGCCTTTGACTCCCTACTCGGGCCCTCCTCCTAGCGACCAGCACAGGGAGAGCTGCACGGAGTCACGGCCCTTCTGTGTGTTCTTTGGGTCTTTAATCACCTGCCTTCAATTCCTCTCTGGATAAACATCTCTCCGCATTGAGCAATTAAGAAATAAATAAATGAGTAACCAGGAAACCACATAAAGACAGAAGCAGAAAAGTTGAGTCCACAAAGTTGTCCTCTGACCTCCCCGGGTGCCCTGAAACATTTGCCCTTCCTCTCCCCCCCCCCCCCACATCAGGCATGCACATAGAAATTTTGAAAAATTGCTGTGTGTCCAGCTACCCTCTCCTGGAAACTAACACCTTAAGCAGCCAGTGTTGCTGATGTTCCATGGAAGGTGCTGGGTGATGTGTTTGCCACACAGCGTGCTGGGGCCTCTCTTGCCTGCTGTTTCTTGGCTGCTGTGTTGAGCCAGGGGGCGGATACGTAGGCATGTGGACTGTCTCCAGCTCCCTGGGGGCAGACACTAACTTTTTAAGCTTCTGTTTATTGCACACAGTCCTTCGGCCTTCCAAGTTCTGGGCTCTTGCTTATCTTCCGTTTGAAGGCCTGAGTGGTTGGAAGGAATTTGCTTGGCAGCAAGGACCCTGGACACGAACCCCTCAGCTGGGGGTGCCATGTCTCTGTGTGCTCACAGAGGTTGGGCCTTGCCTGAAGAAGCCCCTTCTCAGACTTGCTAAAATGTTGCTGTGAGGACCATCCTTCTGAGGTCATCGGGAGGATGACTGCAGGGCAGAATGTCGACAGATCCACCAGCTCTATCAGCACACACTCACCAAGTGTCTGTTAAGCGCTCGGTGCTGTGCTAGCTCCTGTGGCCAATATGACAAGTGCCCCGGCGCATCTGTCCTTAGGACAATGACAGTCGAATTAGGATGAGAGTCACCCAAGTGGTCCAGAAGAAAATGATTTTAGTATCAAATCGTGCTGTCTACAACTGGTAGAGTGCCAGCGTTGATCCCACTGGGTAAGGGCTTGGCTTCGGGAGCGTTACTCTCCTGAAGTTCTGTTTGAGTATTAATGTTAGTACAAAGCCAGTTACAGCCAAGCTGCAGTGTGCTGGAATTCGGCTCTCCTTCAAGTCACTCACTGGTTCCTTAGACTTTTGTTATATCTCTGCCCCTTCGTTCCACGTTCTGTGGCTGTTTCGGACTGTGGGATAGTCTCAGAGACAAACCCTTCATAGTCCATGTTCCTCAAGGAGCTTGTGATGACCAGTGTGTCATCAGAGAGAACCGACTATGACAAGTTCCACTATGGGGAGGGGGGGAAAGTGTAGCACAATCAGAGAGGGATGCTAGGTGTAGGTTGCTTAGCCATCAGCTTGTCACTGACAATTAGCCCCCCCCCCCCAGCCTTTTTGTGTTAACTCTCTGGACATAGGACCGTGGTGATGCTATTCTTCCCATCACCTCCCCCCGGCATTAGTAAAAGTGTCATCTCTCAATGAGGTTGAGGGGAGGGGACTCTAGGGGTCCAGGGACGTGGGCTTGTCAGCTCTCAGACACTTGGGCTGGGCAGATCCTACGTAAGCTCTGCAGCGCCCCACCAGCAGGACATTTCCACAGGAAAATGGCACAAGGAAGTGTTTCCTGTGGGGTCCAGGCTCAGCATGTAAATCCCCCCCTTCAGAGAGAGGCACTCTTGCTGCTCATGGAAGAAACGTGAGGCGGGCCTGGTATTCCCACCCAAGGAAGATGGAGACTCTATAGGACTTTCTTTCACATCCTGGAGTGATCTAGGGATGACAGCCCAACATCCATTACCAAAAGAGCTTCCCATCTTGCTTAGTGTTGGAAACTCCACAGGACTTGTCGGGTTAATTAGTCCTATCTCTCACACGCCATGAAACCTGAAGGAAAGTGCTAGAGATGTGGGTAGATGGAGTCACTCCAGCTTCAGGGAAGGAGCCGACTCAGTGGATGGAGCCCAGAGCAGCTGTAGAGTGGAGCAGAGGGGCTGTGCTCACAGCGGCAGCTCTAGGAGGGGAGGGAGACCACAGAGAGCCAGCCTGACCTGAGCCATGGTCCTAAGACCTGGAATTTAAAAGCTTCATCTCCTGTTCCACCGAAGACTTGCCCTGGGCTGAGACCATTCTCACCTGGGCCCCTGAGCTGCGTGCCCATCAGCATCGGGGCTGTCTGCACCCTGAGCTGCGTGCCCATCAGCGTCGGGGCTGTTTGCACTCTGAGCTGCGTGCCCATCAGCGTCGGGGCTGTTTGCACTCTGAGCTGCGTGCCCATCAGTGTTGGGCCTGTTTGCAGTCGTTGCTTTCTGCCTGTTCTCCACGCTCTGCGGAGTGGGTTCACATCCAGCTCTGAGCCTGACGGTTGCACTAGCCACACTTCCCTGTGTGTTTGGAGCACTGTAACCCCTCCAGAAAGTGACCTAATTTGAGAGAGGGGACCTCCCTGGGCCAAGGACTGGGTTTACATGCTGCACTCAAATTGCTCCCATTTAATCCTCTTAACAAACCTTGGTATTAATACCCTAAGTTGCCAACTTAGATAGTATAACCCTGATTTCCTGGAGCTGGAGGCAGACAGTAAAAGATTAAGGGATCATGTCAAGCATGTGTTGCTGTAGTGGGGTTTATGTTTTCCAAGGCCAGCGCTAACACGATCTATTATCTTGCCTGTGACTAAACCTTGTCTCCTAAAGAGTCTCAGAGACTCTTTCAAAGCTGTTATTTGGTGCCTCTGTGCAATCTGTTCCTGCAAATCAGGTCTCCTGGCAGCTTCCCCACTTCCAAGCCACCCTTACCATCAGCCTGGCATGGGCCTTCCTGAGCAAAGCTTTTCTCGCTCACCTGCTCACTGGCTCTTTTAATCCTCCAGCACACACTGATTCCAAGTCTGCAGCATCTTTCAAAAGGTCCATTCAGGTGCCTCCACCTGCCTGTCTGTGTACCCAGTAGTCTAGTCTGTTGATGCTCTGTCTCCAGATGTTCAAATGAAGTCCAGCTAGTGACTGCATCCACAAGAAGCACAGCACCTGTTAGTGGAGGGGCACTCTATTATACTGTAAACTTGACTGCTCATCCCGCAGACCGAACTTTCCAGTGCGGGAACCACCCACACCCTGAACATGTCATTTCTTTGGTGTCTAGAACACAGGGGGCATTTATTGAATACAGTGGTAATGGTGATGCTGATGAAGCCTGTATAATATTAGTTTCTAACATGAGCCCTTTTCCTTACTAATGCTGGGGCTGGAGCCCACAGCCTTGAACATGCAAAGAAAGTGCTCAACCAGAGTTATATCCCTAGCCCTGTGACATGAATATTGAATATCTGAATAGTTAGCATCGTATTGGCAAATAGTGTTTTCCTCACTATGTGTTCTCAGTCTTTACAGGTAAGTGTTAAGGTTTTATACACTCCCTTGTCACTCACCTTACAAAGTAAAAACACTTTATAGAGCATTTCTCCAAATACAAAAGGAGATAAGTAAACCAAATGCAAACTTTTGACCAAGAGTCTTGGCCATAGTAGCAGAGTTTGGACTTGCCCCAAACATGGAAATAACTTCTCAGTCTAATAGCTCTCAGGGGCTAAGGACCTGGAAATCCTGTGTGGACTCAGTTCACAGCACTCTCCACCACCTCACCATTTTAAGGTGGTGTGTGAAGACATGGCTGTGGTAGCTTGACCTCAATCACCACCAGCAGTTAAGTGGTACTTACTGTGGGTGGAAATTCAAACTCCCATGCTAGTACTTGGCTTTAGAACAGTTTCCATGGGAACATGAGGGGAATGTCTTCAAGAGCATCTTTACCATGGAAAAGGAAGAGTTTCCAGGTACCTCCAAGCCTCAAGCAAAGGAGGACTGAGGTGTTTATCTAATTATTCTTATTATTATCAATAAAAACTCAGGAGTCAGATATTGGGGTAAGAACCTGAATGATCAGAGAAGTGGTGGAGAAGCAACCAGTAACCTCTTATCTCTTTTGTTCCTCCATCCAAAAGATGGAGACCCTCTCTAAGTCCCACCCTACTCCTTTCTGTCTCTCTGTCTGTCCTCAGTCCTCCGAAACCTCTATGGCTAATTTTGGTCAGCTAGTAGCTAGCTCCACCCTCTGATTCAAAGCAAACTTTATTGTCAGAATGCGATCAAAATATCACACAACGGAGACCCTTCCCAGGTCATCCTTTGCCGAATCTTACTTGCCATGGCTTGTAGTTGATTATGATGGTGGTGGTAATAACGATGATGATGATGGTGGTGGTGGTGATGATGGTGTGATGATGATGATGATGATGATGATGATGATGATGATGGTGGTGGTGGTGGTGGTGGTGGTGTGATGATGGTGATGGCAAAGATGGCCTTGAAGCAAGTACAGCAAACAGCAAAGGTATTTTTAACCTCAAAAACAACACTTCAAAATATGCCTCAAAGTGTTCCCCAAATCCTTTCCCATCAAAAACTCCCCAACGCATTTGACGCTCAGTACTTATTCCTTTTGTGGTTCTGATCCAGTTTTCCACAAACTATTCCCAGACTCCCTTGCCAGAACAAGAAGGCCCAACCACTGGGACAGTGGGAACTTTTGAACTGATGAGCTCAAAAGACTTGGCATACCAGATGACAACGTATGATTGGGAACTCTTCAACTGCGTGCATGAGGTAAAGTGGCCAGCCAGGAGTGTCCGTGGGTTGGTTCCGTAAGGTTCTGGAGGGGGCCCCCTTGCTTCACTCCACTGGCATTACTGGGTGCTGACATATGGAAGCCACATGATGGGTTTGTGCATGCTGAGCTTATAAAATCCTCAAATATTAAAGAAAAAAATCTCTGTGATGCTATGCTATGTCTTCCAGAGTCTATTAAGCCAATAACACCTAGTTTATATTTATATATTCCACACGCCTCATGAAGGCCCTTCAAATCTATATGACAAGTCACATCCGGGTTAGTGATTGAATTCACATCTGCTGCTCGATTGAACGCTTTCTTGACGAATAGAGGAGCCAGGCTGGCGTTTTGATTTAAAAGCCAACAAATAAGTGAAATTGTTTTCCTTTCTGTTCTAGCTGGAGCTAATCTACCACACATTTGGAAGGCATAATTTTAAAAAGACCACAGCAAACTTGGATTTGTTCCTGAGGAGATTTAATGAAATTCAGTTTTGGGTTGTTACCGAGATCTGCCTTTGTTCCCAGCTCAGCAAGCGGGTTCAGCTTTTGAAAAAGTTTATCAAGATAGCGGCTCAGTAAGTGTCTTTAACTTTGGAGGGGAAAAAATGAGTCTCTGAGCTGTGCTCTCGTGGGACCCATCTTAAAATGTAACGCAGGGTGGAAGAACTGCCAGCCGATGAGTTCTTGTAAGAGAAGAACGTCTTCTGGCTTTCTAATAGTTAACATCAATATATAAATTAACATCTTGGAAAACGGGTGCTGGGGGTCCAAGTGGGGCTCAGTTTTGCTCCAAACTCCTCAAATTGCCCCCCCCCCTTGTGTTTGAAGAGTGCTTTAAGTAAGCAAACGTCCCTTTGCAGAAACTTCTGTTGTAAGGCTTGAAGCCGGTGTCCCACATGACACGTTCTCACCAGTAGAGGGCAGTAGAACATGCTGGAACAACAGCTAATCCAACCCAGCCAGAATAAAATCAGTAAAAGGCATAAAGGCCAGCTAACCTGGTACTAGGAAATCATCTCCATAGACATCAGAGAAAGCACACATCTTATAAATATTCTATTTTAAATCACTTCTTGGGAAACAGTTTATTTGCTGCAGGGGCCAGCGAGGTTTCTCCCTGACATGAATTTAATCTTCTCT
This sequence comes from Peromyscus eremicus, assembly GCF_949786415.1. Lineage (NCBI taxonomy): Eukaryota > Metazoa > Chordata > Mammalia > Rodentia > Cricetidae > Peromyscus > Peromyscus eremicus. The sequence goes on from NC_081419.1 coordinate 50,535,999, forward strand.
TGCTATTTAGATACGCCTGACGACCTCCTGTTTACTTCCATGTTTTTGGTATCACCACAGTACTAAAAATAAAAAAGCTAAATGTGGCTTGTGGCTGTGAGACTCCTTCCCTTTCTAAAGGCAGAGCCCGAGCTCAGGAAGGTTGAGAGAACACGTGGCCCTGGCCAGGCAATTTTCTTGAGCCAAACAGTTCGGATCCCACACAGAGTCTGATTTCCAGAGCTAAACAAAGAAGGAAAAGCTACTTGGTGTTTTATAGGTGCCAGCTTGCCAAATGCCGTGAGTTGTTTTGCCAAAAATGCTGAGGGTACAATGGAATACCAGATCCTTTCAATTCACATGCGGCTTGCTCTTTCTTTGGAAAAGCTAGCTATTTGAAGACAGGTTTAGTCCAGTGTGGCCACTTTCCCCAGCAGCACGAACAGCCTCTGTGCAGCGAGCAAATGCCTTCATGTGTTTGGAATGAGTGGATTATGGAAACTATGACAGGGTGTGCTTTCCCATCACAGGGAGCATGTTTTCTCTTCACCGTAGCCAGTGAGTGCCAAGTGCAGCGGGGAGGGGAGAGGGAGCCTGCCCGTTACTTTATGGAGGCAACACAGAGGAGCCTCTCTAAACAACCAGGGATTTTTTTTTTTTTATGTTTCTGCTTTTGTGATTTGTCCTTCTTCCTTCTGACTCCTGTTGATGATTTAGGTGGACGTAGCCTTCCCTATATGTCAGCTGGTTATTCAACCATTATTCAGCCATGTTCTGAGGCTCCTGTCCTGTAAGGAACCTGTTTACTCAGTCCGGCTGTTAAAGACGGCAGACTGACTATCTGTAACCCAGAGTCTACGAGAACGAAACAGAAAGCTGTAGTCAATAGTGTCTGTTTGGCCTGCTGTCTTTCGAGGGCTGCAGCATTTTCTTTAAGCTCTTGGCCCTGTTCGGAGCTTAGCAAAGTTGACGGACAGGACAGGCACAGGCGTTTTTATTCTTTGTTCACATGAGAAGAAATCGAGGCGTGCAGTCATCTCCTGACTTGCCTTGAATGGTAAGCAAAGTTGGTAACAGAGCAGGTCCGAGCTCCAGGTCATTCTCCCGCAGTCTCGTATACAAGACAAGGCAAGTGTATGTCCGTGGTGACGTTAGCTCCTGACCTGGGAGCCATTAACCAGCATCATAATGTCTTTGCTTGTTTTCTCACGTGTGATCTGACCCAGTGTAGTTCCTCCAAAGTGTTTTTTCCTATCTCCACAGGCATGTGGAGAAGTGCTCATCGCTAGTCTCTGAGTTCGGTATGAGCAGTCAAAGCAACCATTCAATGAGCCTTCTGCAAAAAAGTTTATTCTAACACGTATTTATGGCGCCGGTCAACTTAGATAACCATAAGGATTTGTGGTTATCGTGAAATGAGTGCTTTCCCTTTTTAGGGGCCTGGTAGGAAGAACTTGGGGTGTGGGTGTTGTTTTTTGCCATCAGGTACACCAAGTACCTGGGATAATGTCACCATTTTAATAAGAATTTATAGGCTTGGTCCATGTGCTTCATTCCCAAATATAGATTCATAAATACTCATAATGGCATAAACACAGATTGTCAACCTCAGGTCAGCTAAACAGAAAATAAGGTTATTTTGTTATTGATACGATAAATTATCTCCCAACTTCAAACTCCTGGAGAGCAAGTGCCCAACCCCCCAGGACCAACCACACCTTGGAAGCTGATACTTTTCAACAATCTAGTGTCATTAATACAGGATGCAGGAGCCAGGGTGGCCACAGCATTGTGACATCCTTAACGTCTCCCTACCTGCCAGGTCAGAGCATCCACCTCCAGGTCTCAATTTCTCCAACATTTTGCCTTCCCTTTTCCAATCCCATGGGATGTCTTCCTCTTCCCCCTTCCAGACTCGCCACAGCTTTTCGTAAGTTTAGGATTATAATAACAACCCTCTGGGGAGGTGAATTGAAACTATTTCTCACAACCCAAACCTCGGTGGCCAAAACCACCAACTTTCTAAAACTGTAGTGGGGTGTCAGCCAGCAGAGCGTGGCTACCCAAGCAGAACTCCTACAGCGCGTTAAATCTATCACTGCCAGTTCATATAAACGAGTCCTGATGAATATTAATGACTATCAGAAAATAGAACTCTATTTTTTTTTTTTAAATCTTGCTCAAGAGTGGCATTCTGCTTAAACACGTGCCTCTGGTGTTTCAGCTGCAAGGAGTACAAGAATCTGAATTCCTTTTTTGCCATCGTCATGGGACTTAGTAACGTCGCCGTGAGCCGCCTGGCACTAACGTGGGAGGTAAGCTGCTGCTGGGATCCAGCTGTGACTTTTGCTTTCGGAATAAAAACAGAGGCTCACCAGTGAGCTCTTCTATAGAAAGAGCGCTCACACTGGTGTAACAATGGGAAAGGTGGGACCCTTGGAGGGAGATGACCCATCTCCTTTTTCTAGTTACCTCAGAGTGAGAGTTTAAAAAGATACTGTCCAGGTGGGGGCCGTAGGGGGAGGGGCGGGGAACCTTAGCGTTTCCATCTCTACCATGTAAATAATCATAAATCCAGGTCTGACATAGAACGTGGAGGAACAGCATTGCTCAGACGACTACTGCAGAAGTCACTTTGCACACAGGTTCAATTGTCTCCAAACTGGCTGCTTATTGCTTTTGCTCTGAGCTTCCCTGTGATTGAAAGAGGGCAGAAGATCCATTTTATCCAAGTAGTCATTTTGCTTCTGGGAAAAGCAGCCCAGAGGCCAACTGTTGGGAGCAGCAGAGCACCTCGTGTCTCCTAACCACTTGGTGACTCCTCCCTTCAGAGAGGAGCAACAGTTGGCATGGACTGTCTTCGGAGCCAAAGTTATGCAGGTGTGTTATGAATTTCTGTAACAGATAGGACGAGTGACTCACGGACAGTTCAAAAACACCTTCCTTTGTCATTAGCTTAGTACTCAGAGTGTGCTGATCCCCTTTCATGTGACACAGTTGAAGAAATACTAAACTCTAATAGAACATACTCACAAAAATAGACCCTTGATAAATATACACAAGCATGTGTAAGAGGCACCACAGAAAGCGGGCAAGGAATGTCTGCGAGCCCCACTTTGCCGTGGTGCTGAATAGCAACTGTTTGCGTCCACACTCCCCTTGAAGTTATTTTCTACCCATTTCCCTCCTGAAACTATTTTCTCCCCCGACTCTCCTAAAAATTTCCATTGTTTATAAGGCGGGTCCTCACAAGTCCTTCTGTCTTTAGTTTCCCTTAAAATTCCAGACAGCATGCAGCATCAAACAGTTCATCCCCTGAATATAGGCATGAGGGAATTGGTGAGGCCTGTGAGCCACGCCGCTGTATCGTTTTCCAGCCCGTGGAAGAACAGAGTTGGTGTGCCAATAGTCAGCAAGCAATGAAACCATTGTGCGATGTCCATCTCACTGCCCAAGCTACCTGCAACCTCTAGAGACCTATGATTCCCCGCAGGTGGCCTGCCTCTTGCTTCTGATCCCCCACACAGAGTCCAAATGAGTTGGTTAGAAGAAAGGAAAGTTCTAAAGTTTTTGATGACCCCTGGAGGCCAGCCAGCTGTAGGTCCCATGTGACAGCAAGCAGAGAACTATCTGGGCCCTTCGGGCTGCCTCAAAGGCCCCTAGGGAGGCTCCAACCAGCTAATTGGCCAGTTTATTGTCAGCAAAAGGAGACAGCTAATTGGCCAGTCCTTTACTTTTACCAGTGTAAGAGTGCCATGAGTCTATGAACTTCCCTTCCTGTCCTTATGTGTGTGACAGAAAAGATCAGCCTCTTTGGACGTAGAAACCATTTCTTTTGTGAGTTGAAGTGTGTGTGTGTCGTTCTGTAAGGAGAACTTGCACTCACGAGCATCTGTGATTTGGATTATTTCTCGGTGTTTGATGAAAACCTCCCAAGGGCTTCTCACACAGCTCCGGTGAGCAGCAGAGTGGCCAAAGGAACGGTGCATGACCTCGGGGGACTGTAGAACAGTCAGTGAGCAAGGCTGAAATAAAGAGGCTTTTGGTAAGAAGGGCTTGAAGCAGGGCGGAAACCCCCATTTGAGGGGACGCCACTGGGAATGCTGGCCTTGGCCTAGTGACACATTGGGAGGACCAGTCCCTGTAGCAGAGGACTGCCTGTGTGTGGTAGGGGCTGAGCTACCTTCTCTGGCCACACCCACTATATTTCAGGAGCACTTCCTGTTGCCCCACCCCCACTCCGCATCATGACAGCAAAATGCCTGCTGGGCTTTCCTTGCCATCCCCTGGATGGACTAATGGCCCCTACTAAGACTCTTCTTTTGAAACAGTGTGTAGACAAAAAGACTTATTACCACGTTGCGTATTTCCTTTGTCTGAGAATCTGGCTAAGTTAAGAGACCTAGGGTGACAGAGGTGTGATCAAAAGCAGACCGTATCAATGAATGTTGACACAAAGGTTCTAACCCACATAGGTTTGTTCAGTATCTAGTCTTGGATATGTAGTCCTGGTTGGCCTTGAACACACTATGAAGACCAGGCTGGCTTGGAACTCACAGAGATCCACCTGTCTCTGCTTCCAGAGTATTGGATTAAAGTTGTGGGTTGCCATGACCAGCTCCAAAAAGGTCTATTTTTTTTTAATGGACTATATTTACTATCCAGTGTGGTGATGCTCCATGTGACATCCTCAGACCCCTAACACCCATCACAGCTTTCAGCCTTGAATTCGTCATCTGAGAGATAATAGAACGATTCCCACATCCTTGAAAATGGGTACTAGGGGATGTGGCGGAGGTTCAAGGCATTGGCTTCCAGAAACAAAATAGGAGTTTTACAGGTGTTTAAATGGGAATATGACCGTCTGAGCCACACACCTGAGAACAGGTTGGAGTTTTCTGAGGACTGCAGAGGGCTGGTTGGTAGAGTAGTCGTAGAAGGTAGACCTTGCCGAGCAGCTCAGGGCTGCTGGGAATCTCCAGGTCTCGGTACTGCTGATGCTTTCCCACTCTCACAATGGGGAAACACATCGCTCTGCTCCACCTAGGTTTGTCAGTAGAAAGTTCAGCTTTACAAAAGCGACTCTCAGCAAAGTAAGAAGCCATGGATTGAAAGGGAATCTGGTGCTGATCTCCTGGCCTCTCTCAGCACGTGTACTGAGTGGTGCTGCCGGGTACCAAACCCGTAGACACGGAGAAGCCAGTGTCCTTGGAGGACTCTGGCGGTCTCCATTAGAGCCAGGCAGGGAAAGCATGCAGAAGGGCCTGTGTGGAGGGGCAGCTCGAAGCACGGAAAGGAAGTGGCAGAGAAGCAAGCAGGGACTGTGAACCCAAGCAGCCAGGGGTGACCAGCTGTGGCTTAGGGACACGCAGGCCCTGAGACTAACTCCCTCCATCTGTAAAATACAGGTTTCAACTACTCAAAGGAAACTGAGCACCCCTGTACCTCAGCACTGTTGGGCATGGAGGAAATACCAGTTTAAAAAAAGAAAAACTCTAAGAAGGCCCTTTTCTCACAGGCTTTCTTTGTAACGAAGGAGGAAGGCTGCATCATTCCTAAGACTCTTTTATCCTAACATTCTCCAGTCTAAATGTCTAATTGGGGGACCCAAAGAGTTAATAGAAACAAGGTTGGAGGGTCTAGGCCACTTGGAGTCTCAGGAATGCAGCAATCCTGATTATGAATCATCCAGTCAAGAATATATTATAAAAGCAGTCAGGCCAAGACATCCATAGCTTCTTGGAGTTCAACTACGTTAAAACTTTTCAAAGGCAAGTTCTCTATACTCCAGGAATTATCCTCAAGTGAGAGGGCACACGGTAGTTCATCCTGGCTCAGAGGTGTTTGACTAGGGGCCAGAAGAAATGCATTTCCCTTAGAAACGGTAGCACATGCAATCCATATCTAGATATAGGATCTGACAGATGTGTGTGTCATTTTCGTTTTATTAACAGAAACTGCCAAGCAAGTTTAAGAAGTTCTATGCAGAGTTTGAGAGCTTAATGGTAAGTGACAGTGGCTTCTTTATTCTGTTCACTGTCCGCATTAATCCAATTTCTGATTAGCTCAAGTTCTCATTGCAGAAATTTTATCTGTCCTTGTATGACTTTAAGAAGTTTATGACCCCTTTTAGTGCTGCTAAAACAAGCATGTCTGACTAATGAATGACACCCTCAGGAACTAACTTAAAGAGGACTTATGTCCCACATAAGGTCAATTTGTGTAACTTAGAAAAGCAGTGTAATAGGGTCCTACCTAACACAGCTCAGGTTGGCTATGGGTTGGAAGCTACATCTCTTGGCTTGCCAAAATTATGTCTCCCCGTTGTCTGGGAGGTGTTACCAGCCAGGAAAGGGATGAATGGGTCTTGCTGGGAGGCAGGGGATGGTTCAGAGGGCGAGTTAGGACTGGCTATGTGAGGTAGGGGATGGGGTGGGGAGCCAGCCTTCGGGAGGGAGGTGGGGCTCCGGGGAGTGGGGAATCTGTGGAGGTTTGTTCTACGCTGTTCATTTTTTGCATAGAGAGCAATGCTTCCCCTTGGCTCCTGTAGGCTCCTTCAAACCAGAATGGAAACGAACACACGATACTGTCTCACCCCTATGTGAAGTTGTTTTAAAACCAATCAAACCTGTTTAAATCTGCCTTGCTTCCATAGTTACATCTCACCCCAAATACCTGATTGTGGGATGATGAGGCTATGCATGCTAAGAGGTTAAAAAGGGGGTGTGGTATGTCTCACTCATCACTGACAAGCAACACTTTGTTTCTCCCAAGGATCCTTCCAGAAACCACAGGGCCTACAGGCTGACGGCAGCTAAACTGGATCCTCCCCTCATCCCTTTCATGCCCTTGCTTATTAAAGGTAAGCTGAAGACACACCCAGGCCAGGCAGGAGGGAGCACTTGAGGGGTGAAGATGACCTACACCCTCTGAGAGGGCTGTTTTGACAGAAAGACCCTCTTTCTACCTCCTGTGATTCCCTCCCGCTCTTGGGCCTAAGTGTCCCGGAAAGGGTTGGAAGGTGGGAAGGGGGTGGTATGAAAAGCCTGTGATTTTGAAGCCTTGTGAGTGGAAAGGGTTTATGTTAGAGATTTTACCAGCCTCAGGTAAAGTGATTTGGAAAGTTAAACACCTAACATAAAAGAAACTATTATCAGCTTTTTCAATGGCAGTGTTATGCAAATCCACCCGCATATGCTAATGGTGCTATTGTACTTTCTTAGTATGACATATTTCGGTTAGTGACTAGAATGTGGCTTTTATTTCTTTACAGATATGACATTTACTCATGAGGGGAACAAGACGTTCATTGACAATCTAGTAAACTTTGAAAAAATGGTACGTGCGGTATTATAACCTTAACCACAATGTTTTTTTTTAAATAACATTTGCATTTGTACTAATCAGGCAAATAGCGTCTGTGTGCTGCCATGTTACAAAGGTAGTCATACAGAATGGAGTTTTGAAACATTTGGTTCAAATTGGCTCCCCCTTTTGCTGTCAGCTCTCTTTTGTGGAGCTGAATGGTATTTGTGCCTTGGCTCACAGCAGCAGCTGGCTTTTATGCCCGGGTGCTTCTCTCCCTCCGCTGCCTGTTGTTCAAATGCACGAATGTTCAAGAGTGACTTCTGGGTTCCTTGTTGTTCGGTAAGATTTGTGCAGCTAGACTGCCCCAGGATGCCTTTGAAAAACGCTCCTCTGCCGAGGCTGACGGGAGCGCCTGTAGGTAAAAGGCCGTGCTGCGGCCCCTCTTTATTGCAGGGTATTAATCTGCGTGTGTATTGCTTAGTCTCATAAAGTTCACTCAAGTTCAGAGAGGGGACTTGGAGACTCAGAGATCTCCATGACGACCACGACAACAACAACAACAACAATGAAATGTCGGTAACAAAAGTGAAACTGGCACCTTCCTAGTCAGTACTTTCCAGCCGGTCCTCCCCCACCCCGCCCCCACCCGGAGAAGAGGGAATCTAGCAGAGGTGCTTTGTAGTTTGTGGTCCTATCTTCCGAGAAGCAATAAGGCAGACCTTGCCAGGGCCTCTCTTTACCTGCGCAGTCCATGTCAAGGGAATGCCACACTGTCTCCGAATCCCCGGGCTGCGTGTCGCCGGGAGAGACAGAGTCATAGGGCTTCGTTTCCTCCAAGGGGTTAGCATCTGCCCAAGATTGTTTTGCAGTGTGAATGTGGCCCTGGATTTGGAGCTTGGGGGACACTCGGATCCATACTCAGCTCCGTCCTTGTGCTCCTCCCCCACTGTGTGAGTGTTTCCCCAACAGAAAATGGGGCCCGTGCCTGCTTTCGCCATGCTGATGGATGGGGTCCATGGGGCATGAGTCTTTCTGTATGTCAGAAAGCACTGCAGCGTTCTTAGCAGAAACCTGTAATTCTGATTGTTTCTTGAAATCAAGCTAGTGTGTATGTCTTCGGGAGAATTTGAAACACCCCGCTGTGTGTGGGCTGAGGCTCAGCCCTGGTCGCATGGGCTGATGACTAGGAAGTATGGTTTAAGTCACTGTCTTAAACCTCTGAGGTTTAAGACTATAAGCAAAGACACCGCACCCATGGGCCAATAGTGATTCCTTGCTGACCTGTTAGCATAGAGAGCTAACATTCCCCAGCGTTTTTAAGAAAGACAAATGCTTGTTTTCCCAAAGTGGACGATTGAGCAAATAGGAAAAGTCCCTCTTTAGATCACTTATCTGGAACATTCTAAGACCAAGAAACAGCTAAGCCGACCGCTGAGCTATAAAATACACTCGGGCACAAAGATGTGACACCCAGCATTCCCTGAAGAGTTGACGACTTCAGTATTCTTGATACCTAACGTGGAGGACGTAGTCCAGAGCAAGCCAGCGTGGCCACGTACGCTGAGCCAGCCATCTACTGGGGATGCTGAGAGTTGTCTCTGAGTTTCTAGAGCTGTGTCCCCTCCGTAGCCTGCAGAGGGAAAGTGAAGATGACCCAGGAGTAGGCTCCTCATGTCTGTACCTCAGGTCCACAGCAGCTACCTCCTCCCTGCTAGGCAGTAAGCAAGGAGGTTCTAACTGTTCTGCTCTCTGGGTGGTCATGTTGGTTTAAGAGCCACTGACCAGTTAAACTAGTACTGCAGCTACAATGCACAAGCCTAAATTAACGACGGGCTGAAGGTCATTATGATAATTCAGAAGCACGGGAAGTTTATGTCTTTTCACTTCAAAATCTTCAGTGAGCACGGCAGCTCCACTCTGAGAAACAGTCGAGGTTTCTGGCTTCACCTCTATTCTCATTTCACGTGGTCCATGATGATGGGACGCCATCACATCCACCTCCCAGCTGTGAAGAAGGAAGATATGCTTCTTCCCACGAAGGCCAGGGAAGAAGCTGCACTCACCACTTATATTTTAGTGGCTAAAAAAGATTCATCACATGAAAGGAAGGCTAGAAAACATAGGCCTCGTTTGGGGTTTCAGTGTGCCTCACTAAAAAATCAAGGGTTCTGTTGCTGTGAAAGAGAGAGAGGGAGAGGTTTTGGAAAGTGCCTTTAGTCCTCTGTACCTCAATTTTCTAAGTTTTATTTTATTTGATAAATCATATTGCCAGATAGTTGATTTTAGAAATGTTCTTCCACAAGTTAGAAGTTTCTAGAAAATGAAATAGTTTCAAAAAGATTTGATTGGCTTTCCAAAACTGACTAATCAATGTGGTATTATCAATCAACATTGATCAGTCAGTGCTGGCTAGCTTTCCAACATTTTCTCCCATCAATCAGCCCACCCTTCCTCTTGGCCCAACCACATCACTGTTATCCACGGTTCCCCTTAGGTGTCTTGGAGAAGGTTGCATCTTCTTTTCTGGATTGTTATCAGTCACCCATCAGCAAGGACCAGGTGTGAGCAGAGTTGGGAGTCTGTGTGAACCTGCTGGGCTCTGTCCTCAGTGGGAACTCCTGACAGGGCAGAAGTCACCAGGGCAGCCAGGGACACCAATGGCTTTTTGTGGTGTTTGCCTCACAAGGGTACAGCAAGCCAGCATGCCAATGCTAAGTTGTTTGTTTGTTTGTTTTTGGGGTTTTTTGGAGCATCTTTACCCTTGAGGTATGAAATGAGGATTAGAGACTTTGTTACAATTAGTTTTCAGGGTCTGTGAGTATAAACAAAAGAGAGAACTCACTTTGATTCTTGTGCAAAAAAAATTATTCTCAAGCATCCTTTCTTTTGGAGAAAACATAAAGGGGTATTCAAAAAATGTTTGAATAAAGCCCTTTAGAGCTTTCGGTGGCATGTATGAATATTTATACCACTCAGAAGGTGGACCAGCTATGGATTAGAGGGTAAGATGCTGGCCTGCTGCCTCTCTCCCAGGCTGCAGAGAGCGTGCTGATAGGTACAGTTGCTGCTGTACTAGAAGGCTGGTTCTATTTCAGACACAGCCATATTTAGGTATATTTATTTATGAATAAGATTTTGAAGTAGTCATTTTTTTTTTCTGGAATGAGAAGCACGGGGGAAACTTCTAGACTTCTGGAAACATGAACAGAAGCTTCTTAAGGAAGAGAAATGTTTTGAAGCCTTTCAGTTTGGCGTTTCTAGGCCTGCTGTTGTATAATTAGCAACACTGTGACTTCTAACACGAGTCATGTTCTAAAATGCAGTTGTGGAGCCCTGGTTTTGTTACCTGGAGCTATGGAAAAAAAATCTTTAGGTAAAAATCTGCCTGGTCCCCAAGACCTTTTCAATTCAAAGGAAAGCTATAGGAATACTTTGGGGACTTACACTTTATAGGGACTTCACAGACAAAGACAAATGCAGATTTTCCAAAGAGCATGCTTCAAAGTAACAGAACATATGAGAACGCCCAGGCAAAGGATTTCAGGAAATAAAATTAAAAAAAAAAGAAAAAAAGCCAGGCGGTGGTGGCGCACGCCTTCAATCCCAGCACTCGGGAGGCAGAGGCAGGTGGATCTTTGTGAGTTCCAGGCCAGCCTGGGCTACCAAGTGAGTTCCAGGAAAGGTGCAAAGCTACACAGAGAAACCCTGTCTTGAAAAACCAAAAAAAAAAAAAAAAAAAAAAGAAAGGAAGAAAAAAAAAAGAAAAAAAAAACACCTACAAAGTAGTCCTTGTCCTTTAGAATATATGCTGTTGTAAAGATAAGATAAAAACACATGGAATATTAAAAACTGACAAAAGATAGCAAACGGTGTTAAAACAGGGGTGGTGGGAATCGTAAAAGACATGCACCAAAGAAGCTGCTGGGTGAGAAGTTCCTGCCGCCATGTCAGCAGCAGATAAAATCGCATTACATACAATCACATAATAGGATCCAGCCTTGCTACCCTAAGTACCCGTCAAGCGTCATCTCAGACTTCAGCTCTGTACATAGCCCAAGTTGGCAGAAATGTTCTTCTTTTTTTCTCTTCTAGCCTCGGGTTCTTTGTTCTAGCTGTCACCTTTGCCTGAGAGTTTTCTCTCCCCAGTTTTCAGGTATCTGGCTCCTTTTCATGGTTGAGCTTGACCCCATGCTTCTTCTCTGAATGGGTGCCCTTGACTTTCCATTTACCATTGCTCCCTCACATCAAGCGCTCTGACTGACGGCCCAGCCTGGAGAGCAGCTCTTACCATCCAAGATGGTCATCTTTGCTTTCCTGCGTCTGTCCTCCACGCTAGAAGTCGAGGGCCGTGGACCAAGGGATCTTGTCTGTTTTGGCCACTGATGTTTCATGAACATCCATAACTGTGTCTGGTATAGTCTAAGTATGCAAAAAATATTTGTTAAATAGAAGAAAGATCCAGTGATATTCCAGTGCTGGACTTGATAAGGAAGGACATTTGAAAAGGATTCTATGACAAAAATGATATCCAAAAGCATTTTCTATTTGTTAGAAATTGAATTTACAAGGGTGTCCTTTTGTGTGTGTGTGTATTTTACAAAATGGAGATTTGACTCAGGATGTCTTTCCCTTAGCTTTCTGTTCCTGAATGGACATTATTCTTCCATTTCCCCACCCCATGGTACTCTGTCTGTCCTTCAGTGTCCTTCAGTGTGCAGAGATGCACACACTACCCCATGTATGCCTGAGCTGTGATCTCCCATGACCTTCCTATGTACAATAGACTGAATGTTATGTATGTTAGACATGTGTGTCTGTTTGTCACAAATCCTCTGGGTAATAAAGATCCACCGCTGGGGACAAAGCTTAGGCTTCCTCAGGAATGCATCACGTTGAGTTGCAGGAAGTCGGGTCTTACTATATACAACCAGTGGTTGCTACAGTGGGCATAATCTTTGTAGAAGAGAGACTATATATTTCTATACCTTCTTATGGGAGGAAAATTGTGCCCGGAAGATGTAGCAGTCTGAATAAAACTATTAGGTATAAATTATATTATTTATACATTCTAAACATGGAAGAATTGATAGAGGGCCTATACTGGATAAACATAGAGACAGAGATTCAGCGCAGTCAGAATAGAAATATCAGAGGAGAAAAGAGAGCTTGGCATACAGGAGCAGCAGTGGTCCTGGGTGTGGTACATGTCTGTAATCCTGGCCCTGGAGTTCAAAGCTAGCCTGGACTACAACAAGATCTTACTTGAAAATCAAAATAAAAAGAATAAGAAGGATCAAGATCTTCACTGTCAGTGGAAGGAGAGGCAAAAACTGCTCCAACAGACACTTGCTAGAAGGGGCATGATTCCCAGGAGCCGCTCCCCAGGGTGCTCCTAGCTGAGAAGCCAAATGCCTTAGGCCAGAGAGACTGTATCTGTGGTGTCTGAGCCTGTAACGGTGTCAGGTGACCTTGCCTGGAGGCCTGCTAGTCTGAACTTGAACACTAGACACATAAGCCTGCACCTCCTCAGCACCACAAGGCATAGGGAGCTTGGGCAGGGCCAAGAGTCAGTAGTAAACCAGGAAGACTGGAAAGCACAGAGGCTGGCAGGTAGCTTCAGGTCCACATGGAGATGGAAATGTGAGTGGGAAGACCTGGCTGGGCGAGCCTGCTCCCAAAAGGCTCCCACAGGCCGGCAGATGGGTGAGGCTGAGGCCATGAACAAGGCACCTCAAACCTCACTGGATCCAAGGATAAACATCTGCTTCAGAGTTTAAGGGATGTTTGTGTCTGGCTTATCACCCCAGAGGTGAAACACAGGCACAGTTAGTCTCCACATTATTCTCTTGGGCCCCAGGAAGGACATCCATCTCTGAGCCTCTGTCTTCAGTTATAAAGAGAAATAAATACCTGAGTGCGGTTCCAGAGTCTTCCATACACTGCCACTGTTTTCTTTTGTGAGCTCTCTGCAAATGCTCATCCCGGGGAGAATTCCTCAGCTGGGTCCATCTCTCAGCCCTGCAGGTTGGGCACTATACAAACAACACACTAAGTGTGCAAACAAGCCCTGGAGGCCCACACTTAGAATGGGAGAATCATTTCAGGGATTCTGACGAGGGGTTCCAGCCTGTCCACCCCGCCAACTTGGAACATCTTCTGAGGGAGGTGTTCTCACATTTCACCCTAAATTACCAATCGCTTTGGTAATAAGCCAGTTGTACAGAGGATTCCTACTCCTCAGCTTTTCCGGGGTGGAAAAAGGTTTGACGTTCTGCTCTGGAACAGTCAAACGTTTCTCTCCCTGCCTGGCATTACGGAGAGTTGCCTGGCTGGCTCCAGCCAGGCTAACCTGCTCTGGCAAGACCTCCAGGCCTAGGATGTAATTGTTTACTCCCTCCCCATTATGGCAGTTGGATAATGAAACCCGGGTCTCTTTAACTTCAGTTTTGGCCACCCTTAGCTGAGCACAGCCACAGATAATCTTGTCTGCCACCAAAGATGACACACGGGGAGAGCGAGGTCTTTGGAACACAAAAGACAGAAAGACTAACTAGATATGTTTTAGTAGAGATGAATGTAAAATCCTCCACCTTGGTCCTCAAAATCATCTGCATATTGGCAGAGCAGAGAGCTGAATCCGGGCCGGAGCCCAGTGAGCCGGGCAGTGAGGTTTAATTCTCTGAAATCCAACAGATGTCAGCTACATCATTTTATTCAAATTATTACTTAGATGTATAACTCAGCCAGATTAAGGAAAGGATTTTTTTCTGTGCTCTAAGATGCCACAGTAGAAACTGGCTAGGAGAAGCAAAATTGTCCCCTAAGAAATTCGAATAGCAGGGCATGGTGGCGCACGCTTCTGGGAGGCAGAGGTAGGTGAGTCTCTGTGAGTTCAAGACCAGCCTAGTCTACAGAGTGAGTTACAGAATAGCCAGAGTTGTTACACAGAGGAGTACCCTGTCTCAGAAAAAATAAAAAAAAGGGAAAGAAAGAAAGAAAGAGAGAGAGAGAGAGAGAGAGAGAGAGAGAGAGAGAGAGAGAGAGAGAGAGAAAGAAAGAAAGAAAGAAAGAAAGAAAGAAAGAAAGAAAGAAAGAAAGAAAGAAAGAAAGAAAGAAAGAAAAAAGAAACTACTGAATAGATCAGGGTGTTTAGGTTGACTAAGGAAGACCTAAGGAGGGAGTTTTCTGTGTGTTTGAGGAACTAACCTAACATATTTGCTAAGGTTCCAGAGCTCAGTGAGTGAAAGGGAAAAATAGTTCTGACTCCAACCAGCAACGGAATTTCAGGTCAAGCATGTTTATAAATGAGAAGGTTGACTTTGGAGGTGATGCATTCCCACTGCTGGATGCACTCAAGCCCTGCGAAGCTGTGACTTATAGGCAGGCTGTAGAAGGCATCATGCACCCTGGAGATGGTTCAGGGGGTGATTCCTGGAGTCTCAGTAGCATATTAAATATTGCATTTGTCAATGGGTGCAGAAGAGGTTGGAGCTAAAATATCACATTAATCCCCCCTTTTTTGGCCTTCTGAAAAACATTCTGTAAGTACACATTGGCTAGTGGCTTCCCTTCTCGTCACTGAGTTCACACCATTCAGCATTATTGTGTGGACCTCACCTAGAGAAAGAATGGACCTCCTTATAGAGCCCAATTTGGATTCTGAAGTTAAGCTGAAGTTATCTTGGCAATACAATTAAAAGGATACGTCAAAATTAAAACCATTGTTAAAATTAATCAAAGATTTGGAAAGGTAAAATGAACTTCGGGGCTAGAAATTACGGATTTGAACAATTGTTCTCACATTTTAAACTACATAATGAGCTAAAAATTATGAAGCCTCAGAGGATAGCTATAAAGAGTAGTCTAAAACTAAAGTCAGAATGAGATGTTTTATCTTTTCGAACTAAAAAGCAGAACAATTACTCCCCACGAAATGGTATAGGAAGAGGTTTCTGACCCCTGCTAATTGTTTTATTATTCTTCAGAGGGGCACACTGGCAGCATTTCACGGGGTTTTCGGTAATTACACTCCATTCAATATCTGAAGAATTACAATAATTCTACATGGAATATACTTGTGCCCTTCTGATGCAAAGCCTTTTGAGGAGTGAAAAAACAGCTTAAAGGAAATTAGCAGGGAAATTATCATAGTTACTGTTTATTCTGGGGCTCCATATATCAGAGGCTAATTATACATTGTATGCCACGTTTCCTTGGAGGTATTTGTAGTTTATTTCTCATGCCGACCAACAGTCCTGCTGTTTTTTAGGATCCTTTATGAAAGTAAAGTTTGAACGACTTTTCTGACAGCATCTTTGTGTGTGAGAATGCGTCCCTCACAGACACGTGTGGCCTCCGCTTGCCGGAACCCCCGCAAAGGGAAGCGAACCGGAAGCGCACGTTGTGATGCTCGTGTGTATACGTTTGCAAGGCCTTGACCCTCCTGTCATTTCCTCAAAGTCATTTTCTTATACTTTGGTAAGCCCAGGGCCTATGAAGAGAGAAAAGTGGGGACTGGATTTACATAGCTCCTTAGAAATCGGGGAGTCACTCTCCCTGGACGGAGCCTTTTCAATTTTCTGCTGATAGGACTATTCATCTGTTATCTCGGCAGAGTTCCCCTCAGAATCTGAGAAGTGAAGTCCAGAAACATAAGCAGGCACTTCAAAGCCAAGCTACTGTTAAAGCACCATAATCAAAAGCTGGACATCCTGGCTAATGAATAGTGGGAAGGTCTCCCCTGTGTTTCTCCTTGAGCGTCTGAGGTCTCTGTTCCTAGCCTTCATGGTGGTGGTGTCTGTCCTTTTGTTTGACTTTCGGTTCTGGAGCCTGAGTCTAGGGTCTCTCATCTGCTCAGTAAGCTCTTTCCTGCTAAGCTACACTCCCCAGCCCCTTCCACTTCTTTTGTGTCTGTACTCAACACACACACAAATGCCCTTTTACATTTTTATTGCAACCAAAAACGTCAAGGAAATTAAGATCACTTACTGACCAAATTAACAAAGGCCAACTGAGTTATGGTCTGTTTAGAGAATCTTTGAAGTGTAAATGGCATGGAAAACAATCACAATGCAATATGAAAGTGAAAACCAAAATTAAAACATACGTACAGATTATGACTTAACTTTTTAAATGCATTTGCGTGTTCATTTTTAAAATATCAGAAGGCTAGCCAGACAGTGGTGGTGCACACCTTTAATCCTAGCACTCAGGAGGAAGAGGAAGGAAGAAGTCTGAGTTTGAGGCTAGCCTGGTCTACAGAGAGAGCTCCAGGACAGACAGGGTTGTTACATAGAGAAATCCTGTCTCAAAAAAAACAAAAACATTTTTATTATATCGTTATTTATTGTTATCAGGTATATGCCTGATACATACATATATATTTATAAAATCAGAAGGCAATGCACGAAAATAGCAAGGAGTTACCCCTTGAGTTTACCATCTACATGGTTTTTACTTTGTTTCTACCATTTTGAGTTTCATTTTGAGTGCAATGTTACTACCGCAGTGTTACAAATGAGGAGGTAAAAAACAAAGAAGAAAGGAAAACAGAATTTGGATGGAAACAGATAATTTTGCTGAGACTAAAAAAGGTCAGGAAAGCCCAGCGAGCAGCAACAATCATGAGGAGAATATTCGGACTTCCTGTTCAGACAGTGTAATCTACCACCTCACTGCTGTTAACTGGGAAAACTTGAAAGCTAACCTTCTTTCAGATCCAAGACAGTTTCAAAGGATGGTGGAAACGGTTTCTCAGCATCAAAGTACAGTGTCAGATGCATTTTTACAATGTGAGGAGCAGGCGCACACTGAGACAAAGAGCTGTGTCACAAAGTCATGAATATTCGTTACCTGCAAATGCTTTGTACTAGGATGCCTCGTTAACGTCATTGTGCAAGTTACACATCAACCAGCTGCCTTCAGATCATCAACATGCCAGAACATGCTGTTTCCTGTGATACCAAGTGTTGCTGGAATAAATCATGTTTTCCCCCCTTGGGGATTACACACTAAACTGACTTCTCTTTTCTTATTCTTTACAGCGCATGATTGCAAATACTGCCAGAACAGTGCGCTATTACAGGAGCCAGCCCTTCAGTAAGTTCTGAGTTACTGCATGCTGTCGTGGACATGGTGGGGATTAAGTCCTTTTTAACGAGACTTTCAAAACACTCTGGGAGTCTGGATAGCATTTGACTGTGTCAAATGCAGTTTGGACCATGAAACACACATGTGCCTTGGGTTTAAGAACTTTGTTTTGCTGTTATAAGACTAAGATATATTTACTTTGCTGTAACACAAGAAAATACGTGTCAGAATATTATTTGAATGAGTGCATTTGAAGGAAATTCATTTGCTCATCCCAGTGTAGCTAGAACAGGTAGGTTGCAAAGGCCCACAAAAGCCTGCCTCCGTGCCTCTCTTGATGTGACTCAGTGCTCAATGCCGAGAAACTTAGCAGCCCTTGGTGAGTCAGAGCTATCATTTATAAACTGAGAGAATAGTTATTGTCTCTCGAAAATGCATTAATGTTTATAACACATTTGCAAAAAGTCCCATGGCAGGATTCTACATAACATTTCTGGTATTCCCGGGTATTCTTTTAAATGTTGGGCGTATGTCATAAACACCAGTGTTTTCATATGTATAACATATTACTATTAACAAATGACCATTTTAAACTGTTGGGAGTTAAGTTTCCTCGTCATTCCAGCTGGCCACGCTGGGTCGGTGCTGCTGTCTTTCTGGCCTAGGACTTGGGATAAGGACTAGAGCTTTGCTCCTTCAGTCTAGTTTGGGAGAGAGCAGGGGAAGCCTTGGAAGTTTTGTGCTAAAGTCATTGTGTGAGTCATTTGAGAGAACTGGCATATTGACTCACACGATAAGGTGACACAGACGTGTCAGCGGCCTACCTCACCATCCTCTCCAGTAGAGCCTGTCTTCAGAGACTGACAGCTTCTTGTTTTAATAATCACACTGGTATGCTCTTTGTAGTGTAGATCTGGCCCGAAGCCAGAGCTTGCTAACGTAGAATGCCAGAACTACTCACTGTTCTTTTCTTTTCTTTTTTTTTTATGTTCAGGAGGAAAAAAAAAAATAGAGGAGGTAATCTTGGCTTAGGGAGTGAGTGAGAGCTTTAAAGAAGTTAATTCAAACAACTGTGCCCTCTTGTTTCTAAAAATGACAATAGTCTTGCATGTTACCAACCCTTCCTACATGGACTGTGCCGGAATTCAAGGGTCTCACATCCTTCTCTAGAGTAATTTACTATGTGTGTAAATGACATGGCCATAAATTGGCCAAAAATGAGAAGAAACAGTACCGCTTACAATAGACTTTATAATCCAGAATCCGTGTCCCTTCAGAGGATTCCCAACATCCTCGAAATTACACGCAGAGTCCTGTGTGCTGGAGAGGCTCAGAGCTTTGGGAAGGGTTATGGGAGAGGTTCCAGAACCAAACAGGAGCCACGGGAGAATCGGCTTTGCTTCACCAGCCTCTTGGGCACTAAATTCTACATTCTTCCCTGTCTTTGAGAGAAGTGAGGGGATTTTTTTTTTTTTTTTAAATTTCAGTGCATTTGTTGAACTTACCATCAACTGCTGGTAAACAGCAGCTGCTCGACTCTGAAGTCAACAGTCCATAGATAAAGCTATAGGAACAGATTCCCAAACATTGTGGGGATATATACAATGTAATTACAGTATATTGTACACGCAGAGCACACTGCCAGTGGGAAGCAGAGGGAATTAAGCACAATGTGTTCTGTGGTTCACTGTGGTATTATTTCTATGTGATAATTATACTGATGAGTTTCTTCTTACAGCAAGCAGGGGCCCTAGCTTGTCTCTGCTTTCTGGGCTCTGACCTGCTTCACTCCCTCCAGCCCCTCATGCAGATGGCATCCTAATTGTCTTGTGGAGTGGTGGGTGGATCTAACAGGAGCAACTGAACCTCAGAGCGCAGCCTTGGGGTGGGAGGAGAGAACTCTGTCCAGAGTCCAGATTCCAGCTTGGCCACTCCTGTGTACTGCTAGAGAAAAGAGTGATCCCCAGGACAGTCTGTGACCCTCCGATTGCAGGAGAGGGTTGGATTGCATATAAACGGCCTGTCCTTCTTTAGATGGAGAGCCTCCATCTAAAATTCAGGGGAATTAAGAGGAGAAATTCAGATGCCTTGTTTCAAAAAGAAAGAAAGGAAAAACGTAGAAAGGACGGAGGGAGGGAGGGAGGGAGACAGGAAGGAAGGAAGGAAGGAAGGAAGGAAGGAAGGAAGGAAGGAAGGAAGGAAGGAAGGAAGGAAGAGAGAAACAAAGGAAAGACCTGGCTACTCTGGACACAGATTCCTACGTGGTGATGACATTCAGGAGCTAGGTAGCCACTTGCCAAGGTACTGTCTCCAGTTTTCCACTCTGCTATTGAATCTGGCCTTCCTCATTCTGCATGTAGGAACTGTGGGCATTAGATTTCCTTGGAGTCCTGGTTTGAATAAAATCCATTTACCTTTTTGATAGCCCAGGTGCTTGCTGGTTTGAATAAAATCCATTTACCTTTTTGATAGCCCAGGTGCTTGCATCGGTAAATAAATCAAAATAGAACGGTTAGCAGAAACATTCAGAGCAAGTCATGTCAGAGAAGCAAAGTTTACTAGAAGTCATCAGTTATCCAGAAGGTGGCCTTTCCCCAGTCCAGACTGCGCCTGGGGGCACACAGTTGAAGTAGGACCGCACATGTGTGTAAGCAAAGGAGCCTCCGAGGCCTGATGCCCACTGGCTTGCTTCAGTTCAGTCCAGGTGTTAAGTGCTTTTGTGAGTTGCTAATGAAACTCTGTCTTTGACATTAGTCCTCATCGGGATCAAAGGAGGTGGAGACAGAGTGTGAGGACAGAGGTGGGCTGGGAAGGGAAGACAATTTTCATCTGTCACCAGGGCCATCAGGCAGATGCCTTCCCTTTTTATTTGGTGCCTTTTTTTTTTTTTTCCAGTGTGTAATGCAAAGGAAAATGATCAAAAGAGGTGATTCCAGGCAGGAAAAGAAAATTGGAGGGTAGAAGGGAGCAGATGGACCAAGCAAGTAGAAATATTTCAGTGAATGTAGTGTGTGGAAAGGTCCTGGCGGAGCCTGGGGAATCTGTGATAAATGTCATAGCCAGTGGGAAGATGAAGCTGCATCTTCTGTGCAGATATTATGCAATGCCAACCCTGCCTGCCATTCTTTCACCAGATCCTGATGCCGCTCAAGCTAATAAAAACCATCAGGATGTCCGGAGTTACGTACGGCAATTAAATGTGATTGACAACCAGAGGACTTTATCGCAGATGTCGCACAGATTAGAGCCTCGCAGGCCGTAGACGTGGGGAGTGCCCAGAGCGATGTTTGGTCTCCAGTCCACAGTCTTTCAAAAATGCCCTGGATGCTACTGCTGACTGTGCTGCCACTTGAGAATTCTCCAGAATGAGCAGAGACACATCCTGAGACTCCCTGCTCAGGGCCACATCCGGCTTTCCAACCACACCACAGAGAAGAAGTGATTTGATGTGTGTAACTCTGACATGCCGTAGCTTAGGAATCCTCAGTTAGAGCCGTCCTCGTTCATTCCCGGCCACGCCATCGTCAGGCTCACATGAAGAAATAACACTGGCGAGGGCTACTTCAAGCCCCTGACATCCCTTTCCAGGCTGATTGCAGTATGAGACTGCGCCATGGGTGGGTTTGACTTAGATACATTGGTGATGATATAATTGAATGATTTTTTTTTAAACTTAGCACCTTGGGGCATGGGGTCTGGGGAGGGCATTGAGGAAACCATAGACGTCCAAATTATAGGTCATATTCTTCCGTCTTCAGAGTCTTACCCCTGAAGGAATAGAACCTCACCACAATACTATGAAATATTATGGCTATTTGGTCTGTGATTTCTGAATGATCTATAAAACAATATGTTTACACTGTAACTTTTAAAAATTGACAAATCAGGATTATCTATGTAAGAATTCCACTAAGAAACACTAAGGTTCTTAATATTGCCAGCGTTAAGATAGAAAATAACATTTCAGAAGAGCACAATATGCACAAAACATTTTTCAAAATTGAAATATTTTCCTGGGCATTAAAAAAAAACCTTTCCTCTACAAATTTATTGTTACTGATGAAAAATTTAAAAAAAACATATTTTCTGGACTTAAATGTTATTACAAAAATCTTAATTTTCAGCAATTGTTTTGCACTTTCAGATAGATTGTAAATAGGTCATGTGATCAATGGTATAGAGTTATTTATTTGCTACATAATAGACATTGTGCCAAATAATTCCTTTTTATTTATTTTATTCAGTATGAAATTTTGGAGTACATTTTTTTTCTGTTTTCACAATTAGACTACATTTAATGTGTAGGAATTGTATGTACATATCTCGTCTGTAAATAACAGCCAGTATCTTCATTAAATATACTTGACAAGAAATAGCTGTGTTGTCAATTTCTTTGATACAGGAAGTCCTACCTTCCAGTACTGTGGGTGCTGGATTTGTTTTTTCACTTATATTTTGTGTGTGTGCTGGGGACTGAACCCAGGGCCTGGTGCATGCTAAGTACACACTCAACCTCGGGCTACAGCCCAGCCTGAATTGGTTTTGTTGTTGTTGGTGGTGGTGGGTGTTTTTACTTGAAACAAATTCATATACCAATACTAAAACTCACCCTCTTAAAGTGATCTAGTGAAGTTTAGTATATCCATGATGTTGTCAAACCATGATCACTGTCTGTCATCAGGATGTCACCTCGTGGAGGGGACAGTCATTAGCATTCATTTCTCATTCTCCTTCCAACCCCAGGCAACCCCGTTCTATTTTCTGCTGATAGGAGCTTGCTCTGCACCTCCTATAATTGGAATCATACAAGCCTTGGTGTCTGGTTCCTCTCGCTTAACGTAATGTCTTTGTGATTCCCCCACATTACACCTTATATCAGTAGTTCATTCCTTAATATGGCTGATCAATACGCGTTACATGGATAAACCATGTTCCATTCACCCCATCATCACCCTTTGGCCTTTGGAAATGCTGCTGGTGTGAAGAGGCTCTGGATGGTGGAGCCGCATGGATGGGGCATCATGCTATTTCTCAGTGTGAAGCTTTTAGTAAATATTTAAGAAGGAGATATCTAAAATTCTTTCTGTTATAGATCTGCCTATTTTTTTTAGAAAGTCCATTTTTTCCATGTTGTGTTCCAAGCTAATCTCACAAGTTTACATTATTTCAATATTATTACAATATAGACAGAAATACAACCATGAAGACAAGAAAATAAAGATAATCTTCAAATAAGTTTTGAGGCCACTGCATAGTATATCCGATTCTTATGATTAAGTCCTTGTTCTCATTAATATATTAACAGCTCTGAGAAGTCCTATTAAACTTTTGTGTAACATCTCACAATTAAAACTCACCTTACCAAATACTAAAACAGGTAAATGGCTTTCTGTGTTTCTTTATTTAATATTTAAGTGCCCTGAAGAATAGAGGTCTTATTTCATGCAGTATTGACTTCTGCCCAGAAGTACACACATACAATGCCTTGGATTTACTGCACAGTAATGATTTTTTTAAGTCATAGAATAAATTTTCTTATAGTCATGACTGTTCAGTATTTCACTATATCATAGGCCTCAGTCAGCTACAAAGTTTTCGCTGTTATGGATTTCTAGATAATTTATAAAGATCATTAATAAGGCTGACTATCCATTCTTCCTTGCTCTGATCTTACTCTTCTTCCTTCCTACATTTCTGAAAAGCTGGTATCCTGAGCTCACCAGCACCGTTCCACAATTCCACAGTGACGGACACATTATAACCTCATTTTAATTGACTTGCAACATTATTAAAAATTAATACATATTCTCCCATGTGTATTACCCTTGGTCTCCCAAATGAGAATAACAATTACTATATAAAATAAAGATAAGAGGTTTTAATTATGACTGGCTTTTATATAAATACATTAAATTCCTTTATTCAAGGTAGAAATGATGAGGTCAGAAAATTTATACTTTTAAAGCATAGAGTAGCAGCCAGGCAACCCTTCCTGAATCAGGGGATGCAGTTAATATTTTAAAACTTGCAAACAAGCCAACAGAAAATGAGATGCCTACGAGGTCATAAGAAAGATAATGAGGTTTGCTGAAAGATGGGGGGGGGGAGATAAAGAGAATGTTTTTCCCAAAAGCTCCAGTAGAAAATTACAGATTTAAGTGTTTAACATAGCTGCTCAGCAAGATCCCCAGCATCGTGTCCGGCAGCTAAGCTTTCCCAGCAGCGTTTGAGTGCCATGCAGGTTCAATGTACTCCCCTCCTGAATTTAATGGCATTTCCTCTCAAGCTAGGAATGCTGATCAATGACTACCAGTGTGAGGAAATTAAAAGAAGTGTCACTCTGCTTTCAAATTGTGCTTCTGATAATAATAAAAATTCAGCATAGAGGAAGCGATGGGTTAAGATGAGACCCTGCCTTGAATACCTGGCCTTTTGTTGTCCATCTAAAATGCATTACACGTCTTGCTTCCGAGTAATTTGAATCTGTCCTACATAGCAGAGTGGAGCGTTGTACGAGCCAGCCACAGCAGCCTTTACTTACTTATAAATTAGAGAAAAACCTTTAACTCAACTCTTGCCGGTCGTTTTTTTCAATTTGCTCCTGGTCCATTGATTGGTTAGCAGATAGTGATTAGGATGTGCTATAGTTTGGATCTTGAGTGTCCCTGAAGTACTTCTATGTTGAAGGCTTGTCCCCAAGCCCATGGTGGCATTGGGAGATAGTGGAACCTTTATGGGGTGGGGCCTATGGAAGGAAGTGAGGTCACTGGGTGCAATGGTTGTTAGGATTCCAGTTTCTCCTTTCTCTCTTTGCTTCTGGGCAATCCCAATGCAAGCAGCTTCCTCTAGGGCAATGTGGCCAAGGGAATATGGATTGGAACTGCTGACCATGAGCCAAAAACTCAAGTATTTTGTGAGGCCTCTACAGACTGAGGATTCAATGCTGTGACCAACCAGTTTCCCTTCTCATGGAGCTTCTCATACAGCATGGGAAAACAGAAGGAACCACTTGCCTAATCAGACAGAGGAACAGAAAAGCTCCTTC
Source organism: Peromyscus eremicus (assembly GCF_949786415.1). Classification (NCBI taxonomy): domain Eukaryota; kingdom Metazoa; phylum Chordata; class Mammalia; order Rodentia; family Cricetidae; genus Peromyscus; species Peromyscus eremicus. The sequence goes on from NC_081419.1 coordinate 50,560,420, forward strand.
AAGGGAGGCTATGGTGTTAGCATGTCAAATGAGGATTTAACCTGAGGTGAAGAAATGTTGTCAGTGGAAGCAACAGTCGGGCTGAGCTCTGAAGGAGAGAGGAAGAGAATGTGTTCTAAGAGGGAAACAATTCTATTTCCCCTTCCCAGAGAGAGCCATGTCCCCCGCGCCCCCCTCCTAAGTAATGCCTTCCTTGTTACTTAGTCTCTCTGGGTCTGTGGATTGTAGTGTGATTATCCTTTTCTATGGGTGGCCTGGGGGTGGGTGGGGATGGGAACAAGAGAGATCAGGTGGGGGAGAGAGGGACAGAGGAAGACAGTACAGGGAGAGACGACTGGAATAGGTGGACATTTAGGGGACGAGTGGAAACCTAGTGCAGTGGAAACTTCCTGGAACCTGTGAGGGTGGCCCTAGTGAGGACTCCTGGTAATGGGGGTATGGAGCCTGAACCAGCCATCCTCTGTAACCAGGCAAGGCTCCCAGTGCGGGGACTGGGACACCAACCCAGCCACAAAACCTTCCACTCCATCCTGTCCTGCCTGCAAGATGCTCTGGGGCAATGGTGGCTCAGAGCTTGTGGGAGTGGCCAGCCAATGACTGGCCTAACCTGAGGTCCAGGCCACAGGGACGAAGCTCATGCTCAACACTGCCTGGATGGCCAGGAACGGGAAACTGGATGGCTCAGAGACCTAGGGTAGAACCAAACATGACTGATCAAAAGAATAGAAAGAAGTGAATGAAATGATTCCTAATGATATTCTGCTATACTCATAGACTGGTGCCTAGTCCAATCGTCATTAGAGAGGCTTCACCCAGCAGCTGATGGGAGCAGATGCAGAGACCTACAGCCAAACTTTAGAAAGAGAACCTTGGGCTGGAGAGATGGCTCAGCGGTTAAGAGCACTGGCTGCTCTTCCAGAGGTCCTGAGTTCAATTCCCAGCAACTATAATGGTGGCTCACAACCATCTGTAGTGGGATCCGATGCCCTCTTCTGCCATAAAGATGCACATGCAGATAGAGCACTCAAATACATAAAATAAATAAATAAAATCTTTAAAAAAAAAAGAAGAAGAAGAACCCCCACAGCACATGGGGAGGAAGGATTGTAGGAGGCACAGGAGTCCAGGCTTCCATGAGAGCACAGCCCACAGAATCAACTAAGCAGGGATCATAGGGGCTCACAGGGACTGAAGTGAACCATGGAACCTATATGGGTCTGCGCTAGGTCCTCTGCATACATGCTGTGGTTGTTTAGTTTGGGGTTTTGTGGGATGCCTACAGTGGGAGTCGGGGTATCTCTGACTCTTTTGCCTACTCATGGGACCCCTTTCCTCCTACTGGGTTGCCTAGTCCAGCCTTGACATGAGCGTTTGTGCCTAGTCTTATTGTAACTTGTTATACTGTGCTTGGTTGATAGCCCTGGGAATCAGTTGATATCACTGATCACCGGGAGACCTGTTCTTTTCTGAAGGGAAACAGAGAAGCGATGAATCTGAGGTGGTGTGTGTGGTGAGGGTTGGGGGGGGCAGGGAGGGCTGGAAGGAGGGGAAGGAGGGGAGGCTGCAGTCAGGATGTATTATATGAGAGAAGAATAAAGAAAAGGGAAAAATAAGCCTAAAAAAAAAAAAAAGGAAAGGATACTGGCCGCGAGGGCCAGAATGCTCACGTGCCTATAAGGATCATGGATGAGAATGCTCCAGGATGTGCTGGTGAGCTAAGAAAAACCCAACAGCATGCTGCACCCTCACACCTTGGTCTTTTACTCGAGTAGTGAGTACGCAGACATGGAAGAACAGAGTTGAACTTCTGGTGGTGAGCCTCTGGACAGTAGAACCATTGCTCTGATCTGTCACAGTATGCTGATTTATGGAGAGCGCCATCCACCAGGCCTTAGTTACTTTATTGTGAAGCCTGAACGGAAGGGCAGAGAGTGCTACAAAAAACAGCAGACATGAAAAGTCAGCCGTGGATCTAGAGTCCTGCGGTCGCCTGCCCTTCCTTCACCGGAATCTTTTGTAGGACGTGTTTCAACTTCATTGTGATAAAATACAAGAAACTAAAACTTACCGTTTCAAACTCTTCTACAAGTGAGCAGTTCAGTGGCACTGTGCTCTATGGATTCGTCCCGGTCATACTCTAGCCATCTCGAGTGCAACTGCCACGGCTGCACTGGAGTGGCACCAGTCCATTCTCCGCTTGGTTTCCCAGCAGACCATACATAGCCAAAACAACTAGTGGCGTGTGGGACTTTACAACTGGACCCTGGAGCCAGGAATGTGCTTGACTCTGGTACGAGCTTAAGCTAAACCAGGCATTATCCATTCCGGCTAGGGCTGAGTCATTTTGGTCAATGCACATGCTCTGCCTTTGTTTCACCCAGGCTAAAGGGCTCTGTACCACCTTGCTGCTGCCTCAGACCAACTTTTCTCAGTAAATCCTCCCAATGAATGGCATATCGTGTGACCCTAGATCTTTCCTCCTTTTTCTTTGGTTCCATCGCGTCTTAGAGCTGATTCTCACACACGGAAACCAGGTTGTTCTAGATCAAATGCATTTATATTGTTGGACAGCGGTTACCACACTCTATCCAACACCCTTCAGCACCTAGACGGACGCGGTATACCCTTCCTGTGGTCAGCCCCCGTTCCTCCTGCAGCTGCCGTAACAACCGTCCCTCCTCATTCTCTGGATGTGCCCATTCATAAGCTGCATGTGAGCACAGTCACTCAGCACTTGTCCACTTGTCCTTCTGTCTGTCTGGGTCTGAGTTGTTCCGTGCAGTTTAGAGTATTTGAGGCTTATCCGTGTTGTGTCATGGGTCAGAATGAAATTTTCTTCCCTTTAAAGGCTGATTTTTTTCCCCCTTGTGAGACAGGGTCTCATGTAGTTCAAGCCAGCCTTGAACTCACTATATAGCTGATGATGACCTTGAACTTTTGATCCTCCTGCCTCCACCTCTCCAGTATGGGGATTATAGTTATATGCTATGATGCCCAGTTTATGTAGCGCTCAGAGCTGAACCCAGGGCCTGCTAGGTAATCACTCTGCCAACTGAGCTACATCCTCAGTCTAAGGCTAAATTATTAACAGTCTGTTTATTTATGTGTGTATTAAATTTTGTTAATTTATTCATATATTGATAGACATTTGGCTTATTCCTATCTTTTAGCTATTGTGAATAATACTAATTTATGAGTACAGGCATTCAAATACCTGCTCAAGCTCCATTTTTTTTTTAAACTTTAGAAGTGAGGTTGATGAATCATAGAGTGTTTCTATACTTAACTGTCTGTCAAACAATATTCTTATGTACTCTTGGACAATTTTATATATTTATGCAGTGTATTATGGAAGGCAGCTATACCCAACACTGTTCTACCAAGGCACCCTACATAGTATATTTTGATCATACCCACCCACTGTTACCTCGTTCAAACTCCACTTATTACTCCCCGCCCTGTCCCCAATTTCATGCCCTCCTTTTGTTATTATTATTGACAACTCCTGAGTCCAATTAATGCTGTCTATATGCACATGAGTGTGGGCCATCCACTGGCGAATGGACAACCTACCAGCTCCCACATCCCCAAAGTAGAGTGACTTCCTCCATCAGCAACCACCTACTTCTCCACCGAGGGTGAGGTCTCAGGGGCTCTTCCTCCATTTTTTTTAAATTTATTTTTATTTTTACTTTATTTGCATTGGTGTTTTGCCATGGGTGTCAGATCCCCTGGAACTGGAGTTACAGAGAGTTGTGAGCTGACATGTGGGTGCTGGGAATTGAACCTGTGTCCTTTGGAAGAGTAGTCAGTATTCCTAACCATTAAGCCATCTCTCCAGCCCTGCTCCTCCATTCTTGGCAGCATTTTGACTAGCTGTATCTTGTGCAGTTCTTGAGCAGATGACCACAGGTGCCGTGAGTCGATGTGTGCAGTGGCCATGTCATGTCCAGAAGTCAGCATTCCCCAGCCCTCCTCCTCATCTATCAGCTCTTACATTCTTTCTGCCCACTCTTCCTCCATGTTCCCAGAGCCTTGAATGGAGTAGGTTAACATAGATCATTCACCCAGAGCTGAGCACTCCAGAGCTACTACTACACGGCACTTCAACCAAATGAGTCTCTACATATACTGCTACCATGTTTATATTTATTTAATTTGCATGTGTAGGTGTAAGCACACGTGTGCATGTGAGTGTTTGTGTGTGCATGCCACAGCTCGTGTGTGGAGATCAGAGGAGAACACCAAGCATCAGCCCTCATCTCTCAGCTTGGTTAGAGACAGGGTCTCTTATCTTACTGGATGGCCCACAAGCTCTCGAGGATCTTGTGTCTCCCCTCCCATCTTGCCAGAGAAGCACCAGGATTGTACATGTGTGTGACTATTTTCAGCTCTGGTGATCCCAGCTCGCCAAGTTTTGAAGGGCTGCCACACTTTCTCCCACAGTGGCAGTATCATCTTATGGACCATAGTTGACGTGGCCCACAATTACCTGTGTCATCTTTAGAATGCAGCTGCCAATGTATCCCATGGTTATTGAGGAAGTAGTGCCTGGGGGACCTAGGACTCGATATCTGGGTGTAGTAGTTTGGGAACGGCTTGAGTGTGTCCCCTGAGGGTTCATATGTTGGAAGCTTGGTCTACAGTGTGGTAATGTTGGTAAATGGTAGAACTGGTTGTAAGGTAACTGGGTCATGGGAGCACACAGTTCTTGTGGGACTCTGCTTAGTTCCTGTGACCTGAGAGAGAACCTGGACTCCTTTCCCCTTTGGCTTCCTATCTCACCCTGTGCTCTCCTCCTCACACTGGCTCTTCATGGTGCCATTCACCATGAGGCCCTCACTAAAGGCTGAGCGGATGGTGTTCTGATCTTCGACTTTCAGCCTCTAAAACCGTAAGCTAAACGAACCTCCTTTCTTCACATATCGCCCAGCCTCAGTTATCCTCTCAAATACCAACAGAGAGTGGATTAATATAGTGAGTATCCAAGCTTGGAGACACAGCTGCTTAGAGGGTGACCGCGGCCCCAGGACCTTGATCCATCCATGTCATCCTGTTGGTCGATGTATTAATCTGACACCAGGAGAGGGGCGTGAAAGGGGTGGTTAATGTTACTAACACTGAGAGAACAGGTGTGTGCAGGTGGAGAGTTCCTGCCTTGCTTAGCCTCTACTGCATGCCCGAATCTGGGTGGTGGGAGGGACCCTGTCCTGGGAGGTTTTGTTTTTTCTGGAATCCAAGGTGACTTGCAGAGTTTAGGGCACTGACTTATCTCTGTCCCTTCCTCTGTGAAGGGTGACAAGCTTGGGGTAACTGGAAGACACTCCTAGCAGGATTGGTAAGTCGATGCAGAGTCTAACCCAAAGCAAGAGCTAGACGGCAGAGCATGCGGGCTACTTTTTCTTTTTTTTTCCAAGCTTGATGCAAGCTAGTGTCATCTAAGAAGAGGGAACCTTAATTGAAGGATCGGCTTTATCGAATTACCTGTAGGCAAGTCTGTGAGACATGTTCTTGATTGATGTGGGAGATCCTGGCTCAGTCTGGGCAGGGGCACCCTGGGAAGGCAGTCCTGAGTTGTTTGAGAAGGCAAGCTGAGTAGCCCCAAGAACTAACCAGTAAGCAGCCTTTCTCCACAGACTCTGCCGCAGTTCCTGCCTCCAGGTTCCTGCCCTGACTTCCCTCCATGATGGTTTGCGACCTGGGTTTGTGAACTGAATAAACCCTTTCTTCCCCAAATTGGTTTTGGCCATGGTGATTAACACACACACACACACACACACACACACACACACACACACACACATACACACACACACCTATAGAAAGCAAAGCAGGACACAGAGATCTTGGGTTTTCCTCACGCGTTTAGGTATGTGTGGCTCCAAGTGAGGAAATGATGCTTTGTGAGCAAATGCCACTTCTAATGGCCTATTATAAGGAGACCTGGTGGCACCAATGAAGTCCAGAGGCAGTCTGGAAAATTACATTCTTCTTGGAGGAAGCTGGTCAACTATTTTGGTGTGTTGTAGGACATTACTTTGTGAAGATGTGTTACATTTGTTCCTGCTGCATTTGTTTAATGATGTAAAGATGCACTACTTTGCCTGCCTAAGGCACCTGATTGGTCTAAAAATAAGCTGAATGGCCAATAGCTTGGCAGTGGGGGATAGGCAGCGTTGGCTGGCAGAGAGAATAAGTAGGAGGAGGAGTCTGGGCTCGAGAGAGAGAGAAGAGAAAAAGGGAGAAAGAGATGAGAAAGAAAGCCGCCCAGGACCAGCCACAAAGCCACCAACCAGACAGACATGGAGCAGGACATACAGGATGAAAGAAAGGTAAAAAGCCCTAAGGCAAAACATAAAAAGAAACAGGTTAATTTAAGTTAAAACAAAAAAAGCTAGCCAGAAACGAGCATAAGATAAGCATTCATAACTAATAATAAGTCTCTGTGTCATGATTTGGGAGCTGGTTGGTGGCCCAAAAGAAAGCCTGCTACATGGATGCCTTCCACTGATTAGATGAGACCCAGCTACACCAGAGTGCCTCTGTCCTTCTAAAGTCAGTCTGCTTTACCCAAAATTCCCCAATTTAAAGATCAACCTTATCCCCAAAATACCAATGAAAAGAAACACCAGAGTGTAGCAAACCACTTCAAACAATGGCTTTTAAAAACAACCACGGATAATGGTTCACCTGGACAGCTCTGCCAAACTTCATCTCTGCCCATGCAATCTCTTCTACTCCAGTGGGCCTTCTGAGCTTGTCTTAACCATTTGTCAGCCGAGCGAGTCTTGCAGGAAGCTAAGAGATAACCAAGGGCCCTGGAGGGCTCAGCTCAGAATGACTGGCCAACACTAGATAGCAGCCAGCTAGTCAAGGGGACTGGGAGGCCAGCTGATGGGCAGAAGGTGGAAAATGTTTTTCTCTGTCCCCAGCCCCCAGCGCAGCACTTGAGTCTTCCTGTCCAGAGGGTAGAAGGGACCTGATGCTGACACCTGCGTCAGGTATTCATCTGGGTGACTTTAGCAGTCCTGGGAGAGGCAGCACAGGACAAAAGAAAGAAATCAAGCTTGAGCATTGCCAGATCTGGGTTTGACTTAGGGATTCCCCCCCACACACACACACATCAGCACTTCATATGCACAGCTTGGGGGGGGGGCTTCTTTCTAGCCACTGCCACCTCACTGGAGTGCCCCTCAACAGACTTCCCTGTGTATGCTACAGTCTGTATCATAGGCTGTGGAGGACAGACCTGGGCTGTGAACTTGGGCTCATATATATTTCAAAAGGATGGAAATGGAGCTCTGAGTCCACAAGAGCTCCGAGCCATTGAAAAGGACTTGGGAATGAGGGACAGTTTGGGAATTATGTCAAACGCTTGCCCTTTGTACCCCAGATTTGTGTTCTAACAGTTAGACAGATATTGCTGCACCAGGATACCTCTGTACCTATGGATAACCTTGTGCAGGTATGGCTTAAAAATTCTTTGCTGATAAAAGATAGCATTTTAAAAATTGGAGTGAAAGGGAGGAGAAGTGGAAACAGGATTGAAAAAACTCATACTTCTTCATAAAAAGAGATTTTAAAAATGATATGTGTATATGTATGCCTGCATGAGTTCATGTGTACTATGTACATAAGGGTCCTAAAGATGCCAGAAGATGTTGGAGCCCCTGGAACTGGGGATACAGACAGTTGTGAGCCACCTGATGTGGGTGCTGGGAACTGAGCCCTGGTCCTGCGCAAGATCAGTAAGTGCTCTTACCCTCTGAGCCATCTCTCCATCCCCAAGACTCACACTTCCTACGTACACATAAAATAACCAAAAATGAAAGAACCAAATAGGAAAGAATTTAAATTAAAGCCCAACTCATACTCACATAAATCATACTACAAATTCAATTTCCATGTGGCCTGGGTGTTCACTGAGAAGTTCAGTCCATACAATCTAGAAACAATTCTGCATGGTTAGGAGATATCCCCTAAAAACCTAGCTCTCCATCAACAATCCCAATCTCCTCTCATCTAATACACACATGCCATTATAAAATCCATTTGTATTTCTGGCTTCAGAAATTAAATTGTAAGTATGAATCAAAGTATACAATGAATTAGGGATTATCGCTTGTGGCACTCCATGTGAGCTGGGTGATGCCAGGCCATTTTAATTAAGAATTCCTTCTCAATAACAATTCAAGCAAACAAATAACATTAAGTCAACACTGAAGCAGTTGTGAGTAGGGGGTTGGGGGGAATGACCGAGATACGCAGTTGTATTCCAGGTTCATGGTGCAGAGTTCACTTAAGCATTTCAAAGTGTATCTTCAGAGCAACTGGGAAGTCTGGGGCATGGACTTGGAGCTCTTTGGCATACCAAGAGATGCCTGCCAGAGCGGGTAAAGGAAATTCTTATTTTTTCCCCTAGTCAGGGGAAAAGAAAGGCCACTAAGGAATTCAGAGCTTTAAATATGAAGTTTTCTGAATGTTGACTTTGGAAGGGAATGGACTTGGCTATGGTGACTCAGTTATCAGTGCTTCTTGCCTCTCAGTCCTACAATTTATTGAACACCCACTCTGTGCCAGGTACATATATATGCCTGGCATTTTATTCTAAATGCCCAGGAGATGAATAATGTCACTATCTGCTGCTGAGGAAAAACATAGAAATGAAGTATCTTGGCCAAGTTTGCATGCTTGGATCAGGACAGAGCTGGGGCTGCCAGCCAATAGATCTGATTCCAGTGTCCTCATTCACACCGAGGTTACCCAGTGTGCCTAGGTCCCTGCCCCAGGGCACCAATTCTGTATACTTTCGATATGCCACAAGGTAAAATCAGTGGAATATATTTGGAAGCTCAGGCATAAGATTCATTTTTGCAAAACATAGTCGTACCTGAGATTTTGTGTGTGTGTGTGTGTGTGTGTGTGTGTGTGTGTGTGTGTGTGTGTGTATGGATGCATCTACTTATTTCTACATGTGGTCTGGCTATGCTGCCCGTCTGGCCTCAGACTATGCAGCTTCAGGGGTGTTCTTCCTGACTCACCCTCCTGAGGAGCTGGGACCACATGCAAGCTAGCTCAGTGAGGTATTTTGTGATTTTCTTTCTTTTTGTTTGTTTGTTTGTTTTTCTGAAAAATTAACTTGTTTAAGTAATTTATCTTCTAGCTGAACATTTTTCTTTATTACTTCTTTTCTTTTTTTTTGAGATTATAATATAATCACATCATTTCCCCTTCCCTTTCCTCCCTCCCAAGCCTCCCACATACCCCTCCTTGCTCTCAAATTCAGGGCCTATTTTTTCATTCATTGTTGTTACATACATATACATATATATTCCTAAACACAACCAGCCCAATCTGTCTAAGGCTACTTGTATTTGTTTTCAGGGATGACCAGTTGGAAAGAGCACAGCAATTGGCTATCCAATACCAAATGGTCAGTGAGGTTTTTAGTCTACTGATCTGTGTTTGTCTTTAAGACAGAAGGGGTGTGTGTGTGTGTGTGTGTGTGTGTGTGTGTGTGTGTGTGTGTGTGTACAGTCCTTATATAAAATTTCCATAGATCCTCCGTGTGTCCTGAGTCAGCTACAGAAAGACTTGTCCATGATGGGAAGGGCTCCGTGGCAGTTGCAGTACTTTCTCTAGCGTGATCCATCAGTCCACTTGGGATTCCCACTGTTCTCTATGCTTTATTTCCTAAAACTGACTCCACTGAAGTCGACGCCTAACTCAACTGTGTATGTATACTGACTTTTGTTGAGGATATGGAGAAAGGGTTTTCATTACAGACTCCCAGAGCGCTTGATGTCCTCGTTGGACATAATCTTGTTTGGCAATCTTGGCTGCCGGTCATCTGGTTTCTTCTTTTTCCTCGTTCTCTCCACCCCATTTCGAGGCTGGCGGGTCCTTGTTGGGAACCTTGAGTCGTGTTAACTTGAAACGTTCTGCCTTGCTAAAAGACTGTTGTTCACGGCCCGCCTGTTATGAGGCTCCATTTGCTAGAGACAGGTGTTACCGGTGATCATAAATAAATAAACAAGTAGCCTGTTATGAGGCTGGTCGCGGTGGCCTTTGGTTGTAGTCTCGGGCATCTGAAAAGCTCAGTCAGTGATCACAGGAAGGGTTGGGACTTTGCCGGGAGCAGTGGCACACACCTGTAAGCAGGATACTTAGGCAGAAAGCTGAGACACGAGGATTGCTGTATGTTCGAGGCAAGCCTGGTGTACATAGTGAGTTCCAGGATAGCCAAGGCTATACAGCAAGGTACGATTACAGAAAAACAAGGGAAAAAACCAAACAAGAGAACAGAGCGGTAACTTGAGCCTAGGGGATGAGATCAGCCTGGGTCACATGCCCCCAGCTCAGATCAAACAAAGCAGTTCTGGTCTGATAGAGAACAGGAAAACACACTTGCTTAAAACCCACTGCCCCCAGCTCAAATCAAACAAAGCAGTTCTGGTCTGATAGAGAATAGGAAAACACACTTGCTTAAAACCCACTGCCCCCAGCTCTTCCTGCCTCCTCCTGTGTGTGTGTGTGTGTGTGTGTGTGTGTGTGTGTGTGTGTGTGTGTGTGTGAGACATTCCTATCAGGAGCAGTAAATCCCTCTCCTGTTTAGCTGCACTCAGAGATTGAGGGGGAAGAGAAAGTGAAGAGTCCAAACCTCCCTGAGCCAGGCTGTGCCCAAGTGCTTCTCAGCATGGGGACACGCTCACAGAAATAAGAGCCTCACCAAGTCACTGCCATTCTGCTTGGAGACAAACTCCCAGAATACACACTGATGTCACTCTTCGCTTCTCATTAAAGCCACCAAGTCATAATAAGCTCATTAAGGGGTAGGTTGTCCCCCCCCCCTGCTATTTTTGGTAACTGCTCAGAGGCAAGAGTGATATTTTTGTGTCCTTCATCGGGTCAAAATGTTGGTATCAACTCCTAATCTCCCCTGCTCTTTACCTTCTTAATAAATTGTCATTTTGAGGCTGGAGAGATGGCTCAGTGGTTAACAGCACATATTGTTCCTGTGGAGAATCCAAGTGTGAGTTCCAGCACTCACACGAAGCAGCTCACAACTGTCTAACTCCAGCTCCAGGGAATCAGACAGCTCTCTACCTCTCTGACCTCTTTATATAAACACACACACACACACACACACACACACACACACACACACACAGACATGCACACATGCACATAAATAAATAATTTTTAAAAACCTAGTCATTTTAATAGAGGCTTCTCAACTCCCAGAGAAATCTTAATTTACATGTACAGTGAGGTGTCTTCCTGACACTGTTTTCTGTTCATCTCCACACCATCTTGCATGTTTTCATTGGCCGTGTGGTGTATAACTTCACAAAATGACCTAGAACAGTACAAGGCACAGCAACATTGACTCAACTATACAGACCAAGCCAACCACAGGGGGAAAAAATGCATTTATGTTACTCAATTAGCCAGCTTTCTCTTATTGTAAGAAAATACTGAAGTAATCACCGTATGAAGAGAAAAGGTCACAATGTTTTCTGCTATGGCACCTTTCCTTTTGTGAGCTGTAGCTCTGACCTTGAACTCAGGTTTCCTGAGTTGTGGGATCACAGGTGGGGCTACCCACCTGGCTTAGCTCAGTTTTGAAGGTGTCAGTGCACGGTCGATTGGACCATTGCTTGGGCCTGTGGTGAGGTAGCATACTGTAGCAGGAGCCCAGGGCAGAGCAAAATCCCTCACCTGACGGCCAGGATAGGAATGTGCAAGAAAGAAAGAGATGTGGCCCCATTGGCTCCTTCAAGGAGATAACCCTAGTTACTAAACTAAAACCCTTCCCCTGAGCTCAGTCTCAAGGCTTCAACCTCCAACACATGGGCCGTTGGGAGCTTCAGGGCCAAGGGACAGCGGGTTTTCCTAAAGTAAGCAGGTCAATCAGCATATCCTCCCACACACTAGACATCTTCATGGAAATATAGGGGAAATCTACATGCCAATAGCAGAAGAAAACCCATGTCAGCTCCCCAAAACAGCCAGAATACTAACTTCCTTTTATTTATAAACAATAACTAGCATCATTAGAGATATCTGAGAACATAGTACTGTAAAGTCTAAATTAAAAGAAAACTCGGCTCCAGGGAAAGCAAGTAATTCAGGGAATTGAGAAGCAACAAGAATAGTAAATGCTTTACATGTGAACTACAACCAATCATAACAATAACCAGCTTTTCTGAACATGGACGGACTCTGGGCAAGGTCCTGTCTTAAGTGGTGTGTGTGTGTGTGTGTGTTTATGTGTGGTGTGTAAGTGTATGTATATATGTGTTTGTTGTGTGGTGTGTGTGTGTGGTATGTGTGGTGTGCATGTGTGTGATTGTATATGTGGGGGGGGTGTCTGTGTGATTGTGTGTGTGTGTGTGTGTGATTTGTTTGTGGGGTGTGTGTGTGAGGGCCAAAAGTTGATGTCAGATGCTGTGTTCTTCCTCAAGTCCTGCCCATCTTGGTCTCGGTTTTGTCTTTCAGTGGCCTGGAGCTTGATGATTTGGCTAGGCCCCAAGCCCCAGGGGTCCACGTGTCTCCATCCATGCTTGGCTTTTCCATATGAGGTCTGGAGATAAAACTCAAGTCCTGAAACTTGCTCACAAGTACTTTAGCAAATGTGCCATCTCCCAGTCCCCAGATTCTTACTGAGTTTAGGGCTCTTCTGTGTCCGCATTAACATTTATCCTTAGGGATCCCCCAAAGTCTCAAGTTCTCATGTAGAAGATTATCCAAGGTCCATCCGAACTTACCTAGTCTGGGAAAGAGTGGGAGCTTGAACTGGGTTCCCAACTATATGTCTGTTTAGAGTAATTGTATTATGAGGCTGAAATCAGGCCCAGGAAGTGAAGATGTCTAGGAACTTTGTTCTGTAATAGTGTGTCAACACTAAAACGGACCATATCCGGATCCATCAGGAACAGACAATCTCTACCGTCAAGAGCTGTGTCTAAGGCAACTTCCTTCAGATACGAGAATGTTGGCTGTGCTGTCAATCATGTAATCTAACACTGAAACTTGGGGGAAGGTTTGTGTAGCTAATTTTCATGGCAAGATGACCTAGACAAACTGGTTGTCTAGACAGCTACAGACCGGCTAAGTGAGGCCAAGGTGCAATTACTCAACTGAAATAATTCGGTGGAATTTTGCAAACACGGCTTACAATTACTTTGAAATGTCTACCACAAAGATTTAATAAGACTTGCTCTACGTTAATGATATGAAAAACTAACGCAATTATCCAGTTATTTCAACGCGTTTACATTTTTCCTGACATCTGGCCACAAGAGAATCTTGAGCGAGATGTTTAAGAAAGGGAGGCAAAAACGTGTTTGCATACACGAGTGTGTTGGGGAGGAAGTGCCTGCCCTCGTGGGAACATGGGGCTCGTTAGGCGCACTCTCAGCTTCACTCTGAAAGCATAATCCCTCGACCCAAGTGCTATGTGTCAGCCCAGGCTCCCGAGACAAAAGGCATCCTGCCTGCTTGTTACTTCCTAGCATGTCACATATGTGTTTGATCTTTCTTCCGCCACCAGGAAATAGCAACTTTATGACTATCTAAGACAGTTTCAAAGAAAAGGCTGAAAACGCGGGTAAGTCTATGAAGAATCATCATAAACTTTGACAGACAGTGAAGAGTCTGGAAGACAATGGAGCATGTCCGGAAGGTGGCTACTCAGACAGAGCAGGGGCCAGTCAAGTGGTCCTCAAGAACCCACTCTCATCCTAGGTGGCCGCCCACTCTTTTAATTCCCGAATTCAGGAGGCTGAGGCAGAGGACCACAAACTTCAGGCCAGTCTAGACTCCATTGGGAGGTTAAAGTTGTGGGTGAAACTGTCAAAAACAAACACACAAATAGTAGTATAAGACACGTTATCCTAAACAGAAAGGAAGCTAGTAAACGGCCCAATCAACGACTTCAAAAACACAAATGAAACCTTAAAAAATCAACAACAACAAGAAGAAGCCAGGTGGGTGTGGTGCCTTTAATCCCAGCACTCGGGAGGCAGAGGCAGGTGGATCTCTGTGAGTTCTAGGCCAGCCTGGTCTACAGAGAGAGAGATCCAGGACAGGCTCTAAAGCTACACAGAGAAACCCTGTCTCGAAAAGATGGAGAAAGAAAAAAGGAAGAATTGAAGGAGAAAGAAAAGAAACAGGTTTCCATGGGGAAACAAATTTTATTTTATTTTATTTTTTGGACAGTCTTACTATGTACCTCTGATCCTCCTTCCAAGTGCTGGGATTAAAGGCCTGTGCCACCACACCAGGCTTTTAACTGGTTTATTATCTTTTATCTCTTTAATCTCTATGTCTACTGTGGAATTATTTTTTAAATCTGTTGAATAAAATTATGTTAAGACAGGGAAATTCTAAAATACTAAAAAATTTCTCTCCAAATTGTAGCTTTAATATTTGATTGTATCCAAAACCAGCTGTGAAATGATTTTGACATTTACTGAGAAAATAGGCACTTGTTCTGAAAAAAAAAAAAATCTTATGGAAATCCAGCCTTTAAACTCTCCAAAATGCAGTGTATGTATTTGTCTTTACTATATTACAGGAAACGAATATATTTTATTTGCTTTTTATAAAACTTTTAAACCTCTTTTCCTGAGAGATGGCTCAGCAGTTAAGAGAACATGCTGCTCTCGCAGAGGGCCGGAGTTCAGTTCTCACCAGGCTTTGGCTGGCTCACAATTGCCTGTTATCCAGCTCCAGGGGACCCAACCTCCTCTTCTGGCCTCCACAGGTGCCTGCACTCAGGTGCAGACACCCACGCATATAAAGAAATAAAAATAAGTCTTAAAGTTACATGTAAACTTTATGGTGGTGCCCTAAGATGGCCAGCACAGCTATTGGGAGAACATCTCACCTTAGGAAACTACATTTTAGAAGTTAAAACACAAGACAAAACAAAAAAACCAACCTTCCAAGGTGTACACCAGAAGGTCACTCTGGGATCCTATTGTGAGGACACCACAGAAAGAAAGGGAGGAAATAGAGAGATTGAGAGAGAAAACAGAGATGTTTCCTGGAAACATCAGAGAACGCAAAGACTAATTGGATGTCTAATGATTTCAAACCGCCACATGTGACCAGAAGTGGCAGGTGGGAAGACTCGTCTGTCTGGAAATGCAAACTATCCCTGTAGAAGACTAATAACGAGGGTGATGTGTGACAAAAAGAGAAGGAAAGGCCTAATAAACCTCACACATTGATCTGAAGGGGGCTTGCTGGAGTCCATTATCAAAACGAAGACACCTCAGGTTCTCTCGGGGTCAGTGGGCACACTTCAAAAATACATAAATATGTAGCATGCCCACCTTTATTTATATTAATATACAGAACATTAAGTGAATTTTACAAAGTATATAATGCATTTATACCTTATATATTATTTTTTTGCTTACAAAATATATATCTACAATCTACTTCATGTTAGAACATCAATACTATGCATAGAAAAAAACAAATATTATGACTATGGATTAAAGATCTTAACGCAGAACATTTCTTAAATCAATGGAAGAACATGGACTGAGGAAAAAAAAAGACTTAATTTCCTTTTATAAATAGCTGTGGATTAGAGTCCAACAATGGCTAACTCTGCTATTGCTGTGTTTTTAAAGCCGAGATGATGACTGTATTGAAAGATGGGGACGAGAAAAATCAATGGATTATGGCTTCAATGGAGCTCACAACAGTGCTGATTATAGAACACAAATGGGTTGCATAATAGTAAAATAACTATAAACTGGGTATGGATTTAAGCCTATGTGAAGGCCATTCTTAACTGCATTGTGTCTTTAGAAAACATGCATTGAAATTACAACAGCAAATTAAATCTATTCGACCGCAAAATTTAATACATAAGACATTGCATTTTTTTTAATGATCTGGAAGAGGGAGTAAATAGCATTGTTAATGAAATTTGCAGATGTTACTAAATTAGAAGGTGTTAAAACAACAGTGTGGAAAGAGTCTTAATACACGTGCTCCTTATAAAGTTAGAGAAGGGCCAATGATGGCCAAAAAAGGGCAATTGGAACTTCACGAAAATATTAGTTGGGTAAATTTCAACATGAGGAAGAATAATATGTAAGAAGTATAGAGAAAATGAATTTAATATTTGACTGGAATGTTTTGACCTTGAAAGCTGGTATGGTATATTTACATTGGCAGCAATCTGGTCCAGGTTGTGAGGGGAGCAATCATTCCTTACGTCCTCCATGGAAGCAGATCAGAGGACCTATGCTGCTTACTTGTGTTCTTTTTTGGGGGAGTGAGTGAAGCAAAACAAAACAAAAACACAGAGATCAGGCTTATCGGTAAAACATAAATACAGATAACAGAGAAAGGAATTGTTTTTGGTGATACGTAATGATGAACCAGCCTGTCTCCATCTTAGGCTTAAAAACCATCTTCTAGAAAAGACAAACTAGGTTCATTTCTGTTTATGATTAAATTTGTTTCTCAAGGATTGGCTACACCCTACCTGTAACCTTAACTACAAATGATTCTGTATTGCTTGTTCCAGAAAATGGCAATCATGTCTTTGTTTCAAAAAATATATTATAACCACCTTGCAAACCTACCTTTGTTTCAAAAGGTTGTTATGACTACCTTGTTATGACCACCTCGCAATCCTGTCTCTGTAACTTGTTATGCTTATGTTCTGCTCCTATAACACGCCTATTTTCCCTGTCAAGTCTCCCATTTGGAAACTGAGTTATAAAAACCTTGTGTTCCTCATGTCCAATGATGGTCTTTTGAACCCCACCTTAGGGGAAGGCAGCCTGTGTACAAGAATTAAAACGCTTGTTTTAATTAATTTGGCCATGATAATTTGGGTCGGTGGTCTTTCTTCTTGCATCTTTGAGATTAACAGTATCATTTAATGATGTATATAATTTAAAAAGGCCATGAGGTTTGGTGTGGTTGGCTCACATCTATAATCCCAGCACCCATCAGTACTGTGGTCAGGTCAGCCTGGGCTACATAGAGAGTTTCAGGCCAACTTGACCTAACGAGCAAGACTCTTTCTTTCTTTCTTTCTTTCTTTCTTTTTTTTTAAAATTTATTTATTTATTATGTATACAGTGTTCTGCTTGCGTATATCCCTTCAGGCCAGAAGAGGGAGCCAGATCTCATTACAGATGGTTGTGAGCCACCATGTGGTTGCTGGGAATTGAACTCAGGACCTCTGGAAGAACAGCCAGTGCTCTTAACCTCTGAGCCATCTCTCCAGCCCGCAAGACTCTTTCTTAAAAAGAAATGCATCAATAATGTATAGACACCTGAAAATTGAATATAAGGTTATTGATATCACTTGATTTATGCATAATTAGTAAATGGGATTAACTATTTCCTTATGGAATAGAATTACTGATTATTTTGGATATGAACAGAAGATGTTTCTCCCCACCCAATGGAAAACATGACTCCAAATCCAAGAAACTAGTAATAAGACCTAATGTTATATGAGATTATATCATTTGACTTCTTACAATATCTAGAAATTTGAATCTGAGAATCTTTCTTATCCATGATAACAAGGGATTTTTTTTCCTGAAAGATACAGAAGGTGTAAAAAAATAATAATGGGTCTTAACAGCTTGCCTACAGCTAAAATACAGTGTCTTAGCAGCTCATCCGAGGCTAAGATGCAGGCATCTGGGGATGGAACCTCTCAGCTCTTCATCTCTATTGCACCTCTTGGCACAGAAGTCTCCATTGCAGAAACTTGACTATTTTCACTGCACTTTGGGTTTAGGTAATTTCATTCTGCATTCCGCCCTCTAGATTTCAATAGCATTCTTTGTAAACAGAGTTTTCTAGCACCACACCTGTGATGGAGGCAGAGCATGTTTGGTTGCCAGGTGCAATGATGAGGGTGAGAAGTGATATGGAAAGATGCCAAGTAGGTGAGAAAGATGGGGGGAGGGGACAGTGGTGGAGGAGTTGAAGGTGATGAGTAGACCTGAGTAGGGCATGAGTAGATATGTACCACCACCACCACCACCCCGCCCCGGGGTGTGTGTGGATTGTTTTACTTTCTTGACTAACTCACTAATGTTGCAGGTTCACATGTAGGAAGATATTCTTGTTTTGTTTTGTTTGAGACAGGGTTTCACTGTGTGGCCCTGGCCGCCCTGGACCTCGCTCGCTCTGTAGACCAGGCTGGCCTCGAACTCACAGAGATCCAACTGCCTCTGCTCCCTGAGTGCTGGGATTAAAGGAGTGCACCACCACCACCTCGCTGGAAGATATTCTCAGCAGAAGTCTGGGAGTCTGTTCCTGAACCATTATAATGAGAAACTGTTGTATTCACATTGTGAAACATCCTACCCGAATGGATGTTCAGTCCTTTACAGTTAGGCCACTTAGTTGGGAAACTTAATTTTAGTAAATAACACCAAGAAAGCTTAAAGTCTTGCAGGAAAAAGTTGAAGGCAGGGAATATATGGATATTCCCCCCTGCTTATACACAAAAGCCTTCAGGTATACACACAATAAACCACTTTTATCTTTTGCAATGGCAGTACCCTTTGGGAAAAAGTTGTGGAAGTGACAAATGCCGCTGAACCAGTGATTCTCTGTTGTCCTAATGCTGCGACCCTTTAATACAGTTCCTCATGTTGTGGTGACCCCCCAACCATAAAATAATTTTCATTGCTACATCATAGCTGTCATTTTGCTACTGCTATGAGTCGTAATGAAAATATCTGTGTCTATTCTGATGGTCTTAGGTGACCTCTGTGAAAGGGACATTCTACCCCCAAGGGGGTCCCAGCCCACAGGTTGAGAACCACTGTTCGAAACTCATCACTTTGTCAGACTTTTCTAAAAGTACATTTCCTCTAATGCACAGTGCGATAGAAAGGACGTGAAAGGAACGGGAATAGAAAGGAAATACAAGGTCAGACCGACGGCGCTTCCCTCGGAACTCAGCTTGACTCATGAGCTGTGTGATGTTGAGCAAATTGTGTAGCATCACTTCAGCCTTCAGCTCCCCTTTTATGGATTAAATACATTTAACAATCCATGTATTTGCAAAACTTCTAGTAATTTGCCTAACAGAATTAATGATCATGCATTGTTCATTTCCATCCATCTCCAGTCTCTAATCGCTAAAGATGGAACTAATTGAGTCATAAACCCAATTGTAATTCATTTTCTTTTCCTCATTAAATATCTGAGTGCTTTCAAATACTGCCTCGCGTCAGTTAGGGTGGGTACAGGGCCCAGACACTATAGAGATATCCATGGATCTTGCTTTTAAGGTTCATGAAGAGCGGGAAACGACAGGCCTGTAAATTATTAAATGATTATGTTGTGGAGTAAAACCCTAGTGTAAAATATTATGAGAATCCACCGGGAAGGGGAATATTACTAATCCACAGAAGAGTGGGAAAGGCCTTGGGGAAGCAAAGGCTTTAGCTGGTCCTTAAAGACAGGGGTCCAGAGAAGGGAAAAGGCACAGTTTAGAGCTCAGAAGCACGTGGTTCAGCCTGATGCAGGGATGAAGCTCATGAAATGGCTGATCATTTGGGGGCAGGGAACTTTGGGTTAGAAGACTGAGGTTTTGAAAGTGCCACAAGGAACTTGTACCTGATGTAGTGACATGTCCATAAAGGTTCTCAGAGGTTTCTGAAGTGTTTGTTCGGTTTTGAGACAAGGTCTTACATGTACCCCAAGCTGGTGTCAAACCCATAACTCCCAAGTGCTGGGATTAGCCTGTGCCAACACGCCCAGCATGGTGGGTCTTGAAATTATGGGGTTTTGAAATGATTATTTTTAAAAATTATTTTTATTATTTTAAGTTATACGTATGTGTCTGTGCACATGAGTGCAGATGCCCACCGAGGACAGGGTTCTCAGATGCTCCTGGAGCTGGAGTTACAGATTGCTGTGAGCTGCCTAATGTGGTGTTGGGAACTGAACATGTACTTCTTCTGGAAGAGAAGTACATGTATTTAACCACTGAGCCATCTCTCTAGCTCCTGGAATGATTGTTCTATCAGACATGTTGGCTGTTCCTTCCAGACTCATGTTCCTCTGTCACTAAATGTGCATGTCACCTAGGTCTTCATTTGAGCTGCTAGGAGGCTGAACGGGCAGATGAGTGAAGGAAATCCAGCAGTCCACCCAGGGAAACCTTCCATCAGACTGGTGTTTCAGTGCTGTGGCTTAACTTCCCACTCTTAGAGCAACTCATTATATTGTGTTGTCACTAGCTGAAATGTCTGTCTAATTTTAAAATCACGTCGGGAACTCTGTCAAAGGTCCTCCTGAAATCGAGCTGCACCACCCTCCCTGTTCAGTAAAGAAAAACTAGGCACTTCCTGGTTTCAGTGAGTGTGCACTGGTGTTCACACACACGGTACACCATTTAGTAATGACCCTAGGATTCCAGCAGGAAACCATAGCAAGTCATACCTTTTAGGAGGAGATGATCAGTTTCTTACCATAAGGTAAGGCAGAGGGGGACCTGAAGATGGCTGGGTGTGATGCTAGAGGGCCGCGACAAACTCGCTTTTAGATTTTGGATGTGAAGGGCTGGCATGGCAAACATCAGCAAAGAGTGATCCTGAGTAAGAGTGAAGAGTCCAGTAAGTAGGGCTCACATCGCACATGACCACGAGGTAGCATAGTCCCCGAAGGGGGCAGCTGCTTAAATAAGGATGGCATTGCATTCCACAAGTTCTGATGTCTAGCAAAGTACTTTCTTCCCCTACTCCAGGGAGCTAAGACATTGTCCTGAGACAGAGCAAGGGCAACTAACTCTTTCCCTCTTAGAGAGCGTCCTTAGACTCTATAGCAGCAACCACAACCTTTACAGGGGCTCGGCTAAGACTATTTTGACTGTGCAGAGTTCCTAGAGGGAACATGTGCGTGGTGTAATGTATTAAATGCAGAGGCAGAGTGAGAATCCATGTCTTCTACTTAAGCCAGGCATTAAGGAGATTTTCCAAAACAGAAGAGAGAGAGAGAGAGAGAGAGAGAGAGAGAGAGAGAGAGAGAGAGAGAGAAAGAGGGAGTAGGGAGATGCTTTTCTGATTTTTGAAGATGTTTGGAGAATGGTTACTTTTCATTTGGTTTTGGTTTTTGAGATAAGGTCTTACTCTGTAGCCTAGGCTGGCTGAACCTCACAAGTGTCGTCTTGCTCTGGCCTCCCAGATGTTGGGGTTCCTGTTGTGAGCCGCTGCATCTGGCTGCTTTTCATCAAAATCCATTATACAGGGCTGAAAGATGATGCAGCAGATAAAGGTGTCTGCTCCCAACCCATGGTGGAAGGGAGAAGCATCTCCAGAGAGCTGTCTTCTGCAGACAGTGACGTAGGTGTCCTTTCCAGTTTTAAGGTAATGACTATCCTTACCTCCTGGGATGTTTGGTCGTCTGCCTTAATTTCCTAGGAACTCACAGTTGTACAACAGGTGAAGCACTGGCCTTTGGAGACCAGTTGGGTAATTCATAGGTGTGATGCTGTGATTCAGACCTCTAAGTTTCTCAATCTGAGATGAAGGACTAAGATGGCTAGAGAAAATGCCCCAGAATAGCCTGCACTGCAGCTGTTACCACTTCGAGGGGCCGAGGGGATAAGAACGGCTTCCTTCCTTCTAAGTCACCTGCATGCTCTTCCTCTGATAGCTAGTGGCACTTCCAGGATTCCTATTTAAGGAGAGTTTAGGGGAAACAACCCATTGAATAAAGAGTTAGGTAACAGTTTTGTTAAGGTGTATTTAACACACACACACACACACACACACACACACACACTAGAATGCATGCTTGTTTTTGAGGGTGTTCTTGGTTATAAGAGGGTGCTAAGGACTTCCAAACCCTCCCACTGCTGAGAGTACATCTATTTTTAGTGTGGAAGCCTTTGAAGTGAAGGCATAATAAGGTTTGATAGAGTTTTGGCCAGGACTTTTTTGCTATTGCCGTTTACATTTGTAAATCTATATTCTGCCCGATGAAGATTAATCAAAAAATAAACTTGCAAGAAGGTTTTTTTTTTTTTTTAAGTTTGAAAAAGCTGAATAAATGGTAAGAGTAAGCACAATGGCAGACTATATTAGCTCTGGGATCTAAAGCAATTGATAGAGCCCACAAGGAAACAGGCAATTAGATCAAAGAAAAATCAAAGGTTGAAGCGGTGGGGATGGAGAGATGGCTCCGTGGGTAAGAGCACTGGCTGCTCTTGCAATGGGCCCTGGTTCAATTCCCAGCACCCACATGGTGGCTCACACCCATCTGTAACTCTAATTCCAATGAACCCGACACCCTCTTCTGACCTCTGTAGACACTACGTACACATATGGTGCACATACATCCATGCAGGCAAAACACTCGTACACACAAAATAAAAGTAAATCTTAAAAAGAGGTTGAGGCGAGCAATTTATCACAGAATTATTGTGTTTTTATTACAGTCACAGTCTGATCAATAGGATATAAGGTACGGCCTTGAGGAACTTGCAACATAAACAGGAAGACGGGGATGTCTGAGATGTTCCTTCAAGTAGGGTTTCGAAACTATTGTGTAGAGTTTATTGTGCCTGTTGGTTACTCTCTCTCTGAGCCTAATTACAGAAGGAAAATAGAAGGATGAAAAAAGTGGATGAGGAGGAGAGATAATTAGCTTAAAATACAGAGGCTTTTCAACTACACGCTCCCAGTAATGTGTGGACGGCTGGCTGGCTGGCCTAACACCCTATGTTGGTGAGGAAGAAACCGAGGTCTGTCCAGCTGAGGGTCCCACCTGATGACCCAGAGGACCAACGGCACGCCAGGTTCTCTGGTTCCCAGGCCACAGTCACGACACAATCAAGCCCTTTAACAAAGCTGAAGTACAGTGTGCTCACAGTGTGCTGAAGCCCATCACCCAGTTTTTGAGTAGACGGGCGGCTTCTACAATTGTTTGATCACCTACAACAGAAATTGTTTTTTTAGCATGACCGTTTCCTTCAGTCTTCTCAGTTACCAAGACGTAAGTTATTATTCTCAAATCCTTAGTCCTTGTAATGACAGACCGGGAGGGCTCTTTAAAATTATTAATTTATGTATACCCACGCTTCCACATTCACAGGCTAAACATAAATGAACGGCTTTCAAAATTTCTGTTTCTCCTTCGGCCTCTCTCTTCTGATTTCCGTTTCCCGTTTCATCTCTACCTGTTTTTCCTCTCATGACTTCAAAACTCAGCAGGAAGCCAGCTTCCTCTCCACAGATTTCTATTTCTGTCAATGACACCATCATTCTTCCAGTCACCCAGGTCTCAAATCCTGGCCTCATCGCTTTCTTCTTTGCCAATCGAATGGGTCACCAATTTCTGTGGCCTCTTTCTGAAACATGTCTCTCATTTCCAATTCCCTTTTTTTTTTTAAAAAAAAAAGATTCCACGCTGTACCTTCTAACTCAGGTCCTCACGGTCCTATCTGTAAGCAGGAAGTGGCGATATCTACCATTTATCCTGTTTCCGTTCCTAGAGAACTCTCCAAATCACCACGAAAATGAATGGGGGGCGGGGGAAGAATGTGGCTTACTGTCTTAAGACTTGTAAGCCACGTGCTCCAATATAAAGCAATGCCCTAAAACACAAACACCCATTTTACCCCATTTCAACTTTCCCCGTCCTCCAGGTGTGTGCATGACTCAATTCTAACTCAGAAAACGTCTCCCTCACTTCTGCGGCCTCTTCTCTCTTTCCTCTCCGGTTCCATCCTCTCCAGTCAATTTCTTTTCTTCTTTAAAGCCCGGTGATACTTTTTTTTTTTCTTCTCCCACACTTGCCATGGACTCTGTCACCTCAGTGTGAAATCGCAGGCACTTTATCTTAAAGTCACCAACCAGAGCCGCAGACTGTGACTCCTCAAAATCCCCAAAGTGCCTGTTGATGGTGCCCAACTGAGGGCACCTGCAACCCTGTCTCCATAGACATCGACTTCCCTCTTGGGTCCCCTTCCCAGCCAGCGCATCAGGTCCCGCCGGGGACATGCAACCCCTGGGGTCTCCGTGACCCCGCGCCGGGGCCTTCCCGCAGGGCACCGGGCCGGGCGTGCCGGGAGGCTGGGCGGCCGGCGGCGCTTCCGCGCCTGGAGGTAGGTGGTGCTGTTGCCGCGACGTCTTCCTCATTGGCGCCGCGCGGAGAGGCGGAATGTTCAACTCCTGACTCCGGCGGAAGCGTGGGAGCAGCGCGGGCCGCCGTCCCCGACCCCCGCCGCCGCTCGCACCCGGCCCGGGAGCAAGGTAGGGGCCGCAGGGGACCTGGGAGGCGGGAGGGAGCACCACCCTGGAGGATCGACGGGGCCCGGGCCTGCGGGGACCCGGGCAGCGCGGGTGCGGGAGGCCGGGGCTCGGCGGGCGGCTGGCCTCGGCCCGTGCCCGGTGCCCCGGAGCCCCGCGGCCCCCTGCCGCTGAGCCGAGTACGGCTTGGGCAAGTCCGGGCAGTCCCGTGGGGCACTCGGTGCCCGGAAGAGCCGGGCCTGGCACAGCCCGCGGCGATCTCGGGGAGCCTGCGGCGGCTGCCCTTCCCGAGCACCTTTTCCTTCCAGGGGAGCACACGCGGGTGCGGTGGGCACGGGGACCCACACCCGGCTCGGCGGTGAGTGCCCCCCGGCCGCAGCCACGCCTCGCCCCGCGCGTGACAGCCCTCAGAAAAACTTTAATTCTAAACTGCCCAGATGACATGGGACTGCCTGAAAAACAATGGCACGTCATTGTTGGGTTGCACAAAATGTATGTTTCTCAGGCGCCTGGAGATCCTGCATAAGCACTGTTTATGGAGAGCATAATTACTATTTTTGTTAGTTTCGTTAATAATGAAAGCACACCATTTGGTGGCCCGTTCCAGCGATTTCACAATAAGCAGCCTTCATTAATAATGCGTATGAGAACTGTCTTTCCAGAGTGGGTTGAGGATCTCTGAGTTCAGACTGTTGTTGAAGTGTCTTCCTGTTTTACCCCTGAAGTGGTTGTAGCGAATCTTCTGGCTTTCTTGACCGTAGATGAAACCAACTGCCAGGATTTAGTGAATCCAAACCTACCAAAATATTTAACGATAAAAATAAACAAATGATTCAAGACCAGACTTCTTTGTGTAGGCCTGTCTCTACAGTGCCATTTCATTCTTTTTTTTTTTTTTTTTTTTTTTGATCAAAAGAAAAAAAAGTGACGGCTACATTTTAATTATGGTTTTGGTCATTTGTAGAGTCTTTGTCTTAGATTTCTGCTACAATAGTGAGAGATTTGGGAGATTGTAAATGAACATGAATTTAGCTTGTTTGGAAAGAGAATTAAGACAGAGGAAAAATGGTCTTTTTGGAGCACTGTGTCCTGTTTATTTTCATCTTTTACAATATAATTTCTGCAAGCACTTTTGGGGATTATTTTGAAGTTTTTTTTTTAAACTGAAGAATGTGCAAGTCAAAAGTTTAAGTGGGAAACATTTTGTTGTCTAGGAAATCAAGTAGATGATTGATCTTTTAAAAGTTTTTTTTTTTTTTTTGCGGGGGGCGGGGGGGGGTCGTGATACATAAGAACACATTAAGGGAAGTAATAACCAAATATTAAGCACACAGATTTAGATCTAAAAATGGATGGTCAAAGATCTTGGGAACTGAGGGACCTTCTTGCCAAATAAGGAAACTTGGCAAGCTGCAGTGTGTATTTTAAGTCTGTGTGGAGTGAGCGCGATTGGCAATACTTTGGCTCGGTGCCTATCTGGGCTAAACAGTGCAACTGAGTCTGATAGGGCTGCAGAGCTGTGCACAGGAGTTACGAAGGGTGTGGGGTGAACAACTGAATCATCCGAGGAGACACTGAAGAAAAGAGGTCAGACGGAGCTCGCAGTGTGCCCAGCAGAACGGCCAGTGGAGTTTAGAACTTGACACATTCAGGGAAGAGTCAGTGAGTTCTTCTGTTAAGCTGGGAAAAGGAGTTGGTGGTGATACAGCATAGTTGGATTGAGAGAGC
Source organism: Peromyscus eremicus (assembly GCF_949786415.1). NCBI lineage: Eukaryota > Metazoa > Chordata > Mammalia > Rodentia > Cricetidae > Peromyscus > Peromyscus eremicus. The sequence goes on from NC_081419.1 coordinate 50,586,417, forward strand.
CTCTGTACCCTCCGATGTTGGGAGTAAAAGTTGGGATCATTTGTTTTCCATTTTATTCTGCCCAGGACAGATTGACAAGGGGCGGGGCCTGGTCTATCTAAATATAATAGCAACAGCTGAGACACCTTCCATCTGACTGTGGGGAAGATTCAGGCTACTTCCTTTGTGGCTAGTAACTTTGGCCCACTATGCATAAATAAGCATAGTTCCAGCTGTATCCAAAGTTGTTACCTGTGCGGGGAAGACAGCCATCCATGCCAGAGCCTGATGATTTGGCTGATACTACAGGGGCTCTTGTGTCAGACCCTCCTAGAGACAGCTGAAGCATTGGGTATACCAGGAGGTAAAAAATCCCCACCCACTAAAACACCACGAGAACCAGGAGCCACACATCTGATACTTAACCCATTGACACCATTGCTAATAGAAAACCAAAGCCTCAAATACGTGGATAGAAAGCAATCTAGTCATTACCCTAACAAAAAATGAGTCAGTTGATAGAAAAAAAAGGACAATTAGGAGGCAGGAAATGCTGAGGTAGAAAAAAGGCATACGGTGGAAGAAAAGGAGGGGACCCACGTGGAATCCCAGTGGTGTCATATGTAAATGAGGCTTGGCCAAACGTTCACACCCTTGGGAGACAGTGATACCTGCTTCCTGGGGAGAGGTCTATGAGACAGCATGTGGAAATGCTCGGGCTAGTCCCTGAAGTCCCCGAGGCTCCAGAGAGACCGGGACTGAGTGCAGAGAGGGCTTTCCCACATTTCTCAAGCTGTGCATAACTCTTCTCTCCCAGGCAAGGCTTGCCCACAGTGTTTTGCCCTGTTCCTTTCGTACTTAAATGTATATGCTGAGAGTAGATAAAATTTTCCTACCTGATCCTCTTTGTATACAAACGGTTTCCAAAGCGACTCTGTAATATTGTATGTTGGGAATGAATTTGAAGATTAATACACTTGAGTATATATAGGGAGAGTTTGGAAGTTAGGGGAACATGGGAAGGCTAGGGCTGAGAAGCCAGAGCTAAGATCACTTGGAACCATTCACGGGGCTCGTTTTGAGTAGCTACTGTCTTCAGGGTCCCAGTTCAGGACTCCACACAGGAAGCACTAAAGGAGAAGGAACACATTTATCTCTAGGCCATGGAGTAAATATTTGCTATCAAAATACCTTACTGTGAAGGAGAGTGTGTCCCTTCGAGAATCCTCAGATACAACCATAAGCACCTCCAATGTAGGCAAGTGTTTGCTTTAAAGTCTTGCATTTAACCTTAAAAATCCACATGGACTTTCCACACTTGTCTTCCTCAACTGAGCAAACGAGTCTAAACAGACCCATTCGTTCCTCCACATCTGAAAGTCGGATGAGTGCTGTGGGACTCACCCACCTTCTCAGCAGAGTGCGTACTGCCTGTGTGGGAATAAACACGTGGGAAGACGGGGTTGGCCCTGCTAAGGTTTGTAGCCCAGCCTGATGGAGGAGGGAATGTGACTCCATTTTGCTAGGGAAAGAACTGAATTAGTTCATCATCCCCAGAATCTGTATGGTCTGTGCTTATCCTGATGGTCCCACGATATAAAGAGCCCTTTGCTTTGGGGATGGGAGAGAAGAGTTCAAGATGGACATTGGAATGTGGACCTCTCCAGCTATGGGAGAAGAATTTCAAGAGTGTGGCCCAAGAACTTCCATTATTTCCATCGAAGATACAGATTCCTGAACACACCCCCCCCCCCATGTTTACCGTCAGGTGGGAGGTGGTCTAACAGCACCTCGTACGAGCCTGGTTTGTCACTGTGCCAGTAAGGCTGAAGGAGACCTTGGAGGCACATCCATTCTTAGCTCGCTGATGCAGGATCTCCACTCCATGCCTCCTCCTCCTCCTGTTGAACACTCAGAGATGTGTCACTCGCTGCCCAGAGGGCGGAAGAGTTTCTTGTGGCACGAGTCACCAGCGATTGTGGCATTTGTACCCACAGATCATTTTTACCTCTCAGTCAGCAAAGGATAATGCAGGTCTTGCTCTGGACTGATGTGAATATCCCCGTGTCTGTCTTAGCCTTCATCTTCCTTCAGATGACCCGGTTCTGACCCGCATATGGACGCACGTTAGGAAGCATTCCTTCTAGGTAACCAATCTGAGGTTGCACCCTGTTTGTCGGAAGCCAGGCTGGTTGGGTATTTCCTATTTGACAGGGACAGTGCTGGAGTAGAGGACTGTACAGCAAATCCCCACGATGAGTGGGAGGCTGGCTTAGGCAGTGGGCCTTTTACCCAGACGAGCACCACCCCCAGGCACCTGTGCGTATTTCTAGACAGCCCCAGAAATATGCCCTCTCCGTGTTCCCCGGCTTTACTCAGGGACAGTCCCATCTCTTCTCTTTCCACGAGAGCCCCTCCAGTGGCCCGGGACGTGGATGTACTTACCTCTTGTTTCCTAGTTGGGCTTTTTCTGACACAGACTCGTTTCACACAGTGTCTCTCCACCAACCACTTCCCTGCTTCTTATTTATTTTATTTCTGCTAACAGCATTTCTGGCAAGGAAGCATGCCATGGGAGTTGATTTTTATTTATTGGGATATTAATGGATGAATAAGAATGTTTCATTTAACTAGCTTGTTTTTATTTTAACCTTTGCTCCGTCTGAAGAATTATATTACTTATATGGTAAAGCACAGATAGAGAGGGGAATCGTCTCCTCAGCTACCACGCCGGGAGAAGCCCTGTTTCCTGGGCTCAGCCTGTTTTATGTGAGCGCTGCTTTTCTGGAAGCAGTTTAGAAGAAAATAGCAAAGTAGACACACTTCTAGTTAGTTTTGTTCATAGACCTACTTTTGCAGCTTTTATTGTTAATGATTTTTTTCTTTTTTTTTTTTTTAAGAAAGACACAGAGCAGTCTGTTCAGGAATTGCTTCTTTAAATCTCTGACCCTCACATTATGAAGAAATACATCAAACCAAAGATTTCCCGATTCTTTAAAAAAAGATATGCCCTTAGAAGAATACAGGACAGTAATTCCAAGCAGCATTGTAAAGCACGTGATGATAAGCGGTTTTGATTCATGTACTTACTGAGCTGTAGGAAGAAACACCCTTCAGAGCAAGGCTGAGGGCTGCTTTTGAGAAGTCATCTTTAAGGTTTTTTATTTTTTATTGTGTGTGTATGTGTATGTTTGGACGTGCCAATGCTTGGAGGTCAGAGGACAAGTTGTGGAAGTCAGTTCTCTTCTTCTACCCCGTGGGTTCCCAGGATCAAACTCAGGCTTGCTTGCAAGTGCTCTTACCTGCTGAGCCATCTTGCTGATGCAAGAATCCTTTCTTCTCCTCTCCCTCCCCTCCCCTCCCTTCCGTGCATATGTGTGGCGTATTCATATGTGTGCGTGTGCTTGCGCATGGGCAAGTGCATGCAGAGCCCAAGGAAGACGCTGGGTGTCTTCTTTCTCTCTTTGCCTTATTTTTTGAGACAAGGTTTCTCACTGAATCGGAAGCTTGCCATTTTGGCTAGACTGGCTGGCTAGTGAGCTCCCAGAATCCACTTGTCTCTGCCCCCACCCCCAGCACTGGGATTACAGGCATGCATTGCCATGCGTGACTTTTACATAGGTGCCAGAGATTTGAACCCAGATCCTTTCGCTTGCACAGCAAATAATCTTATCCACTGAGCCATCTCTTTAGCCTGAGAAATCTCTTTAAAAGTTTATCTTGATCACGATGACACAAATTAGTTTTTCTTCTTACGTTGTGCCAGAAATAAACTTATAGCTACTTTTGTGAAGAATGACAAAAGGAAAGTATAAATTAGGGATGGAAAAAGAGGAAGTATGTATATTAAAAATAATAGGTCCATATATCCAAAAGAGAAAAATCCAGAGAAATTCCAGTCTCTATTTGTAGAGTTAATTTAATTTTTTTCATTACAACGTGAAGGTATTTGATAAAGCAGGTTATAGTTTTGTTGAATCAGGCACTCATGTGGTTTGAGTAGCTAAGGTCAGAAGGAAGACCACAGAAAGTGAGTACTGTAATTGAATAAATATGTCCTACAAATACTAGTATCTAAAAGGGCAAAGGAAAAAAAATCTTCTGATAACTTAAATAGGATTCATCTCTATGAAAAACAGTTTGAAAGGAAAAAATATAATTATAGCTAGGCATGTTGGTGTACATCTTTAACTTTGGCACTTGGGAAGCTGAGGCAGGGGGATCAAGGTTCAAGTTCAAGTTCAAGGCCAGCCTGGACAACATAGTGAGACCTTGTCTGCGAAGTAAATAAATAACCATTGCTAGTAAGATAGGTTTTGCACAATGACTCAACCTCCAAAGGGAGAGCAGACAAAAGGGTGAGAAGAAATTAAGATACATAAACACAGATGGAAAGGACTTAGACATCCATGGGCATTTGTTAATACTTGTGCAAGCATAAGTGATTGAGATAAAATAGAACGCAGTTCTGAAGGGGGAAAGGAAAAACATGCCAGATATGAGGCTGTAAGGATGGATGGCATCAAAGCTTATGACAACAGTTAGAAAGCCACTATTGCCACCTGCTGTGTGTGGATTCCTTGCTGGGCATGCACGAGGCCCTTCCACACCGTCCCTGCCTCCCTATGAAGAGCGCAGGGGAAGCCCGGAGGAAGCCAGGAAACAGGCTTTGCAGAAGCACAGTCCTTCACCCGTCCTGAGCTCTGGTAGCTTGTCCTTGGGATCTGCGGCTAGCTCTGGCTAACTGGGTCTCTGCTGTGCTGCTTATCTGTGCTTAGAAATAACGTTTCCCAGTGCCATCAGGGTTATCAAATGGAAGCGTCCCAAATCCTTGTTCATGAGGTTTAGAAATGTCATCGTTGGAGGAAAAGGGATTGTTTCCGGGGAGGTGGAGGCAGAATTCAACTCAGTCCCATCTAATTTTAAAACTTTGCGTTTCAAATGTAAGACCTTCAAGTAGTCTTTTTTTTTTTTATTTTTGTTTTTAATTTTTGACAAAAACAAAGTGGGGCATGTCGACAGATGACTGGCTTGAGACTGATACCAATTCAAACAATCAAGAAGCAAAAGCCTTCTGGGTTAAGTCCTGACCCCAGCCCCTTTTTTGAGAAGATGGGTAACTAAAAAGTAAAATAATGCTGTGTTTAAGGTTTTTCTACCTTTATATGGTTCTGATTTTGTAATTAACTAGACGGTACTATACATATGCTTTTATCATTTAGTTAACAGTTGAATTTATTTTTGTATTTTTAATTTAGGGACATTCTTAAAATCACAGAGTTTTGGCTACTGTTCAAGTAAGCAGATGGCTGGACTTCACCAACTTGCTACTGTTTTCAATTTGTGACCCCTTATTATGTTTTGATTTTAGTGATAGTCCTATTCTGAGTCCACGTGCCGTGCTGTGTGAATGGCTGGATTATGTAAAAGCCGGTTTTCGGACACAGCGGGTTGAAAGCATTGTATATGGCCTGGGACCCTTTGTAAGTAAGTGGGTATAGATGGCTCCCTGCTTAATAGACGGCTCCACTGGTCTAGACTAGTAGATTTGTTTCTGAAAAACTAGAGCATCATTTGGTCAGGTCTTGATGCTATAATTTGATCAGTCTCTTCCCCAAGATGCTCTGGGTTTAGTTAGCAGCAGCTCATCTTTCATTCTTCTCCTCATAAGCTGATCTTCTTTGAACAGCAACTTAAAATGAAAGGGGAAGCGATATACATAGTAGCCTGGCATATGTGCATACATACATACATGTGTGTGCATGCATGTGCACACACGTGTACACAGATGCATACATATACATGTGTATACACACATATATAATATGTATGTGTATCGGGGTGGAAAGCTAAACCAAACTTTTCCCCTGAAGGGTATGATGCCTTGCTGAGATCATTGGAGTAAAATCTGAACTAGACACTCTAAAATTGTTAATCTCTTCAGAAATTAAGAAGGAACTTAATTTTTTACAGTCTCAATAAAACATCCAATAGTTCATAGTTCGTTCATATAGAGCCAATTCCCAAACAGCAGGGTGTGTGACAGTGTGCTTAATCAATGTGGAAGACCTGCCTTGTTGCCTCTGTCAGGGATGGTGATCATAGCCGAGGGTTCTGACCAGCGGGGTCAAGGTAGTTCTTAGCGATCTCATCCTTCTTTGGTTTGGAAAGGGTTTCTCCACCCTCCTCTAACTCAGCCCAAACTAAGAGGCACACAGTACTGGAGGCCCCAGGTTTCCCAAGAAGCCTGTGGCAGCTTCTCAAACAGGATTAGGTTTAGAGTCCTCTGAGGGCACTGTGAAAATGGCAGGTCTCCCTTTCCTTAGTTTGATTGAAATCTTTGCAGCTGCAGGAATTATAACGGGAAAATTAACTAAAATCCAGTCATTCAACAGATAGTTTGGAGTAGACAATGTACACACTGCCTGTTTGGTTTTAAGTGGGGTACTGAAAATCCAGGTACAGAGAGAAATGACTTTTGGGTTTAGGGAGTTTATGTTCTGGTGGGAATTTGATGGGAAAGATGAGTAGATAAAAAGAATGCAGTTTTTCATATGGGCTTCAAAGACATGGTTAGGGACAGGTTTGCTAGGTAGAGATGGGTGTCTGAAGCGGACATGTTGCCTGCGCCCAGCGTGGGGATGTGACAGAGGTCAGCACGTAAGGGGAGCCTGCAAGCAGCACTTCACGCATGTGTGAGAAATAAGACATGAAATAAAAGTGGCTTGAGTGGTAAAGGAACATGAGACAATTGAGATTCAAAGGCACGAGTTAAAGATCGGAACCGAGTGTCCTACCAGTGTGTGAAAAAAACCCATCTCCAGACAGCCTAATACAAGGCGGAATTCTACAGATAAAGAAATGATTCTAAAAGCTTTTTAGAAAAAAAGGTAAAAAGGTTTAGAAATCAGAATGGCATCAGCCTGCTCCGTAGCTGCATATAAAGTGAAAAGAAGGGCTGAAGAGATGGCTCAGCAGTTAAGAACATTTGTTGTTCTTTCAAGGGACGTGGGTTCCATTCCCAGCACCCCCAGGGAGGCTGGCATCTGTCTATAACTAATTCCAGAGGATCTATTGCTTTCTTCTGAACACGGCAGGCACCAGGCATGTACATGGTGCACATACATACATGCAAGCAAAACACTCATACACATACAATAAAAAAAAAAATCTTTGAGGAAAAAAAATTAGATGAGAGAGATGGCTCAGTGGTTAAGAGCACTTGCTGCTCTTGCAGAGGACCCAAGTTCAGTTCCCGGCACCCACATGGTGGCTCGCAACCACCTGTGACTCCATTTCTGGGAGATCTGATGACTCCTTCAGCTTCTGGGCACCCCAGACACACATGCAGGCAGAGCATTCACACTCACAAAATGAATGGTTAAGTTCATTAGAAGAAAATGAAATAATACTTTCACAATTACATAAAGGTTAATATCCTTCCTAGAACAGCAGACAGGTTCCTAGTGGAGACTCAGAGACCCCCATTCTCTGCCCTCTACTCAGAGAGCCAGTAGAAGATGTGTGTTGTCAAGGTGCAGACGTAAGCCAAGAAAGAGGAACTGAAGATCCAGGGGCAGCGTTTTTCCCCAGAGGGTGAAGGAGGAAGGTCTTTTAATGGCACAGGGGATGAAATCTCAGTTACAGTCTGGCCTGGGAAGCAGCCATTCCAGTCAGACTGATGTAACTGAAGTTTTCCTGTGTCCTGCCCGGTCTGCAGCTGCTCAGACCCAAGTAAACACACAGAGGCTTATATTAATTAAAACTGTTCGGCCATTAGCTCAGGCTTTCCACTGACTAGCTCTTACATTTAAACTCAGCCCATTTCTGTTAATCTATATGTTGCCACATGTTCTGTGGCTTTACCTTTACATGCTGCTCCCTGGACGGCAGGCTGGCATCTACTCACTCAGCCTTCCACTTCCCAGAATTCTCCTTGTCTGTTTACCCCGCCTATACTTCCTGCCTGACTACTGGCCAATCAGCATTTTATTTATCAACCAATCAGAGCAACACATTCACAGCATACAGAACATCCCACAGCAGACCGAATCAAGATGAAGTGTTTAGAAAGAATGTTTCAATGAAAACCAGCATCTTCCTTCCTCCAGGATAAAAGAGAATGAAGGAAGGAGATCCTGGTGTTGTTTTGTTGTTGTTTGTTTGTTTGTTTGTTTTTTTTTAACTTTGTTGGGAGTTTTGCAGTTCCTGGGAGAATTTGATGAGTTGGATAAGTTTATCAGTAGTATGAAAAGCTAAACAAACAATAGAACACAAAAACAGAGCAACTAATAACTCCAGGAGAAACAAAAAGTTATCCAAGGAAAATATAATTGCTGCATGGCGGTGCTGGGAATAATATTGACTTTGCAAGACTACTATCAACTGCGAATATTGACTTATGCCAAATGTTGAGGTCGTAAACAGAGGGTTAGAGCAGTATAGAACCTGAGCGTATGGAGGTTGAGGATGGTGTGTAAGAACTGAATCCCTCACTTGGAGTTGTTAGTAACAAGATCTAAAATGGAAAGAGTTAAGAAGCTATAATATTTAAGCACATGACTTAGAAATGTAATGAATAAGAGAAAATGCTCAAAGGACCTGATATGAGTCCCTTTCTCAGCAGTAAGAGTTGAGTGGGGAACAGGGAGACTGTGGATTTGCATTGTCTTATAAGCTTTGCAGTCCAGTTTAAATTCTTATACTGGATAAAATTAACTGTAAAGACATAGACCTGTCCTTGGCTGTCCTCTGGAGATCTAGCATACAGTGTTTGACATTTATTGTAAAAGCTTTTGCTTTGCACACACTATCTGCTGGCACATCCACCTACATTTTCTATAAACCTCTTCTGCAGTTAACTCTGAATTGTAGTGAGTCTGTATGGGAAATTGCTGAATTAAATGTAGCAATAGACTGTGTCTGTGTTCCTCACAGCCATCCCCTCCCTCTGTTTTTGTGTCGGCTCAGTCTTCTAAACATTAGAGGGTAAACAAATTGCTTCGTTTTTTTCTTTCTTGCCTTCTCCCCAAAGTGGAGCAGACTTGGACTTCGCATAAGAAATCAACATTCTTCAGTGAGCTGATGTTCCTAAAATGGGGTAGCTGAGCCAGCTGCGCACTGAGATCTCTGAGCTGCCTGTGTGAATCTCTCGGCAAAGCGCTGTGTGGTAGATGGAGAAACTGTGAATTTATAGTCTGTTACAGACTGTATACAGACTGTTTCCGTCTACCTTTTATTTTGAAAAAAAAAAAAAAAAAAAAACAGACTTCATAGAAAATGGCCGGGGTAGTAAAATGCCCATTCATCTTTCTGATTTGTAGCTCTTAATTTTGCCACATTTCTTTCTCCCTCTTACACACTTGTGTTCCCCTTCCCTCGTGTGTTTTGGGGGTCAGAATCATCTTAAAGTAAGTGGCAGGCATCACATTTCAGTACGTCTAAATGCTTATAGGGGATAAATTCAGAGTGACCACACATTGCATTTCATCATAGATGTCTTTAAGTTCTTTCTTTTTCTTTCTTTCTTTCCTTTTCTTTTTTGGTTTTCAAGACAGGGTGTCTCTGTGTAGCTTTGGTGCCTGTCCTGGAACTCACTCTGTAGCCCAGGCTGGCCTCGAACTCACAGAGATCTGCCTGCCTCTGCCTCCCGAGTGCTGGGATTAAAGGCATGCGCCACAACCGTTGGATTAAGTTCTTATATAGATGTTTTTCTTTTTACTTGTTAAGTCTTTCATGATGGTGACCATTAGGAGCATAAGCCAATTTTTTTTTAGAATGTCCTCAAATATAGGTTCACCTTTTTTGCTCAAGGATTGTGATATTGTGCTTTACAGTTATAGAAAGGATGCATATCCAGATTCTTTTATCCGCCTCCTGTATCTTTTTATGCTTGCTCAGAAGCTTACTCCATCATTTGTGTGTTTTGAGTTTTGTTTTTCCTGATAATTTATGGTTTGGCATAGAGAATTAAGAATGGACACATACCTGGGGAAGAGTAAGAACCCTTCAATCATAGAGAATCTCACTGCAGTAATCTTTGGGAGGGGTCATCGGTTCCTCTGGAAACAAGCATAATATTTTTTCAACATTTTTGGCAGTATTCTTTGGGTGACTTAATATATTGTAATCAGGGACAACGTCTCTTAGAAAATCGGCTCTGCTATGGTGTGCAGCCTAGTGAGACACGTTTGGAAGCCCTTGGCCAGCTTTCCTTTGACTGCTAAGTGCAATCTTGTTTGGAGTCTAAACACTGAACGCGTGTTTACTTTGTATGTTTTGGCTGTGCCGGCGCTAGGATGCTGGGAGGCTTAGGCTGTGTCTGCTTCCTGTGAAGCAAGGGCAACATGGAGAGATGGCATGCCACGCATGCCAGAAGAGCTGTGCAAGCCTGCTGTTGAAAGCATGGTTTCTGTGTGTCAGGACTTCCTGGTAGGAGACCTGATGACACAGTGGCCTTTAGGCAGAGCTCCTCGGGATGTGTAGGAAGTGCTATGACAGGTTCTGTTGGGGGGAAATCTGAGCCATTCCCAAGCCTGGACAAGCTGCTCTTGAATTTTGCACTGGCTGCCAGGGTGAGCGTTTTCGTTTCGATGTGTCTGTCTCGCTTTTCTTCCTGACGTCGGCATGGTCTTTCTGGAAGTTTCACGGGACTTGTTATAAATATCTACAGCAGGACTCTAATCTGTTTGCGGTTCGTCATTTCTCTTCTTTCTCTCTCCAGATTTTGTGGACGTTTACTACTTTGTCATTATGAGATGTCGTCTCTCGGTGCCTCCTTTGTGCAAATTAAATTTGACGACTTGCAGTTTTTTGAAAACTGCGGTGGAGGAAGTTTTGGGAGCGTTTATCGAGCCAAATGGATATCACAGGACAAGGAGGTGGCTGTCAAGAAGTTACTCAAAATAGAGAAAGAGGTAAGATCCTCTGCTACCGGAGGCGTCCACAGGAGCCCTTATGTAAGCCTTTCAGCCTAGAGTTAGAGGGCCACAGAGCTGGAAGGGATCTGGCAGGTCCTTTGGGGCTGGTCCATGAGGCTCTTTCCCAATTTCCATTCTGGGAACCCCATAAATAGAAAATATTGCAGTGTGTGCTTTAGGGTTGAGTTCTACTGGGGGTCATCTGAAGCTAGAGGATTTCTTTCCATGGTATAAAAAAGCTGGTATCCTCTGTGCTGGCTGTCCTACAGACAGACACAGGCGGGTTGGAGCATTTCACTTCCCAGGGCAGCCAAGAGGGGGCAGTACAGAGAAACAGGTAGCATTTTCATTGCTTACCATCTGCACCCCTTGCGTTGGGGGTGGTCCTTAGCTGTTATCTTTAAAAAATAAAAAAAACAAAGAGTATTATTTTTCTACTGAATTAAGCAATACTGGCGTATTAGGTTTCACCTCACAGTGGTGTGTTTCGTGAAATAAAGAATTAGGCACTGACAGAACTGCCTTTCCTTGTAAAATCAGAATAAGGTCTTGTCTTTTAGAGTCTGGAACTCGTCTTGGATGTAGATGAGCCCTGAACTCTTAGAATCTTTATCTTTCTTAGGAATATGACACACACACCCCACTGCCACTACGTTCAGTTTGATATCTCAAGAATTAAATCATTTGTATAGCTGACCCAAAGGAGTGAAGCTTGGTAACCTTCTCTTTAGAGTACTTTTTAAAAATTTAAATGTCCTTTTAACTGATCATAAGAACACATACACAAAAATGAATGTTTCAATACGTGTGTGCATTTCATGTTTAAGTCATTATATCCATTGCCTTGTTTAACATTTCTTTTATGGTGTAAACATTCAGATGTCTCTCCTTTGGCTTTTTGAAATATACAGTGTATTGCCATTATCTGTGGTTGTCCTGCTGGTAGCTTTTAAGACTTACCCTTTGCTTATTTTGGCCATTATTTTTTTTTATGTCCAGTTTTCACTAAGTATTGTTCCTTTCAAGTGAACTTTTCCATAAATATGTATTCTTCCCCCCAAGTGATCTGATTGTTATCATTGACTGCCACCAGTGACCCCTCATGACTGGGTAGAGTTGTGAATCCAGTGTTAGCATCGCAGGTCCCATCACCCCACCCCCCACCCCCCACCCCCGCCCCCACCCCAGTATGCTATGTTGGAGGTCCTCTGCCTGCTCTCCCATTGTTGAAACCAGGGCGGTGGCACTGAGGTGTCTCTGCTGCGGGCTGTCTGTAGGTTTTACACAAAGCAGAAGGATACTAAGTAAAGACCAGTTCTTGCATTAGAATCATTTCTGATACTGGATTCTTTGATCTAGTAAGCTTGTATTATTGCCCCAGTTTTATGGATTGGAAGTAGAGCGTGGAGAAATGTAGTAGCCACTCCAGTAGGAGGAGCAGGTAGAATTCAGGAGGCCAGGCTTCCTGTTCTTCAGGATTTTACTCTGAGACCTCTAGTTGACCAGGTGAGAATAGAAAGCAGGCCAATTCCGTCCACTTACATAAGAATGTTAAGTGGTAGGTTGTGGGACGTTGACACAGGAGCTTCTGATATGGTTGTTGGATGAGACAGGAAGCTGGTTTTGAAAGGGAGCATTAGTTGCAGCCCATTCACTTTCTGCATACATGGTCCCATTTTTACAGTTTGAGAGGCCAAGAGAACGACACAGGAAAGCCCTGGGTGAAAGCGAGCATTGGAAGCTGCCAGATCCTGCTTTTCTATTGCAAGAGTAGAACTCGTAAACTTGTGAGCAGGAAAAGCAGAAACTCCACTTCCGCTTAGGGGCCTGTTGTCCTCAGAGATGGTCATTATTCATCTCCTTGCCAGGCCCCCCACGCTGCCAAATAAACAGGAGTCCAATGTGAAAGTCTGCTGGAGCCCTGGTGGTTATTGGAGGGGAAGTGTGAATCCCTTGTGGACCTGTATTTTATAAGATGTGCGTTGGCTACTGGCTAGGCACTTTTTAAGTGATAAGATAAAGGTGATAAACGCTAACCACCCCCTCCCTGCCCCCGCAACTCCACCCTCCCACCCCCTACTCTCCACCCCGTTTATACACTCAATCCTAAGCTTCTTGGGCATTGTTTTACTCACTTCACAGGATTCTTTGAGAATTACCTGACATTTGACTAAATGTATGTTTTGTGAACTTGGTCAAATGTGGAGAATGTACATGACATTCTTTTTTTTTTTTGGTTTTTCTAGACAGAGTTTCTCTGTGTAACAGCTCTGACTGTCCTGGAACTCACTTTGTAGATCAGGCTGGCCTCCAGCTCCACCTGCCTCCCACCTGCCTCCCAAATGCTGGGGTTTTAAATGCGTGTGCCACTACCACCCAGAAAATTATTTATTTTATGGGGAATTGAACTGGGTCCTCTGGAAAAGCAGCCAGTGCTCTGAACCACTGAGCTATCTCTCCAGCCCATGCCAAATTCTTTAATGTGGCTTATGTGACTATTGGCACCTCATTTGTGACCTCTAGTGTAGTGAGGATATGGCACTTCCCCGTATTTCAGAAAGTACATGTTGCCTTTCTTCTGAAAATGCATTTACTTAAAATGTTTTAAAAAACCATTTAAAGCAAACACCAAGAAAAGTTACAAGACTGCTGTGACCTCTCTAATACCACTTAAGCCTACCACTTAGTGACATTTCGCAACATCTGCCTTTTGTCTTCATTTATGCTATTAGTTTATATGCAGTTATAATTACTTTTTTTTGGCTGGTTGTGAGAATAAATTATAGATGTTATATGTATTTATTCAGAGTATTTCAGCATCTCCTAAGGATCCAGTTAACAAGGTCAGGAAGTTGAGTGGTCATATCACTTTTATTGGATAGTTCACCTTCAGATCTTGCCATTTGTCCCAAGACTTTTATGGGAATTTTTTCCAACCCAGGATGCACTCCAGGATGACAGATGGCATCTAGCTGATGTGTCTGTTTAGTCTGTTTTAGCCGGGAACAGTTTCCCTGCCTTTCTTTGCCTTTTAAGACTTCAACAGTTTTGAAAAACAGAGAACACTCGTTTTGCAGAATGCCCTTGTTTTGGACTTACCGATTTCCCCCTTGTTTGGCTTATAGGGTTGTGGTGGGAATGTCGTAGGGGTTGTGTGTCCTTGGTGGTCCTTGGTGCAGTGTCGTGGGAGTTGCTTGTCTTAGTTTTGGTGATGTTACTTTTGGACCCCTGGGTATGCACTCACTCAGTTTCTCTGCAGTGAAAATACCTATTTGTCTTTTGTAATTGGCTGTTGGGAGCTACTTTGCAGCTATATAAATATCTTTCCACAGCTTTGCATCCCTTGATGATTCTGTCTTAGGTAGAACGTTACCACCATAGCCCATTGTGGTAAGAGCAAGTTCCCTCCTTCTGAGCTTTTCCCCTGTTCCTCCTTCTGGCCTCCCTTTATATACTAGCCAATTGGCTTGTTTGTTTATAGACAGTTTTACACTTCACAGTGACACACTCCATTACACCTATGCATCTCTGTGTTTAAGTTATGTACAGCTTGGCTAGTAAGGGATCCTTCAGGCTGGCTTCTGTCTTTTGACATGCGCTGTTGAGTTTTGAGAGACTTCCTGTCTCTCCTAGCTCCTGTCCCCCTCCTGGGGCAGCCATTCCTGCAGGAAGTCTGGGTCAGCACCCCTGACTTGGATTCAGCATTTAGGAACCAAAGTGGGGGACCACTAGGGGTGCCTACTTTAGGCCTTTTGAGAAGGCCTTTGTTTCTTAGCAGCAATGAAAGTGACACATTTTATTTATGAGATTGTTTAGAGTTTAGACTCAGGCCTCTGGGTGGACAGGTTCTGGGATGTGCTCCTTCCGGAGGCGGGTTTAGAAAAGGGGAGCACATGGAAGCAGGTCTCAAATGGTTCCTTCCCGAGTCAGAAGTTATACTTCCGGGACTTTTTCTAGGTCAGTCAGTGCTGTGTAGGGATCCGTGTCCGGTGGGCGATGGCAAGGACTTGGGGACAACCTGGGCAGTGCCATCACATGCCCTTCGGAAAATGCTGGGTTTATTGGAGTGAAGTGGGCAAGACAGTTTCTAAAACATGTATATGCTTGGTGTCTGTGTGCTGCCTTTATTTTTCCTGGATGTCTGTGGTTCTCTATGATTTCATGTTTTCCTTCAACATTTTATTATGAAAAATTTCAAACATAAAGTGAATTTCACAGTGAACATCCATATACACAACATATGGAATATATAGTTAACAAAAATACTTCATCACGCCAGTGGTGGGCGCACGCCTTTAATCCCAGCACTCGGGAGGCAGAGGCAGGCGGATCTCTGTGAGTTCAAGGCCAGCCTGGGCTGCAGAGTGAGTTCCAGGAAAGGTGCCAAAGCTACACAGAGAAACCCTGTCTTGAAAAACTAAAAAACAAACAAACAAACAAACAAAAAAACTTCATAACATGTATGGCCAGCTCTCTACCCTCCCTCTTACTCATCCGTCTGTCTGCAGCATTTCACGGCAGCAGCCAGCATCAGTCCCCCTCCCTCGCCTTCAGTCAGCCATCGCGTGTACTACTTACTGATCCAGCTCAGTTGTAGTTACAGTTTGGTTTTCTTCTGTGGTAGACATACATGTCACTAAGGTTTTAGAAATGTGGATTGACTGTGACATATATTTACATTTCTAATCAGAAAAATACAATTTAAAAAGTGCAGTTTTGACAATCTGCAGCAATATCTCGGGAATGTCAAGAGAACCGAGCTTCGTAAACTGTTAGTGGCTCATACAACACTAATTTTCCAGGCTCGGTGTCCGTCTCTGACATGTGGGGCATTTCCTTTCACATTGCTGTCCCACAGCAGAGCCCCCGGAGCTCAGGACTCAGTTGTTTACATTTTTTACGGATGTACTTACAATGCACTGTTTCTTTCTGCTTGAAAACTGTTTACGACAGGGGTGGGGTGGGGGGGCAGCACCTTAAGAGTATGTACCAGAAGTAAGGAAAGAAGGCATTAGCGCGTCTTCCTGGTACCTGCTGGTTCACTTGGGTGAAACCAAACTGCTCAGGCAGAAGTTCAGAAAGGAGTGGAAGTTGCAGAGAAAGCCCTCGTGGTCACAGTGTCTTACTTACAACCGTTAGCTGTTGGCTGCTCTTCCCAGTAACCTGGGCTCACAGTTTAAGGATGGAAGCTGTGAGGAGGACTGTGCTGGTAACTCTGGGGAGGACTGTGCTGGTGACTCTGGGGAGGACTGTGCTGGTGACTCTGGGGAGGACTGTGCTAGTGGCTGTGAGGAGGACTGTGCTGGTGACTCTGGGGAGGACTGTGCTGGTGACTCTGAGGAGGACTGTGCTGGTGACTCTGGGGAGGACTGTGCTGGTGACTCTGAGGAGGACTGTGCTGGTGACTGTGAGGAGGACTGTGCTGGTGACTGTGAGGAGGACTGTGCTGGTGGCTGTGAGGAGGACTGTGCTGGTGGCTCTGGGGAGGACTGTGGTGGTGACTGTGAGGAGGACTCTGCTGGTGACTCTGAGGAGGACTGTGCTGGTATCTGTGAGGAGGACTGTGCTGGTGGCTGTGAGGAGGACTGTGCTGGTGGCTGTGATACTTATGATGTTGACACATCACAGATAAATATTAGGAGTGAAGGAAACATTTCCCCCAAACTGAGAGAAGGAAAAGAGAAGGCCTTTTCTTCCTTGGCCTTGGTTTATGCCGCTCCCTCCCTTTAAGGAAGAAAATAATCCTACCAAGTTTTAGAAATGTTGAAAGCCAATAAGTTTAGATTTAAAAACTGATCCATATCGTACATATTTGTAAGTAGAGGACATCTGAGAGTCAACTGGTCATAATAACGGGAGCTATTAGTAATTCGTATGCAGAGAGAAGTTATCTGTATGAGTTAGAAAGTGGAATATTGGAACTGACATGGAACTCAGAAAGATAAAAATAACAGCTTCATTATGACTAGAGTGTCAGTGTGATGATGTTTACGCTTGGGAAAAACTAGTTAAATAGTATCGATTATTAGCCCAAGTGGGGGCCTTGATTCTGTCTGTGCAGTCCTGTAGATTTTTATTAATGAATTCTCTGTTTTTAACTGTAGGATTGCTGTTTTAATATTTTCTCTGTCCCCGAACATGACAAAGAATTACTTCCGTTCTTTGTAAGACCTTTCAGTATTTAAATATGTTGATAGGCCCCACAGGACTAAAGCTCCAGTCCCTGACAGTGCCACTGAGTTCTGGCCTGGTTTCTGTGGCGATCTTGTGTTGAGAACTTGTCACTTGGTATGATTAGGCTTTTGCCTTTGGGCTACCCTTGTGTCCTCCCTGTGCAGATGAGCGCCCAGATCCTGCTGGGCGCTCTTGTGGGGTGTAGAGGACTAAGGGCTGTGGAACACAAATGAAATAAAGCCCTCAGGCCGCATCCCTGCCCGCTCCTCACCCCTGGTGCTCCCCTGACTCCTTGGCCCTGCTTGTCACCTGCTGACCTGAGCTCCCAGCCCCTCAGTTATCCACATTCTTCACCTTACCTGTAATACCATTGTCTTCTCTACCTGGACAGGCCCTACTAATTTTTCGGGTTTAATCTTTTTTTCATGAATGTTCTCAGTCCCATAATAATTCTCTTTTTCTCCTGAATTTATACCATTTAATATCCAAACCTCTAATTTGACATAGGTTTAGAACTGTCCTGTGATGGGACCGTTCCTGTAAGGAGTGGTCACTTAACTCCCAATATGTCGTGCTGGGGCTTCTCAGCTGAAGAGTGGGGCTAATTATAGTACCCACGTCACCGGGCTGTTTGAAAGGATTAAATGAGATGATACGTGTCAACCAGGAACACTGGACACAAGGGAAGACTGGGGTAACTGTCTGCCATCCGTTTATCTTCAAAGGGAGCCTAGCAGGGAGAGTCACCTTTTATTAAGATGTTAACAGATTCATACCTAGGATCTCATGTTGGGCAGGAAGCAGCCACTTTATTTACAACCAACAGGAAAGAGAGCCTTGGCGAGGCCCGGTTGATTGTGTGTGGGCAAGCACATGGGTGGTGGGATGGTTAGTGTTAACTGTCGATGTGATGGAAGTTAGAATCACCGGAGAGGCAGGCTGCGGGACGTATCTGTGGGAGTTATCTTGGTCACATCAATGAGGTGGGAAGCCCTACCCACTGTGGATGGCACCATTTCCTAGGAGGGCCTCTTGGACTGTAGAGGTAGAATTACACATTTATAGTTCTCCTCTGACTGTGGACAGACGGTTTCCAGCTCCTGCCGCTGTGACTTCTCTGCCAAGGTGGACTGTATCCTGGAACTGTGAACTACATAGGCCCTTTCTCCCTTGAGTTGCTTGTCAACAAGAAATAAGACAGACAGCATGCTCGGCCTCCTAGTTCTGCGCTCTTGGAAGGCTGAGGCTGTCCCTTTAGCTGAGGCTGTCCCTTTAGCCGAAGCTGTCCCTTTAGCCGAGGCTGTCCCTTTAGCCGAGGCTGTCACCATCTTGGCCATCCCCAGGTGCCAGGTGCATTGCCACAATTACTGTTCTCCGTTTCTTCATAGTCACTTTACAGGGTTATACTCTCTATTTGACACATCAGATGTAAGACTCAGGCTCAGCAAGCAGGCCACGCCACCTCGCCAACACACGTAGCATTCTTCACGTGGGTTTGCTTCGCTAAGCTTCATAGTGCTGGGCCCTGTGCGTTGCTCACAGCGAACTCTGAAGTATTTGTCCTGGTTTGGTGACCTGTTGCCGAGGACCTGCCTCTCACTGATGTTCGTCTTAAAGAGGTGTCTTATCTTGATGTGCCTGCCTGTTCTCCATTAGTTCTGCCTTCAGCTGTGACTACAGTAGAGCACTTCTGTCTTTACTGGATCTCTGTAAATACAGCAACAGGCTTGCATCCATAGTTACAGGACTCTTGCCTATGACTTTGCTTTAGGGGGCCTGATGTTTGAATTTGTAAAGGCTCTCGATTTTTATGCCTTTTAGACTGACATGCCATTTCTAAGGACTTTCACACACTTCATAGTGTTATACTTTAGCTACATTCTACATGTAAAAATCATTGCTTTGGATTAGAAATTAAGCAGCTTAAATCATGAATCGTTTTATTGATAATTGATATGGGCATCTTCCAGAAGCACACACCGAATAGCATCTCTCACTCAGCTTTCTTCTGTGAGGCAATTCTGTTGCCAGGAGCTTACAATCAAAGCCGCTCCGAGGTGAACTGCAATAAGAGATAGAGAAAATTGGCCACATGTTGAACAAATACATGAGTTAAATGAGTGACCAGGCATTGTCAATTATGTCTGAAGATAACGTGAAACTTATGGGAGCAGTCAGTAAGGAAAGGCCACCAGAAAGCCTTCCCCAGGGGCAAGAAGACTTACAAAGTCCCTGCCACACTCAGTGAATGCATGAAGACAAACGCTACTTTTCACGTCATTGAGAGTGCCATAGAAATGTTTTATTTGCTAGCAAAAGCCCTTTCTTTGTTTTGCTACTTATCTTTTAAAAGCTTAAAAATCCTTTCATCATTTTGTTAAGATTTCATATTTACTGTATGTGGAGACTACTTTGATTTGTCATAGAAGGAACATGATTACAGCTGTCATATCAGTTTCTCATTAAGGTATTATTGATCTTGGTATATTGAGCAATAAACATTTCAGTTAGTTAATGTTTATTCTTCAGCCATGCTCTAAACATTGCGGTGAAATCAAACCAATTGATGTAGTCCAGTAAAAACGTTATGTCCAGACTAACTGATTTCACATAAAGTCAGGCTCTTGCCACAGAAGAAAAATGGCGTATGTCATGACTCCAGTGTCTGAGGAAGCCAAAGCTGAAGATTAGACAATTGAAAAATTCTAGGAGATTAAAAAAAAATGCCTGTGAACATCTGCAGAAGTTTCAGAAAGCTCTGTGAGCATGTCACAGTTGGGGTGATCAGCCAGCAAAATGGCTCAGAGGGTGACAGACACCTGCTACCAAACCCGACCTGTGCCAGACCCACATGTGGAAGGAGAGAACAGATGTGCCCAGGTTGTCCTCTGACCTCCATATGTACTTCATGGCACAAGTACTCACTGTCTCTCGTCTCTGTCTCTGTCTCTGTCTCTCTCTCAACAAATGAATGTAATTTAAAAATAGATATGATTGTTTTTTAGTCTTCAAAAATAGAATCCTCTCACTTGGATGTTAAAGGTGCCTGTAACTTCTCATTGCCTGTGGTGTGACAAGAAGTCACTCCCCTTGTGTCACCCAAGCATCGAGGCCACATCACCAAGTGTTTTCCGCCGATGCCTGACTCTGTCTCCTCAGCAGGATAGCCAGTTGCTTTTCGAACAGGGCTCTTGATGTTGTATGCGGTGGAAGCTGCACGCTTTTAGAGTATTTTAATTCCCAGGAAGTTCTTAATAATGGAACTTCCAGGATTGGCGCTGGCCCACGCCTTTGGGGCCACATAGACTTCCTTCGGATGTCGGTTTCCTGGGGGCGGAGGCTGTGTCTTCATCATCATTGACTTCTGGACTACACGGAGTGCCTTGCCCCCCCCCCCCCCCCCCCCAATGACTGAGTGAAGTCATGCACGCAGGAGTCTCAGCTCAGCCTTGTCTGGTGTGATTTATAGGAGTGTTGTGCTAGTCCTAAATCTATAGCAAAGGATCCGGCTTGCTACTCCATCTCCCCTCATGGCCTTGCCCTTCCCAGTCTGGTTGATTTTTTTTTTTTTCTTTTAGCTCTTAATAAATTACTTTGTCTTTGAATGAAAGGCTGTTCTATTGCCAGGAGGAATGGTTTTCGTGGCCACGGCACTTTATCTGGTTGGGTTTTGGCTGTATTGGCAAAGACTCCAACATGCTCTTTCTTAGCCCATTAACATCAGATGTTCATTGACTCATGATCTGGGGACCATGATAGTGTCCCAGTGACATGAGCCGGACAGGATTTCAATGGCTTGAAAATACAATTTCTTTCCTTGGTATGGTCCTTCAGGAAAACGGTGCTTGATTAAATTAGCTGCTTTAGATAGCCACCCTGAAAAGAGTTGAAATGCTCAGTGAGCATGTGCACAGTCTCTCAAGGAAGAAGGAGGCTGCAAAGCTGCCATACCCTGGAAGGCCTGTATTCAGCAATTAATGCACCGAATCTGTTTAACTCACTACACTAACATTTCCTTTACAGTTATTCAGTGTGTATATGTGTGTATACATGTGAGAGGTCAGAGGAAAACATTTGGGGTTTGATTCTTTCCTTCTCCCACAAGGTTCTGGGAGCTGGACTCAGGTGGTCAGGCTCGGCAGCAACGGCCTTTATCCACTGAGTTATCTCGCTGGCTGTAACTCTGTCCAGTTTTTAAAGCGTGCAGAGCAGTACGACCTTTGGTGGGAACTAAATTGCTTCTGTTATTGGAATGTAGAGTTTCCTTTAAGAAACACATACTCGCCGGGCGGTGGTGGCGCACGCCTTTAATCCCAGCACTCGGGAGGCAGAGCCAGGCGGATCTCTGTGAGTTCGAGGCCAGCCTGGGCTACCAAGTGAGTTCCAGGAAAGGCGCAAAGCTACACAGAGAAACCCTGTCTCGAAAAACCAAAAAACAAACAAACAAACAAAGAAACAAACAAAAAAACACATACTCATTTTAATCGTTTAATCGTTGGTTGTGCATTTTTAAATATGATATAACATTTTATTAACACCTGCTGCTGGGAAAGTTTTACTATTATTATTTTTGAGACAGGATTTCCCTGTGTATCCCTGGCTGTCCTGAAACTTGCTCTGTAGACCAGGCTGACCTCAAACTCACAGAGATCCGCCTGCCTCTGAGTGCTGGGATTAAAGGTGTATGCCACCGCCGCTGCCACCACCACCACCACCTGTTGGTCTTTTTGCTTTTTTTTTTTTTTTTTTTTTTTTTTTGGTTTTTCGAGACAGGGTTTCTCTGTGTAGCTTTGCGCCTTTCCTGGAACTCACTTGGTAGCCCAGGCTGGCCTCGAACTCACAGAGATCCGCCTGGCTCTGCCTCCCGAGTGCTGGGATTAAAGGCGTGCGCCACCACGGCCCGGCTGGTCTTTTTGCTTTTTAAGGCACAGTCTCTGCATTTCAGATTGACCTTGAACTCACCATCCTCCTGTCTCAGCCTCCTGAATGCTGGGATTCCAGGCTTGTGCCACCATGCCACCAGGAATAGTAACGAGAGAACGTGGCTGTGAGTGAGGGGCTAAAACCATCAAGAACTGGTGTACGGTGAAGGCTAGTGGCCGATGCAGTCTGATAACAGAAAGCGCAGCTTTTAGGCAGAGGGGAGGCGCACATTTGAAGTGGTAGTCCTGAGCCTGGCCCAGGGGAACACGTGCTAAGAGCCAGAAAAGCAGCCAGTGAGAGGCCTGCTTTGAGGGCCAACTTCTGAGGAGAGGAGGAAATGTGAGAAGAGGTTCAGGCTGGGGGCGTGTGGCATGAGCTTGCAGTGGAAGGAAAATGGAAAGATGGGAGATTGGGACCCGCTGGAAAATGTGTGGCCACAGAAAGATTGATGGGCCGAGGGCCAGGGTTGCTTAGTCACTTTTGTGGTGGTTGTGCAAGCCTGGAGAAACAGGCACAGTGAGGTTGGTCTTGGGGCAATCGGAGTGGCTGGTGTGGGGTCAGCTTAGGGCAGGGTAGTGGTAGGGCTCTATGGCCTCCGGAACTGGACACGAGAAACCTGCCCCCAATGTATGCGCTGAAAAATCTCTCCAAAGACAAGATTTCCCTAACTCCAAATGCTGGGATGTATGTGATCTGGGTTTTTTTTAGCAACTCAGCAATAACTAAGAACAAGGTAACTATTGAGAAACTAGGAAATGTAAACCCAACAAAACCTTGTCTACATGTTCACAGTGAAAAGTTACCCTGTCGACAAAGGTAACAGACACATATTTATGAAAACTACAGACTGATTTCCACTTGCACATTTTAAAATGAAACATATATTGTAAGTAGTATCCTCCGTCTTTTGTTGAAAACAGAGGCATTGGATTCCTAGGACGCTGCGTAACATGGTGTTTAAGAGCTCAGTCTCTGGCTTCATTCAGTCCGTGAAGATTCAAATCCCAGTTCCCTGGCTTGTTTGGCGTACAGACAAGTTTGGCAAGCCTTAGTTTTTTCTGCTATAAAATGCAGATAATAATGGGGTTGGCTTCATAAAGATGCTGCGGGGACCTGTTGAAGTAGTCCATGTGGGTACATGCACGTAGGACCTGGCACCTAGTCAGCTCTCATGTATGGGACAACTGTTAGTGCTGTTATTTCAGCAGCCTGACGTCTGAACACACCCAGTGTTCCACGGTGTGGCTTGTTAGCACACATTACTGCGGATGGATCTGTCCTTTTCAATGCTTGTAAATAACTAGCTGTTTACATCATTCTGTAGTGTGCTATTCCCAAAGTCTAAAACTCCATAGTCTCAATGATTTTTTTTTTTTAAAAAAATCCTATTTTTTTTTAACCAGCAAACACTATTTTTGTCATTTACTTACTGCATTTTGTATTATAAACTGGATTATTTTTAAGCACCTTAACTATACATGTCCCGTGTCCACTGGAAATGGAGTCTCCTTCTACTTGAGAATCAGTCATGTATGTAGGACATTCTGTGTAATGGCACATGGGAGCTGAGTGGACCAGTACAGGAACGGTGACACTTAGGGCTGGTGAGGATGCCAGCTCACATGCATGCTGAATCTGAAATGGCGGGACCTTGTGGAAGGTAGTTTGAGAGACTGACAAGTCAAAAAGAAATGCCCTTTGACCTTTCACCTTCACCTGCAGGAATTTGTTGTTGGGGGGAAAGGGAAAAGTACATGTACATGCATAGTAAGAGTTGTTGACTGATGCAGATTGGAAACAGTATGGATATCCTTTTTGTGTGTATGTGTTCTTTGCCTGCAAGTATGTGGGGTGTGGGTGTGGGCGGGAGGCAAATGCTGAGTGTCTTTCTCAGTCACTCTCCACTTTAATTTTTTAAGGCAGGGTTTCTCCCTGGACCTGGAGCTCGCTGACTGGCTAAACTGTGCGATCAGCGAGCCCCTGGATTCTTTGCCTACCCCCTGGGATTAGAGGCAGATGCCCTCACTCTTGGCTTTGCATCTGTGTGTCGTGGATCCAAACTCAGGGCCTCGTGCTTTACCACTGAGCCATCTCCCTAGCCCTGCATGTTTTTTTATAATCATTAAAAACGGGGGGGGGGGGGGGGAGTTGGGCGGGAGACACCAAATGCATGCCATCTGGTGAGGTACAAAGCACAAAAGGAAATTATATAATTCTTCTGTTCTGTGCAGATGGGAAGTTCATCCCTGTTTAGTTTTAAATCATACAGAATGCCTTGAAAGCAGACTTCTGCGTTTTGGGTGTTTTCTGCTTCTGCTCTCCTAGAGTGTCAGTGATGGCCCAGAATTCTGATCTCCTTCCCCCCCCCCACCTCCAGTGTCTTTGCCATCATGAAGGCCTGCACATGTGTAGTAGAAAGTTAACATGAATTCCACATAAGTTTCCATAGGTCTTAGTTGATTGCCGAGGAAATCCTGGGGATTTGAAGTTGTGTCTTTAGCGTTTTTTCGGGGCACTAGGTGCATGTCTTCTTTTAATATCCTTTAGGAGTGCAGTGAGGACAGCCAGTGCTTTCACTGGCAAGTAAGGCTTTAGAGATTGTTTATAGATTGCTCCAGCTGGATCTGTATTTGCTCTGTAGAAGAAACTGAAAGAATGTGTAACCAGTACTTGGATAGTAGTTCAGTCAGTCCTTTTCCCTTTATTATGGCACCCCCCACCCCCCATCCTCCCACACACCATGTTTGTTTTAGCAAACCTATAAAAAGCTCGAATGTTTACCCACAGCCACTTGTCAGGGTAAGTAGGAAGAATTTTTCCTTTTGAAGAATTCAGCACAAAGAGAGAAAAGCGTGCACACCTGTTTGTTTAAGCATCGTCTATGGGGGGCAGGGGGGAGTCTCCATCAACGCCTTGTTCAGAGTTTAGAAGGGAAGGAGAAACCTGGGACTTGATTCCTCTGGGGAAGAGTGCATGGAGGAGCTGGGTGGTGGCAGTGCACGCCTTTAATACCAACACTCGGGAGGCAGAGGCAGGCATGAGTTCGAGGCCAACCTGGTCTACAAAGCAAATTCTGGGACAATCAGGACTACACAGAGAAACCCTGTCTCAACCCCCACCGCACACACCCAAAATAAACAAAAACAAAAAACCAAAAGAGTGTAGGGAGGCTGAGGGTTGTATCTAGAAGCAAGCCTTCCCTCCCCAGTCCTCCTGTCCTGCAGAGCCCACCCGTGCAGTCCTCCTGTCCTGCAGAACCACCCATGCAGTCCTCCCGTCCTGCAGAGTCCCCTGTGCAGTCCTCCCGTCCTGCAGAGTCCCCTGTGCAGTCCTCCCGTCCTGCAGAGTCCCCTGTGCAGTCCTCCCGTCCTGCAGAGTCCCCTGTGCAGTCCTCCCATCCTGCAGAGTCCCCTGTGCAGTCCTCCCGTCCTGCAGAGTCCCCTGTGCAGTCCTCCCGTCCTGCAGAGTCCCCTGTGCAGTCCTCCCGTCCTGCAGAGTCCCCTGTGCAGTCCTCCCGTCCTGCAGAGTCCCCTGTGCAGTCCTCCCGTCCTGCAGAGTCCCCTGTGCAGTCCTCCCATCCTGGAGAACCACCCGTGCAGTCCCTCCTGTCCTGCAGAGTCCACCCATGCAGTTGCAACATTTTGAGAAGTCCAAGAATTGCAATTTCAATCTTAATCAGGGCTATAAACTCCAGCGTCTCCACACAGCAGTGTAAAAGAGTAAAGCCAGCCAAGCATTGCACAATGAGAAGTGACAGGAATTGTGGGAAAGTGCAGAGGGCACCACTTCCGTGCACAGCTGCTGCATGCAGGCCCATCGTTAAGTAGGGTGAAAACCAGTGCTGCATTGGGCACATCTATACTCCACTCCGCGTGTGGACCTCTCTAAAAATGCATCGTGGATCTTCAAAAACTAGTTGATTTTGAAAAAAAAAATTCCAGGTCCCTGGCCTGCCTGAAATGAAAGCATCCCTTGAGACCCTTGAGGTTCTGCTGAGATTGTCATTGATGGCAACAAGGCTTGTCTGGAGGTAGCACGGCTAAAAGGTTTCAGAAAGAGCATCTCTAGTCTGGGATTGTAGGTCATTTAATAGGATATATTTTCATTAGTACTTAACAATGTAGACAGTGAGCTCAAAAAAAGACTTAGTTCCTTTAAAATGTATCCACGAAATACATCTAAAAGATTGAGGAGTGTTTCAGTTGAATGTCTTAAGAATGAAGCTGGAGGGAGCTCACTGGGTAAAAGTACTTGCCACCCAGCCAGACGACCTCAGTTCAGTCCCTAGGACCCCCACGCTGAAAGGAGAGGACCAGTTCCCCAAAGCTGTTCTTTGACCTCCACGTGTGTGCTGAGGCCCATGCACACCCACACAGTGCACATCCATTCATCCAGTCTCGCACAAATAAATGAATGTACTTCAAAGAAAAATAAACTTAAGCTGAGCAGCGGTGGTGCACGCCTTTAAACCCAGCACTCAGGAGGCAGGCGCAGGTGGATCTCTGAGTCTGAGGCCAACATGGTCTACAGAGTGAGTTTCAGAACAGCCAGTGATACACAGAGAAACCCTGTCGCAAAAAAAAAAAAAAGTATTGAAATAAAATAGATAAACTTTAAAAAAAAATGCCAAAAGATAGCACATGTAAGGCCCTGTGGTTCATTTATAGAACAGCCAACACATCAGCAACAAAACAAAAACCAAAACAACAACCAAACAAGTTACATCCTTTCTAATAAACTTTCAAACATCCTCATTTATTTCTTCTTAATAAAGTATGATGAAGTTTACTCTCAATTGCATGATGCAAATTGGCTAATAGTCTCCGAGTTTCCACAACACGGTGTTGGGATGCTCCAGCAGAGGGCTCCGCCAGAGAGTGTACGAGCAAGACGTTTGTGATTCACTTCTGGCGCGTCATAGCAGCGATGCCCCTTCCTCCTAGGTTATGGGAAGACATCTAAGTCATATAAAGACCTCCCCTGTCTCAGGGCGATGTGCCTGTCATTCTCCACACTGTGGCGGGAGAGCATTGGGTGGTGGATGCCTGCGTGTGTGGTAAATGGAAAGACATGACCAGACTCCCACATCTAAATCTTTGTTGTGGCGGAAGACCTCCCGCAAGAGGTTTTCTGGTCTTTATATCGTGAGAATCAGGAAATTCTGAGCCCAGACACATGTTATCTGCAGCCAGCTGCTGCTTCTGACCTTTCACAGACAGAGAACTCCAATATTTAGTAGGTCTTAAGATTAATTAGGTTTCATCACAGTTTGAGACCGGGTCTCATGGTTTGGTCAGTTCATGATGTAAGCCGCAGATGACTTTGAACTCCTCATCCTCTGCTGTGTTTTTGTTTTGTTTTGTTTTGTTTTTTACTGGAGCTGAGGACCGAACCCAGGGCCTTGTACTTGCTAGGCAAGCACTCTACCACTGAGCTAAATCCCCAACCCCCCTCTGCTGTTGTTTTAAAGGAGATAAAAATCCTGTGCTTTAGAATGAGATCTGAATTTAGTAACATTAATGAATTTAGCCATGGGAGCAAGAACTAGTCATAGGCTCTCACAGGCCAGACTCATATTTTGAGATGCTTTCCTGGTCTCTTTCTGTTCCAACTTTGTCATAGAGGATCAGCTTAGAAAAAAATCAACAGGTGAAAAAAATGGAAATATTTTATGTGTTGGCTACAGAGGACTTGAACCCCAGGGAGCCACAATGGCATGCACAGAGGGGCGGGTTCTGAATACAATGACTTTACAGTGTTAGGTAATTGACAAACATTCCTAGATGGTGACAGAGCTCTTAATGGCCAGCCTCAGCCTAAAGGTTAGTGATGATTATGATAGTTCACTGTCATTTTCGTGTTTACATCATCATAGTACATTGAACTTGGTTTCACTCATCTTTCATTCAAGGAATTATATCCTCTCCTGTTCTTTCCATAAAATACTGTAAGACTAATCGTCCTAGAAGTAGCTGTAATTAAATTTGGGGCGTATACTGTCTCAATTATGTATTCTGTCAAAGGAATAGTACTATGACACAATAGACCCTTCAGTACAGAAATAGTAGATTTTATCAATCTGGGTTCAGTCAGGAGACAGCAAGATGGGTAACTGCTAAGACTATGTAGTGAGGCTGGAGAGATGGCTCAGTGGTTAAGAGCACTGGCTGCTCTTCTAGAGGTCCTGAGTTCAAGTCCCAGCAACCACAAGGTCTGATGCCCTCTTCTGGCATTCAGGCATACATGCAGATAGAGCACTCATATACATAAAAAACAAATAAATCTTAATTTAAAAAAAAAAAAGACTGTGTAGTGAAAGACACAGCATCATCACCTAGCAAAACCAGAGGCCGCTGCTACCAGAGCAGTGGAGGGCGCCCCGCCCCGATCCTGAAACCTGGGTCTCATCCGGGAGGATGTGTACAGCACATTGGGTGAGAGGAGCCGTGCCTGTGGTATCACTAGGCCGTCATTGCCACGTGGGATGCTACCTGCTTGGAGGGGTGGAGCCGGAGCCGGCCTACAAGAATCTGTCCTTGAGGTGAGGTGCTGATAAAACTCACCGAAGGGTGTGTAACAGTCGATCTTGCCCGTGTTGCTGGCCGCTGGAGGGAAAACTACCCCACGAGAAATATCTTTTCCCTTTGCTTGTGCCTTGTGGCATCTTCAGCGCCATTTATGGACACAAGCTCACGTGGTGCCATCTGGCAGAGGAAAATGATCTATAAAGATATTAGGAAGCAGGTGACGAATGCAGTGCTGTGTCTTTCGCTTCTGCACAGACCCTACACAGGCATTTGCGCTTCCACACACCGATGAAGCGACGCTACGCCTTCACCTGTGGACATCCGCTATCCTTTGCCCAAGTGAAGTTCTCATCACTTCCCCCAAATGAGCTGCACAGTCTTGAGTCATTTCATCCATCGCCGGCTTTGCTAACTTCTCCTCCGAGTCCATTACAGTACACTGGATATTATTACCTAATGCCTAAGTCATAAAGCCCACCCCTAACAACTTCATATGGAGTCATAAGGGGAAGAAGGAGAAAGGAGAAGGCATGTGGTATACACTTAGGCCCATGCACATGCAAAGAGCAGGCAAAGGAAAATGCCGGAAGCTCTGCAGTCCTCGTTTCTCTAGTTGACCCCTTTCGAGCGACTCTTTCAATAGTCGTTTATTTCTGTCTTCCCTCAGCCTAAACCTCAGCTGCCTTGGAGGACTTTACCGGTGAGGGGACCTGAACTTTATTCCTGAAGGGTCTCAGTCCTTATTCCTCCTGTTTGCCATTGAATCTTGTGTGTTTTGCTCACATGTATTATTGGGTATGGAGGCCCTAGAACATGCTTGCAGAATTCCCGGGGCTTCAGACATAGACTTCTGTTCTGGTTTGTGACTTCATTGTTCCCCAAAGGCCACAAGCTAGAGGCTGGGCCACCACCCTGTGCTGTTGGTGGGAGTGGGTGGAAACATTCAGAGTGGACCCAGGAGGAGAAGGTTGGGCAGGTCTTGGGGGGCAGATGCCTTTGAGGGCGATTGGGACTCTGCCCGTTCGTTTCTTTCCCTTTCTGTTTCCTGGCCCTTAGGAGGTGAGGCGCTTTGTGCCATCACGTGCTTCTGTTGAGATGGACCCAAAACACCAGAGCCAACCTGCCATGCATTGAAGCTGTAAAACCAAGAGTCCAAACAAACCTTTCTTTTAGGTGGGTTCTTTCAGGGATTCTGTCTCAGAGACAAAGCTGACCATACAACTTCCTTGGAACAATCTGGTTCTCCCTCAGTAATTGGGATCAGTCTGTCCAGGCAGTAGGGAAAACTTTTTTTTTCTACCTGTGAGGTTTGTTTGTTTGTTTGTTTTTGTTTTGTTTTTCGAGACAGGGTTTCTCTGTGTAGTTTTGGTGCCTTTCCTGGAACTCACTTGGTAGCCCAGGCTGGCCTCGAACTCAAGAGATCCACCTGGCTCTGCCTCCCGAGTGCTGGGATTAAAGGCGTGCGCCACCACCGCCAGGCTCTACCTGTTAGTTTAATAGTAGACAAGAACTTTAAAATAGCCAAGTGGCATTCTCATATGCTAATTCAGTAAGATCACTATGTCCCCTAGTAGGGTCATTTTTACATCCTGTCCTTGGTGACTGAGGTCTCCAAACTAGCAGAGGTCATTGTTATCGGGATAGGGAGCAAAATCTGTGAGGTGGGTCATTAAGCATCACAGTGACAGGAGCCATCCTCACCTTCAGTCCAAATCCACGTGTGTGTAGGAGACGGTGGTTGGGGCGAAGCGTATGTAGTTCATCGTGTAAACGGACCAGCAATGCTCACAGCTGTTGCTGCTCAGCTGTCCTGGGACCGAGTCCCCAGGGAGCCACTCCACTTTTCTACTGGTCAGTTGCTGAGGGGAGAGCTGCATGGTGAGCTGAGCTCAGTTAATCCCGCTGCTACGAGATGATTGCCTCACTTCCTGTGTTGAGTGGTTTCCTTCGGCAGCAGCTGACAGTGGAACACTAACATGGTGAATAAGGCATTCATTCTGTGAGGCAAGGGATGAAGAATGCCAGCATTGCAGATGGGAAGGCTCAGTCTTACCAAGGAGTTGTGGTTATGCCGGTGAAGACAGATCCCTCCCCTGTGTCCAGAGCCCTCAGTCTGTCCTCTCGGGAATGGTGACACTTGGGCTCAGATCTATTAGCAGATCTGATCTATATTCACCAGGACCATCCGACAGTTTGGTTGCATTTATTAAGCCTGTATGTGGTCCCCAGCCTTGCTGTCCCGGCCACTTTGTTCTCAGGCCCACTGGGCATGCCTTGGGATAGCTGGGAAAGAGGCTGAGTGGCATCTGCAGAGCCTATCATTTTGTTCACTGGATGCCTGAACCCTCTCCTGCAATGGATGCTGTTACTGAACTTTCACATAGGACATGGTCTCCGTGGTGTGGAAGGTCTCTCTACACACATTTTCCCTGGGTTCCTTGTCCCCAGTCCTCAAAGCCTTACCTATTAGAGTGCCTCATCGGCCAGCCAGACGGTAAGCACTCAGGCGTGACTTAGTAGAAATTCAGTTGGGGTTATTTCACATTCCAGAGCAAGTGAGTCACCAAATAAATTGTCAAAGTTCTGCTCTCTGGGAGGAGTTTCCTGAAGTGCCATTCTTTGGGGTCGTCCCTAACTGGGATAGAACACTTGAGATTACACACTTTCATCCAGTTAGTACTAGCATATCACACAGAACCACATACAATGTGAGCTCATGCTTTCTTCTGCTGACTGTTGTGGGCATTTGGGAACTTAGAGGGGATTCAACGCGATTGGTTAGTAATCCTTGACATTCCGAGCAGTCTGCCTTCATGCACTCTCTGTCTGACAGATGGCCTGGAGGATTTCTGGTGTACCCCTGGATGACCTCATGGGCTCCTCCACAAGAAAATCTGGCATTCCTTTTCATCAGAGGGTTCTAGGTCTTTCATAGCGCCTAGACACTGGGCATTATGCTGTGACTGTCCACTTTGGAGACTTAATGGCCACCAGACATAACAGGTTTTTTGTTTTCTTTTTTAATGATATATTTATTTTATGTGCATTAGTGTTTTGCCTGCACGTATGTCTGTGTGAAGGTGTCAGATCCCCTGGAGCTGGAGTCACAGACAGTGGTAAGCTGCTGTATGGATGTTGGGAATTGAACCTGGGTCCTCTGGAAGAGCAGCCAGTGCTTGTAACCACTGAGCCATCTCTCCAGCCCCTTTGTTTGTTTTCTGATATGTAGATAATACAACCTTCCAAAATATTCCACACTGATTCCTGGGAAATCAGGATAAATTAGTTCCCAGTGGATAGTCCTGTGGGCATTTGGTTAGTATATCCTTGCTGCCTTTGACAGTAAGTGTGCCAACCATGCCTTTGGTACCTAGCCTCTGCTGCTCTGATATGGTCAATCATGCCAAAAGAAATCATGAAGTCACTGGAGTGTATGGTGGCATATCCTTTGGTCACATCTGGTCTACAAAATAGAATAGCATGAACTTTTGAGAGATGCAGTGACCCTCTGATGAATGTGTTTTTCAGGGTCTTCATGTAGAGAGTATCTCTTGTCCTTCTCAGGAATGGAGTTTTGAGATAGTAGTTGAGGCCTAACTTGGTTTCATTTTCTGTTGCTGTCATGATATACCCTGACCAAATCAACTTAGGGGAAACTTTTAGCTCGCAGTTCCAGGTTGTGACCCATCGTAACAGAAAAGTCACAGCATCAGGAGTTCGAGGGAGTTGGTCCTATCACACCCATAATGAGGTGTGGAAAACAATGAATGCATGCGTGCTTGCGCTCAGCTCACTTCCTCCACTCTCACACAGTTCACTGTCTTCTGCTGAGGGAATGGTGACACCCACAGTGGGTGGATCTTCCTACCTCAATTACTCCGATCGAGACAGTCTCCCAAAGATATTCCCGCAGGCCAACCTGATGCAGACAGTCCCTCGCCGAGACTCTCTTCCCATAGGATTCTAGATTGGGTCATGTTAACAATGGAAACTAACCATCACAGGTAGGTACACATGTAGTTCATACATGCACTTCAACAGTCACATATCCCTAAGCCTTTGGATTTTCTCCTCAGTGTCATGCCAAGGGAGGTCTGGCATCTCAATCTCATGACATGTTGACTACATCGAGTTCAGGTTTCAGTCAACTGGCCATGTAAACTGTTAGAGACACTCCCAGCTTCCAGTGCTAACCCATTTTACATTAACTCTGGGATCTGATAAATGTATTTTGAGTCATGAAAGCAGCTTCTTCTACTGTATATTTCCTATTGATCTCTTTCTAACACCACTGATATTTCCTAACACATTTCCAAAGATTTAGCTCCTCCACCCCATGTTACTTCCATCTGGGTTGATACTGTGTGCCCCCTGAAGCATGTTGAGATTGAGAACAGTGACTGTTACCACAAACCCTGAGGAGAAGGGGCATCTCCCTAAGTGGTATCTACTCCAGGTGAGGCTATGTAACAAAAATTTCCCAACAAAAGATGGCTAGTTTGTTTTTGTTTGTTTGTTTGGAGACAGGGTTTCTCTGTGTAACAGTCTTGGCTGTCCTGGAACTCATTCTGTAGACCAGGCTCGCCTCGAACTCACAGAGATCTGCCTGGCTTTGCCTCCCGAGGGCTGGGATTAAAGGTGTGTGCCACCACCGTCCAGCTAAATGACTAATTTTTTGAGAGACACTTGAGTAAGTGACCCCCGTGGTCTAGGTACCCTCAGAGTTTCTTCGGGGGTTGGGCTTTCTCACTCCATCATGAAACCAACCAGACACCCTCTTCTAGCTTCCTTTCCCATTCTTTCCCAGTCAGTGCACTAACTCGCACAGGAGACGCTTGCTGAGATTAAGAATTCAGCAGATTTGTAATCTAGCAATACAGAACACACTTTATTTTTGGTTTCTGGAAACGTTAGCCCCACGACTATTAAGAGATAAAAGCCGATGCAGAAGCTGTCTGTCAGGTTTTAGATCATCACTTGGCATGGGGCTTAATGGTTGTTTTCTTTTTAAAAGAACATTTTTTAAAGATTGATTTGTATAAGTGGTTTTTCCTGCTTGTATATACATATACCACATGTGTGTCTAGTGCCTGTGGAGGTCAGAAGAGCATCGGATCCCTTGGAACTGGAGTTAGAGGCAGTTGTGAGCAGTCCAACATGAGTACTAGGAATCACACCCGGGTCCTCTGCAGAAGTGACACGGGCTCTAACCATTGGGCCATCTCCCCAGCCCCACAGTTCCATGTTCCCTGCCCTAACAGGCAAGGACAGAAGCTTTTGTGACTCCAGTACTTCATCGTAGTTCATCACAGGTGATAACCTGATGAACTTGAATCTACTTTGAAGCATCCCATTTCCCATTGGCAGGCAACTGGCACTGCATTCTAGTCACAGCTCAGAACCTAATCCTTAGGTTCTCCTTTTGAGACTATCTCTGGGACTATCTGAAGACTAATCCTGCATTGCTCAGGTTCAGTCAGGACAATTAGTATAGAGAATTATCAACTAGTAAAGGTAACAAACTACCAAAGGGGATAAAATAAACTTAGAAGTACAGGGATAACATGTAGAGAACAGCTGTAAACTCTAGCATTGATGAAGCATATCAAAGATGAGCAGATGTGGGCGAGGGCCCAGGGCCCAGGCTGCGACTGAGACTCTT
This sequence comes from Peromyscus eremicus, assembly GCF_949786415.1. NCBI lineage: Eukaryota > Metazoa > Chordata > Mammalia > Rodentia > Cricetidae > Peromyscus > Peromyscus eremicus. The sequence continues at coordinate 50,620,601 of NC_081419.1, forward strand.
CAAGAGACTGTAGCTGTGAATGGAGGATAGAGGAGTTTGTTAGTGTGCCATTGGCTGGGGGTGGTTCACAAGCTACCTGCTGGAGTGCTGGTGACGTTTGGCATAGGGCCCCAGTTGGAGTTGAACACAAAGCCACCTAACTTAGGTGCAGTGGTCCAGAGCTACGGAGTCAGAGGAACTTGCTGGAAGGTGTGCTGAACAAGGCCCCCTTCACAGTGCTGGCAGCAATGCTAAAAGAGAAGGAAAAGGCAGCAGGGACCGGAGGATCTCTGTGATGACCTCCCGTGCCTGTGGTAACAAAACCCGGAACCGCACCAGCAGACAGGAAGTAATGTTCACAGGGTCTGGCTTAGGTACCACACAGGAGAACACGGTATAGATTCAGAACCGACGGGCAGATAATTCATTGCTGGCACATTTTATAAAGTAGAAGAAATGAATATATTGAAAAATCCCTGTGTAGTCATGATTTTACACATTCTCTGGAAGATAAATATGTTTAATCCACTCTGAGAAAGGCCCCTTCTGGAGTGTGACATGTATTACTCTCTAAGGGAAAACACTTCACCGGGGAAGACATTCTTGTCTGGTATTTCAGTCTCCATTCATATGGCTATAAATCTGGGGACTGAGCATGAAAAACTCTGCTGTCTCAGAGCTCCTACTGTGGGGAGTGTGTCCCCCTTGTCACCCCAGCGAGGCGAGGAGCCCAGTCCCTCCAGCAGCCTCACGTGCTGGCATCTGCTACTTAGGCCTCTAGTTAAATGTCACGCCTGCTCTTTGAAAATGGACCCTTATGCTATGGAGTACACCAGCGTTTCCTGTCAAGCACTCAGACACGTCAGTACACTGAGGAGTGGAAGGGAGATGCATTCCATTCCAGAGAGGTTTCTCAGAAAGTCCTGTCTTTGTCTCCTTTTCATTTATTAAATTGAAGGGCGTGTATTTCCCAATACTGTTTTTCAGCACTCTGTCCATTATAAGAGCAGGAAATTATACCCACTAGAATGATTAAGAACACATGCTTTGAAGCAATATAATTACATTTCTTTATTCTTAATGCAAAGAAAGAGGCATTGTTTCAAAATATATATATATTTGAAAAGCACTTAGTGTGATGATTTTGCCAGTAGCATTTGGTAGGACTTATAAAAATCAGAGTGGGTGTAGGAGTGTGAGAGTTTCATGCTAGATAGCCGGGTCATGGGAAGAATGATAAGTGTAAGGTAAGAACATGCCATGGTCTCCAGCCACAGCACAGGTGGTGTCCAAGCTCACAAATAATGGGGCTTTATGAGAATACTCATCCTATGTTTATGGTCAGTTTCAAGCACAGAGGTGTAGGGACCGTTTGGGTTGTAGAATGCTCTTACAGGCTCTCTGGGCAGGCTTAGAAGAGCAGGATAGCCATTCAGCTAGGCAGCGCCCACCCAGCTCAGGCCAATGCTGACCTCAGCCTCGTGTCAGGCCATTCAAGTTCTCTGGATCTCAGGCGGTGGAGCAGAACTCATGGGCTGGTCTCACTGTGATGGTCATGTGGTTTTAGAATGGACACTTATTTCCTTACCAAACCACAATCCTGTTTGGTTTGGTTTTGTGGTTTTCTTTCAACACACAGCAGGAAGTAAGGACTGGCGTTGTGACCGCTCCATAAACGTAAGGATTATGATTACAACATGAATAAAACAGTCATAAGAAAGCAACTTTTCACTGGAGAGGACCACCCAGTGGCCATCTGCCCCCCTGATTACCTCAGGATGTCTAGAAAAGCTGACACAGATGGATGGGTATTGGCCGTGAAACTTCCAGAAGCTAGAGAGCCGCTCACATCCTCCATTCCTACTTTACTTAAGAAATCTATTTAATTATTGATTTAAATATTTCATTAACCATTTGCTGCTTTCTTGGGCCTTCTAAGAGTTGCCATGCTGTTCCTAACACGGAAAAGACAGGCAGAGAAGGACTTCCACGTCATTTCTCTGAGGCTTCAGAAACAGGGATTTCACTCTTCTGAGGATTCTAGTAACAAGATGATATTTCAAATTCAGGGCCTCAGCTAAAAACAGATCTGGTTTCATTTTGAAGAGTTTTTGGCGGGGAAGGAAGCCGATGAGAAGCAGCTGGTGTGTGAGATGAGGAAAAGCAGCACACTACATTTCTGGTAAAGCACACCAGGTTTGGGGGATTTTTGTTTTTTTAATACTCAAATCGCCTAATTCCTAAATGATATGGGAGTGGAGCTGCAAAGGAAAATGCTAATTCCAGAATTTGTGTGTTGGTTGGAAACATGTTGGTAAGATTTATTCTAAATCAGAGCGGCAAGTGTAACAGATAAAATCAGTAGCTCTACAGTGTGCACATACCAATGAGTATTAATCCGATGGTCCCATCAGCCCTTTGCTGATCTTGTCTGTGCACAGGGGACATCCTCTATGAATTTGGGTGTTATTGCCAAGGCACAGATGACAAAATGGAGGACAGTGAGTGTGTGAGCCTGAAGTCCTGTGGTCAATACATGATCCATCTCGAACTCCAGGGGCGTTCACTTGGTCTCTTGCACACGCGTACTCTTCACTTTCTCGACTGAAACATGCGTAGCCTTTGCTCATATCCCGTGCCAGCTGAAGCCTCCCACACCCTGTTACATATTTCTTTGTGACTGACGCGATAAATATAATGACTCTATGTTAAGACAAAAGCATTATGAAGATTATGAAATAAATTTATTTTTTTCCCTCATGTTACTTTCAACTTCTGTTCCTCCTAGATGCTATCGCTATTATTTTCAATGGTAGATTTCTATTTTGTCTCCCAAGAAATGATGCTGAGTTACGCAGCTGCAGAAGATCGTGTGACGGAGCAGCACATGGAACACATTACGGTCAAGTCGACCTTAATCAAAAGTTCCCATGCTGTTCTTTGTATTATTTCTCCCACAACTGCTGGGAGGCTATGCTTCAGATCCTGGCGGTGGGATGCTGCGGAGAGGATTCTTTCCTGGAAGTGCAGAATAATAGATCACTTCCTGCTCAAGAAGAATTCCCTTTAGATTGCTTTAAATAAGATCTTATTGTATCTGCGGTCATTTGGAAATGAAGAAATTCCAAACATGTTAGATAAAACCCAGGAACTAAATTTTGCAAACCATAAACATCGAAATCAAACTGTAGAGTTTTTTAAGGCTACAAGAATGTGTGGAGGGTGTTTTGTGTACTAAGTTCATCCTTTTAGCCAGTCCTGTGAGGTGGGCAATACCCCATTCTGTTGACTGTAAGATGGCTTTGGTTTGAAATGACCATTATTGTGTGCACCGCTAAGAAACTAAAACACTGCCAGTAAAAACTGTATGATCCCTAGTTACCATACAGAACAATGTCATTGACACCAGAAAAAAAATACGCATCATAGAATCTGCAATACAGTGGCACTAAAGTGGTTTTTCCTCAGAAGAACCCAGGACTGAAGAGCTCAGTAATCCCCGAAGTTCTTGGGCAGCAGAGCTGGGCTCCAAGCCCGGTTCCCTAGCTACAGACCTGAGGTTCAGTACAGTTACATTTGTGCTTTCAGAGACAAAATTCCTTGAGTAAAAGTGATGTGGAGATATTTAAAAATGAAACTTCATTAGGTAGATTCTTTGTATTTGAAACATTAAAAGCACATTGAAATTGCCTTTTCTCAGATCCGAAGTTATAATCGAGACCCACTTAACTAAAGTGGAGTCAAGAACACAGGGATAAATGCGCTGTTATAAAAATGGGGCGAGGATGTGAAGGAACATTTCCCAGAAGACTAGGTAATTCGCTGTTAATAAAGAGAGAGCCAATACAGCTAGTATCAACCAAGCCTGGGAAACAGCCACTGTCCTCATTGTTGGCAATCGCAAATTGCCATGTCTGGAGTACATGCATTGTCTATTGGAATGCTCATACCTTTCTGACCTAAGCATTTTACTGTTAATTATGTATCCTCGTCATGGGCAACAAGTACACCTGGGCAAAGAGGAACAATGTTCCTGTCACCATTTTTGTGAGAAATATTCAACACAACCTCAATGTCTGCTCAGGATTGAGTAAGTGAATTCTGGTATCCTCTGTCAACGAACCGGGTATGGAAAACAGTGGTTTAGACCGATATCTACTAGCATGGAATCATGCCCATTACATCTTTTTTAAAATAGCTGGCAGACAATATACAGTACTTTAGTGAAGGGCAGCTTTGAGATGAAACCTGATTCAGTTCTCAGGAAGGATGATGAGCCATGGTGGTGGTTTTTAGGCTGTCAAGGGACAGGAACGTATACATTTTTATCCTAGACTCTGAAATGGTTCGGCCATCTGTAAAATGAGACAAGTATGATTAAAAGTATGAATCTTTCTGGTTCAAAGTAGAAATGCCGATTTTAAAATGTGCAGAGTTGCACATGACAGGGGAATGCCCATCCTGGGTTTGCCAGTGGACTGCAGGTACTGGAATGCAGGGGTGTGATCAGGCTAGGACAAGCACTAGAGACCTCCCTAGGAAGGTGCTGTCTGGAGGACAGATTGTGTTTCTGTGCTCTGCTGCTTTTGTCCTGGCTGTTGGTGGTTATTGCCACCAGCATATCATATATACAGAGTATGATATATGATACCACCATCGTATCAGCATAAAGCCAGAACTTTAGTGACAGCAGGATTCAGAATGTGTCAAGGCTTTCAAGTGTACCAAAGAAATAGTTTTAACTACACAAATACAATGCTCCTGAAAACAGATTTTGATGTGTTTATGGGCACCTTGGAAATGATGTGCACGCAGCTTGAGAGAGAATGTAATTATTCCGTGGAGCGGTAGCGTCTGCGGTTTTGAGCAGGTAAACCCTTGCCTCTGTCTTCTGACTTGGTGAAAACAGCAGATACAGCAGCAGCCCGAGATCTTAAATCATCTCGGTGCATGCTCTCGTTTTGTTTTTCTGCTCTGGCTTTTCTCCACTAGAGGGGATAATGCTTTGTCTCCAGGGAGTCAGGGACTGCCTGTGTGCCTTAGAGAATATAAAGGAGATTAAGTAACATACACACACATAAAGTTATATGTGTAGTAATTGACATTAGGTGCTCCATTAAACAATGAAATGCCACAGTATACCAGTTCTTCAGGACTTGTTGCCATGGATACCCAGTGTGATGGAGATGGGGAAAGGGTTGCTTAGGAATTCGCCAATTTCCTTTTGAGGTGATGCGAAAAATAAACTATCCAGAGGTAGGAGCCATTAAACCATTCCTATATGTGTGCAGTTTCCAAAATAGTTGAAAGGAAAACATGTTTCAAAAAGAATATTAATTCATGGCAGCTGCTTAATATTGTTTATTGTTTTATGAGCCAAAGGACTGGGCAGTCTTTATTTAGCTCTCTGACATATTAGATACATTTGAAAGGAAATACTTTAGTCAAAGATGAGTAAAATCCAGCAAATAACGTAGAACTGTGGAAGGACAGCCGTCCACCAGGCAGCAAGGGTCCCTTAGGAACACTCAGTAGCCTCTGAATCCGTGACAAAGCAAAGACTGGGAAGGAGCTGGTTTAAAGTGTAATGTTACAGAAGCAGGGCACAAGATGGCCGCTAGGGCTAGGGAGACAAGAGCCGGCAAAGTGCTGAGGACCTGAGCTCAGATTCCCAGCACCCACGTAAAAGAGCTGGGCATGAGCGCAGCACCGTTTAACTGTGATCCTGAACTGGAAGGCGGAGGCAAGGAGGATCCATATGGCCTGCCAGTCAGCCAGCTAAGCTGAATTGGTGAGTTTTGGGCTCAGTGAGAGACCCTGTCTTAATAAGATGAGGGATGATCGAGGAATAGCCGCCAGTGACCTCTAGTACACACACATGCCAGCACGCACACACATAGGCACGCACAGATGTCAGCTAACTGGTTTGATGTGATTTTGTATTTCCCCATTTCTATGGGCAGTTTTCAACCAGTATTAGATGTCTAGTGCTTTGATTTCTGGAACTATCCCTGATCTCACCCCCAAACCACCCCAGCAGAAATCTTATGGCAAATCCGGTAGATTCTATTAACAAAGACCCCGGGCTGGGAAAGTGCTCCGGTTGGCTGGCTGTCACCCCTTCAGTGACATTGGCTAGGCAATATCCTCTTCCCTCATTCTTCCACGTGTCCCTCCTGCAGCTGCGTGCTTGGTTGAAGAGGGTGGTCTTTCCCAGTGGAAGAGACCTGTTCCTTGGTCAAGGGTACATGTGCAGCTCACTCTCCTGGTAGAACCTCCAAGCTCCCAAAGAAAGTCTCTAAGGACTAGAAGAACTATTTTAGGATGACTACTGAAGGCATGGCTGTTCACCAGCTGTATTCCACCCTTGAAAGCTCTGTCAATAATGGAAACAACTTTAAAAATTAGTGCTCTCCCACTTCCCTCTCTGCCACCCTCCTCCCCCTTAACTCAAGCTACCATGACCATCCAACAGTTTGTTACTGTTCTTTTTCGATCCATCTCCTCCATGGACATCACATTTAAGATAGAAGAAAATCGGATCAGGCCGTGCCAGTTCTGGGCCAGACCTTTGATGACTCTCCATGTCTGGACAAAAAATCCTCAGCCCTACATCAGGCATTTACGCCCTTTAAAACATCAACCCCCAGCCAAATTTTTCTTTCTGTGCTCCTTCCCCTCATCAGGGTGAGTTTGAGCCTCAGGGAAGGGCAGGGCATTCTCCAGGTGGGCGGTGTGAGGTCTGCCTGCTCCTGGGCTGTCAGAAGTTGTCTTTACAACAACTGTTCTTTATAGCTGTGCTGCTTGCTGTTTTAGCCACGTGACATCAGAGAGGGTCATCTGAGAAGAGGAAACCCCAGTTGAGAAAATCCCTCCAAGATTGGTTTGTAGGCAAATCTATAGGGCATGTTCTTGATTAATAATTGACATGGGAGGGGCCCGGCCCACTGGGGTGAGGAGCCATCCTTGGGCACATGATCCTGGTTTAAGAAGGCAGGCTGGGCAAGCATTGGAGAGCAAGCTAGTAAGAGTGCTAGTAAGCAGTCAGTGCTCCGCCGTGGTCTCTCCGTAAGCTCCTCCCACCAGGCTTCTGCCTTGAGTTCCTGCCTTTTGGCTTCCCCGGTGATGGATTGTAAGCCAAGTAAACCCTTCCTGCCCTGCGTCGCTTTTGGTTGGTCGTAGTGTTCAGAAGAGCAATAAGAAGCAAGCTGAAACAACACCTGCCTCGCCCTCTCTCTTCTCTGCAGAGGAGCATTTTCCCTGTGTGTTTTCCTCCACAGAGCCCTCGCCTTGGGGTGCTTTTGTAAGCTTCTGGCCCCCCTCTCCTCCCTAGTTAGATGTGCAGTGTAGTGTTACAAGACCAGGCTCCAAAGTGGTTGCCCTTGGCTTGAATCTGCCTCACCTATACCACGTCATCAGCTTTGTGACCCAAGGCCAGTTACTTAGCCATTAAATCTCACGTTCTTCATTTACAAAGTGGACATGCTGGTACAATCACGTAGGCTTGTTAAGGGAGCTAAGCTAGCGCCCTCGAGGAATTTAATTCAGTGCTGAGCACATAGGAATAGTAAACACGTGCCAGAAATGTAGCTATGCCCCCCACAGCTGAGAGTCTCAGGATCTGTGTGTGCTAGGCTAACCTGGATCATTCCCCAGCACTCTTTGCTCTTTCTCTTTTAACTTCCAAACTCCCTTCAGTACTATACTTTACAGATAGTAATAAAAGTATTCATTGACTTAGAAATGTGATTTCTCTCTTTATATACAATCCTGAATAAGTGTTTCTCTGATAAGTTGGTGATGGAGACAAATAAAATTTAAGGCTTTAAAAAAAAAAGAGACTGTCTTTCTCTATAGCCCAGAGTGCCTTTCAACCCTTAATTCTTCTGCCTCTGCTTCTTAAGTACTGGATTTATGGTCTTGTGCCACAATAACCACTTTAGGGGGCAATCTTTTTTAATGCTTTATCTAGCCCCCCTATATTTTAAGATGAATAATACGTATTTTTAATTGTATTCTATAAATTTATGAGACAGTGCCGTAGCAAAGCACTGTTAACTTTTAGGCTCTTTTACTGCTGGAAGCTGATATCCAGTGTTTTATCCATGGTGATAAACGTGTATGCCTGAAAGCTGATAAAGTGATCTAGAGAGAGGTGATGAGCAATCTGGGGGCCACCATTTCCCGTCTGACCCTTTTGGAAGAGGTTCTGTCCTGCCAAGTGCAAGTAAAAGGCTGTAGTGAAAAGAGAGAAAAGGCCAGAGTTTAACGCAGAAGGCGAGTCATTCAGGAACCAGATCATCGCTAGGGCTTGTGAATTGGAAATATAATCATAAGATTAAGAGACAGCTGAGAACAAGCTTCATAGGCTATAGAATCTTAAAGTCTAAAAGGACCTCAGAAGATCAGTCTCCCTAATTAACGTTCTATCAAAGTGACCTGGTGGGCTTATGAAAATATTCTACAAGGATTCTGATTAACTCAGTCCAGAGTAGAGTGTGTGTGTGTGTGTGTGTGTGTGTGTGTGTGTGTGTGTGTGTGTTCATTCATGCTTGATGTTCAGGGTGAGTGGACAGGCATTTGAGAGCCATGATGAGAGACTTTCAATCTGACAGTGACTGCTTGCTAGATCGTTTGGTTATCTGGGCACTTGAATCATTCCTGGTTGTGGGAATTCTTTTTCCAAGACATCCTTTCTTGTTTTGAATTGTTCTCGCTTAATGGTCTTAGTTGGTTTTAGCTGTAGACTTTGCTCCAACTTAATTCTGTCTATTGGTTCTATTCTGTCTCTCGAACTACATAAATTAGCAGGAGATCTGCTACTTCCACCATCTAGCAGCCATTAAATACTGTCTTCGGAATCAACCATGATGCCCCCTTTTTTAAATTTTTTATTTAGGCTGCAGAGACCTCTGCATCCTTATTGTACTAACTCCAACTTAATTCAGAAGGCAATTACTAAATGTTGACTACATTCTAGACCAGTGCTGAAGGATGGGAGACCCACAAGGACCATACAGTTGAACTGGGAAAGATAAACTCATAAGTGTTTTCAAAACTTAGGCAAGGTTCTAAAATGTGGGCTCAAGACTTAACAGACCTGTTTTGATATTCCTGGATCATCTTCTTGACTACGTAAGTCTATAGGCAAGCTCTTTAACAGCTTTGCCTTGGGTTTTGAAGCTACAATTCGTCTCAATACAATGCTTGGTTCATAGTAAGTATTCAATACCTATTTTTAAAAAAATATTGAAGTGTTTGACCATGATGGGAGCAAAGAGTTGGATTACTGTTGAAAGATGAAATTGGTCTGGTCCTGAAATTCAAATACTGAAATAAAGTTTTCATAAACAAATTAGCTGATTTATAGGTAAGTTTCCTAATGCATAAAGAACATGTCTTCTTTGTATAATTAAGAAATTTTAATTAAGTAATTTTTGCTTAGCATCCTGTTGAGTACCTCTGCTGACAGGTTAGTTGGTATCTGCTTGGCTCTGCTGCTGTGACAGTAGGAAGACCAGTGGCCATATTAACAGATTCAATATGAGCCTGAAAAGATGTCAGCAGATCAGAGCAGGAGCCCAGTAGGTAGAAATAGAAAACAGCAACAACAACAATACCCTCATGTAAATTCTGGAAAAGTGACTATAGGTAGAATACGGGGAAGATGTGGCTTTATAGGACATTTACAGTTGATTTTTAATATGTTATAACCTAAGATGCTTCCCAGGGAAGTTACTGTGATTTTCCAATCATGGTAGACATTTGGAACCCAGAGCCATGACAACTGTGCCCCTTTATCTCTGTTCCAGATCTAAATCCACTTTCCCTTTGCACTTGTGAGCTGGGATGTTTGGTAGCTCTGCTCAGCTATCTGGAACTCCTATAATGGGTATAATTCTGGCCCAGTAGAACCCTTGAGTTGCGAAGGGGAAGTGCCGTAAGCATGGTGGTAGTATTGTCACTCTGGCCAACCTCATCATGTTGACTCACTGGTTTTCAATGCACCTGGAATTTCAACTGACTGAAATTTGAATTAATTAAAATCTCAAGGATTACAGCAGATAGCATTCTGTGGGAATGTTGCCACTAGTGCGGATGGTCGATAGTGAATTCTTTTTCACACTCACCGACAGAGGTAATTATGCTAAGCTGACCAAGGTATTTTAGAAAGTTGTACTGGAAACATTAACAGCATCAGTGCAAAATTAGCCATAACAAGAGCAGTGTTGAGTGAGCCCATGTTCCATGTTTAGGGAGAAAGGACACCCTAGGAGAACAGAACAAAGTGGTACTTTTTGACTCTGTTTGTTGCTGGTGGTCTCTCTCTCTCTCTCTCTCTCTCTCTCTCTCTCTCTCTCTCTCTCCTCACTCAGTGTTATAATGATAAAAATTCATAATATGGAGATCAATATCCTGCAGATAACTGTTTTTCTAACCGTGTTTTGAAACCAAACATGAACATTAGAAGCCTTTTACACACAATCTGGCTCTCCGGCAGCCTTAAATTGGCATCTTGGGATGGTGTGCTCTGCACCTGAAGAGCCTCGTAGAGGAGGAAAGAGGCAGAGGGTGAGATGGAGGGGGATTCTAATGACGGTCTTTTGAATAGTGCCAGTTCAATCCCTAAAACAAAAAGCCAGGTCTTTTTTTCCCCCTAAATAATGTGCTCTCCAGCTTCACCTCTCATCCTGAGAAACATGAAAGAGGAAGGGGAGGAGGTGACCCAAATCACAGAGTGCCTTTGATAGGAGGGATTCGGCTGTTTTGAACACTTACAATCAAAGGAAGTGCTTTCCCTAATTACACGAACTATGTGAAATCTCTCAGAATAGCTCTTCCACCCCAGGATTCCTTGCACTTTAGAAGTTTGCATAAAAGCTCACATGGAGAATCAGATGCAAAGTGTTTGATTCAGATTTTATTAGGCAGAGGAGTGCCCACATCTCTCCTGCAGCTCGGCAGCTGCTTAGGTTGGGACCACTCTACCTGGTTTTGATGTGGCTGGCTTTCAGACCTGCAACATTAGGATCTTTGTTCTGTCTTTTTCTTTTGGGAACCACTAGTTTTTAGGGGTAGTAGCTATGAAAACATCCAGAAGATTGTGGTCTTGCCAATTTATCTCCCAACCTCAAAAGGGTTAGTAGTTCCTTGTGTGAAGTTTGCATGAGAATGTGTGATTTCTTGTGTTTACTACTGGACAATGTCAAGATATTAGGCTTTATGATGCTCTTTATTCTATTTTTCATACATTTTAAATGTAAGAATAACTTACCATGAAATTTATATGCAGAACTCCTCATTTACTCTCAGAATCTAGACTAAGACTCTGCCAGAATCCTTAACTCAAATGATAATAGAGATTATGCCTGGGTGAACTTTTTGCATTGTGAGAGTGTCCTTGATGCTGAGGTACAGCTTGTAATGCAGATGTGAGGAGAGAACTGTAAACACCCCAATTTCTCTTCTTGGAAAGGTGGGCATCGGTATCCCGGCCCAAGACCAAAAGAAGCAGCTGTTTGAATTCAAGTCAGGCTGAAAATTTTTTTTTTTTGTATAAGCAATTTTCTGTGATAAGGAGATTGTCTAGTAATCGTATTTAATAGTGAGAAGTTAGTGTTTTCTGTCAGTCAACCAGTATGTGGCTGTTAATGTATTTTATTCCTCTACTTCATTTGCTCGGTATTGCTGGAACTCCAGTCTGTGCAGCATTTCCTAGCACTCCCGGCTCTCAGGCAGCAAGATGTAATTTAAGAGGAATTAAGAATGTTCTTCAGCCACAAACCTACACAAATATTATCTGGCAGTTTCCGCCGGCTTTTATAATCTTCATTGATGCCAGTTAGGTAGCTTATTTTAAAGACATAGAAAGTTGAACATGATAGACTCCACCTTAATCCAGTAGACAGGAGGCCAAGGCAAGAGGATTCCTGCAGCTCTCTATCCATGCTTGTTAGACGAGAGAAAGTCAATACTATTGAATGATAGGCATTTAATAATACTTCAGCATTAGCAGCCCCAAAGTGCCTGGTTTCCTTCTGGTACTTCCAGCCATTAGAAACCTGGTACCACATAAATCACAATTCAGCTTTTTGTTCTAGATCAAGATTCTATTTAAATCACCCTAGATACTGAGAATTATATATTCATTGCTGAAATTCCACAGGCTTCTTCTGCAAAAAGAGTTCCCTAATCCTTACCATCCAGAAGTTCTCCTTAGGGGCTGGCTTATGTAACTTCTGCTAAGACTTTCACCTGGTATGGTATGCCTTGCATATTCCCAGTGCTGAAGGGCATTATTCAGATAGTGTTTTATCATTTATTAAGTTCTGTGGCTACAGTCTTCCCTCTCCAGATGATGGGATAAATCACGCTGGAAAAACCAGAACTGATCTAAATTCTCTGGCCAAGGGCCCAGTGCTCTTTGCCCTTGGTAGGCTCACAACTTTGGAGAAGCCCTAACTTAACTTTCTCATGCCTGAGTGTCCTCTCAAGCATTCCTGCCACAAATGGGCATTTCACTTCTGTTGGAATTCTGGTTGGTAATGATGGGAACTCACTAGCCTCCTGGGACGTCCATTTCATCTTTGGAAAACTCCACTGTTAGATGGTTCTCGGCAATTCTGAGCTCCTGTACATGCTGCCTAATAGCTCTTTTTGGGTCAAAGAGAAACGAATTATTGTAATACTCTAATGTGGTTTTTTTTAAACCAACATTAAAATTAGACTCCATGGAAACGCTTATAAAAAGACACATGCTGTGTGCCCACGTGTCCCTAAATTCTTATTTGTAAGTAAAAGAACTACATTTACTTTAGCTTTTTAGCAAAATTTTTGGTCTTTTTGTTATGTTGTAGAATCACTCTCAGACACTGAAAATGACAGCTTCTCACTTAGTGAAGGAAGCCAATGTGTGTGTGTGATAGTGAGAGGGAAGTGGATTCCTAAATAACGTAGTTCATGTTGAGCATCAGTAGAGGGAAGTGGATTCCTAAATAACGTAGTTCACGTTGAACATCAGTAGAGGGAAGTGGATTCCTAAATAACGTAGTTCATGTTGAGCATCAGTAGAGGGAAGTGGATTCCTAAATAACGTAGTTCACGCTGAACATCAGTAGAGGGAAGTGGATTCCTAAATAACATTCATGTTGAGCATCAGTAGAGGGAAGTGGATTCCTAAATAACATTCATGTTGAGCATCAGTAGAGGGAAGTGGATTCCTAAAAAACATAGTTCACGTTGAACATCAGTAGAGGGAAGTGGATTCCTAAATAACATTCATGTTGAGCATCAGTAGAGGGAAGTGGATTCCTAAAAAACATAGTTCACGTTGAACATCAGTAGAGGGAAGTGGATTCCTAAATAACATTCATGTTGAGCATCAGTAGAGGGAAGTGGATTCCTAAAAAACATAGTTCACGTTGAACATCAGTAGAGGGAAGTGGATTCCTAAATAACATTCATGTTGAACATTAGCAGAACAGCGTCGTTTTGAAATTTCTGCTTTGATTGCTTGTTCATGGTGACTCTGTACTGGTTACAACTATGTGTCCATGTCATGTACATCTTCCCAGTTCTTATGTGAAAAGGTGACATGGTCATTGTGGCGAAGAGTTGCACCTCCTTCTGTGCAAACCCACACTTTATACCACCAGCTTGGCACATCCCAGAATTGTCCCCACCCACCATTGTATCTTCAACTCTACCATTGCCTATAAGAATCGAGACTTTGAAATGAGTGGTAACAGGAAGTGTGTGATTCTGCTCTGTATCTTGACTGTGGTGGTCACCAAATGGACACATGTGACAAAGGGCGTAGGGTACACACAGGCGCACGGGAGCCGATGAACTCCGCTGAAGTTGGTAGGTTTTACCAACAGCTGAAAACATGGGACTTCCTTGTGTTATTCCTGACTACAGTAATCTACAATCACCGTAAAACAGAAAAAAACGAGATCATGAAATTTCACATACACAGACTGTACAGCATAGGCTTTAGGCTTACTGCCCTACAGCATCTTTTCATGAAACTCTATATAGAATCACCTCATTCCTTTTTCAAATAACCTTCAAAGTTTTATTTACATAGTATCTGCTTGCCTTGGTTTTACAAAATTACATTCTTATTCATTACACAATAAATAATAGACACATGAAATTGCATTTATCATAGTCTTTAAAGGGGCTTCTATCAATGTCCAAGAACTTAAGGGGAAATATAATTAAAATGAGAGAATAGTGTGAAATGTAACAGAGTCTGCAAATGAAAATTCTAGAACTATGCAGCTACAGTATCAAAAATGTGACTTTTACTGAATGGGGCTTAGCAACTGATTGGGGACAGCCAAAGGAAAGATAAGTACATACGAAGATAATAATAGAAATGGTCAGATCTGAGGAATGCAAGGGAAAAGATTGGGGAAAAAAATCACACACCCAGTTTTGGCACACTTCTATAATCCCTTAAATGCTGAGGCAGGAGGATCATGGGTTGGAGGCCAGTCTAAGCTACAAGGTGAAACCCATCTCAACAAAATAAAACAGCAACAAGAAGGAATAGAATATTTAGTTCCATAATTAATAGATTGGAGCTATAGCGGCAAGAAGAGAAGATAGGCAGTAAAAATAAACGATGGCTTCAGATCAAAATACACAGCTCGCTCAAACAAGCTCAGCAAACTTCAAGCAAGGTAAGCTCAAATAAAGCAAAAATTAAAAATGCCATACCCAGTTACCACTGAGTTATGCCATCCCCAGTTATGGCCAAGTTAAATTTACATAAAAAAATACATTTAAAGAGAAAATGAAATTTAAAGAGAAAATGATAAAACCTGCCAAGGGGAAAAAAATGACACATTGCACCAAGGAAAACACCACCGATTGCTGGTGACTGCCCATCAGAACTGATGGCAGCCAGAGGGCCATCTGCAGCGGAGGACCATCTACGTGCTCAAAGAAAGAAAAGGAGCTGCCACAGAGTTCTATATCTAGATAGGACATCCTGGAGGATGGGGGTGAGATGTGGGGCAGTGGCAATTGTAGATAAAATCTAAGGTAACTTACTGCCCGCAGGATCTTCTCTACAAGAAATGACGCAGTGTGGTTTATTTGAGGGTAAATATAAATACCTTTTTTATTTCATTAATTCCTTCAAAAGAGCACTGGCTGGTTAAAAGAATATTTGTAGTGTTATAGTATGGGTTTTATAATGCACACCTATCAGAATATATAACAGGAAGCCACAAAGTATGGAGAGGTTTTGCATTTACAAAATTAGGTAGATTGTTGTAAAGATAATGTTGGAGTCTTAGAGCAGCCACGGAGACAGAAGTACAGAACCAGTAAAATGCATTGAAAAATGTGAGAACAACAACAAAAACCAGTAGGTAGAATGGGGCAACAACAAGAAACCCAAGTAAATCAAATGGAAAGACAAGACCATCGACTTAAACCCGACAGCACATAGAACAGTGTTAAACAACGTTAATTGCAGAGCCGAGACTGGGGGTCTGGATCCACTGTGTGTTGTCCATAGGAAAAGTTAAGTAGGAGGCACAGATTGCTGGAGAGTACAAAGTACACAGAGGGAAAGCATAGTGAAGGGCCACACCTAGAATCTCAAATTGCGCGCTGAAAGCCAAGAGTTCCTCATAGATGATGTGAGTTACTTATGAAATATCACAGTCACTAATGCCTATTAGCAGAGCTTCAAAACTAAGTGAAACAAATGTAATGGAACTAAGCAAGCAACAGACAAGCCCACAGTTGTATCTGTGACCTTCATGTTTCTTTATTTACTTATTTTTAATAATTTGGGTAGGCCTTGCTATGTTACCCAGATTAGTCTCTAGCTCCTGGACTCATGGGACACCATGCCCGGCTTATATTTGTAGATTTAAATGTCTCCCTTTAAACAACTTGGAACATTATCCTCAACACCTATAAAATATACATTCTTAGGAGGTGCACATAGAATATTCTACAGGTAGACATATGATGATGGTCTAATGACTTTCAGTAATTTCCAGTCTTACGCTTAGCATCTGCTACAAAACCTATAGTCAACGTTTTCTCCTGAGGGTGAAATGCTGAATGTTTTTCTCTTTAAGATCAAGAAAGATCCCTCACATTTCTGTTCAGGAAGTGTAGGAGGTCTTAGTGCACTGAGAGAAAAGAAATCAAAGGCATAGAGACTAGAGGCCAAAATAAAATTTGATTTTCAGACTAACTTACCATGCTTGTGTAGAGAATTGTAAGCCTGTAAACTGTTCTGTGGGTCACCCTTTTTCTTTCTTGATGGTATCTGCTCAAGCACAGCACTTTGAAGTTGGGGAAGTCCAATTTATCTTTTCCTTTCTGCTTATACTTTGTGTAATATCTAAGAAGCCCTTGTCTAACTCAGGGTCATCAAAATTTAGTCTTAAATTTCCTTCAGAAAGTTTTACTATTTTAGCTCATACATTGGTTTGTGGTCCATGTAAGTTAATTTTTTTGCTTATTTAAGGAAGGGGTCCAGCCTTTCCTTTTTGTATGTAGAAAGCAGCTTTAAAACAGGTTTGGGATGTAGACTTTTTTTTAAATTATTTATGTGTATGGACATTGGCTTGCATGTATATCTGTGCACCTTGTGTATGCAGTGCCCACGGAGGCCAGAAGAGGGCACTGGAATCCCTGGAACCAGAGTTACGGACAGTTGTAAGCCACCAGGTGGGTGCTGGGAATTGAACCCATGTCCTCTGCAAGAACAGTACTCTGCTCTAAACCACTGAGCCTTCTCTCCAGCCTGGGATATAAAATTTTTATTTGGGGATATTTCTACCCCAAACAGAACAGAATGAGCAGCACAGTATGTACAGTTTTGAGATTTAACTCAGGGTGACATGCCTCTAGTCGGCATGGGTTGTCTTAACCTTTCTGAAATAGAAATCTGACCCAAAAGCTCTTCTATGATTAGTTCAAGAAGGACTAAAAAAATCTGTAGTTAACGTGACTTTACCCTAACCTCTGAAAATAGGAGCTTGATCGAGAAGTATCCGGGGCTGGTGGATGACTCTGCAGACCGTGTTTGCTGCTGAGCCAGATGCTCTGAGTTTCCTCTCCAGGGCCCCAGGACGGGGAGAACCAACTCCTGCAAGTTGTCCTTTGCCTCCACACACAATCAATAAATACAGCAAAATATTTCTTGAAGAAGTAGTATTCCTAAGTAGCCTCACAGAAAAAGACTTTTTTAAAGTTTTTCCTTTGAGTCTGAGGCTGTAATTCATTGGTA
The DNA here is from genome assembly GCF_949786415.1 of Peromyscus eremicus. NCBI lineage: Eukaryota > Metazoa > Chordata > Mammalia > Rodentia > Cricetidae > Peromyscus > Peromyscus eremicus. The sequence continues at coordinate 50,637,849 of NC_081419.1, forward strand.
GAGCACTTTCTTGGCACATACAAGGCTTAGGTTTGGTTCTCAGACAGAGGAAATAGTGAGGAAATAGTTTCTTGTTATTTTTATTTAATATCTCTTTTTTCCCCGAAGGTAATGCTGAAAACAAAAAGAGAATGACATTTATTGTAATTTAAGAATTTATTTCATTGTTTCATATGTTCCATCCAACTACTTGCCCTTGGCGCCCAATCCCGCTACAGTTGTTGTCCATCTGCTACACTGGACAGTGTTTAATGGGCTTGACAAACTTACCCTTAAGTGGACATGTTGGCCTCTCTCCTCAGAAATGATTTAGTCTCCTCCCTACCTTTTGGGTCATAAAGTCTCCTGAGAACTTTCTGTTAAAATATTACACTCTAAGGGGCAGGGTGCCGAGAGGACTCAGTCCAGGCTTGGGTGCAGGGCCTTTTCTGAATTTTACTCTTCCAAAGGAATGGAGAGTTGGTCTCACTGTGCTCCGATGTTCAGGTGTGCAATGCGAGTAGCCCTTTAAGGTCCATGCTGAGGAATGAAGAGAAGTTAATGCGTCCCTCTCCCTCACCCCCAGACATCTTTTCTGCCCTCCTGGTGGTACTTGGATGCTGTGTTCAGACAGCAAGATAAGAAAGCATCGGTTACTTTGCTGGTCTCGGTGGGTTTTCCCCGCCTTTATTTCATGCATTGTCGAGCTTGCCTGAGCGCTTAGTGTCTTTGGGTATCACTGGGACATAGACTGAGATTTGATGAAGTGAAACCTAGGGGGCCTCTGAGGTCGGGCAGTGCCTCTGCCTGTACCCTGTGTTTCCTGTTCTTCTAGACTGAGCAAGGTGCTTATGAAGGTCTGGTAAGGGCTGACACTATTAAGTATGACTTCATAGGAAACAGAATCTGTAGTCATAGATGAAATTCTGATCTCCAAAACATATTAAAGACATGTATGAGTAGCCACAATGTAGAAATAAATATGTATGTTCAATCTTATTTATGGGGTTGAATGTGATCAGCATGTGTCCGAGTTTTCTGGTACTTTGAACACATGAACTCATATAATGTTTACCAATAGGAGGTTGTGTTACTGTGGTGTTTTACAAAGTGTTTTCACACCGTCTAAGACTTAATGAACTTCCGATTTTGAGGCTAGAGGACATGAGGAAGACATGACAACTGCGTGGACCCTGGAACACAGAGAGGACATAGGAGACATTGTTAAAAATCTCAATAAAGGGGCTGGAGAGGTGGCTCAGTAATAGAGTCCTTGCCTAGCATGCATGCCTGGCAAGGTCCTGAGTTTGATTCCCAGCACTGCCAGAAAGCCTAAGTAAAGCCTGAACTTTGATTTATAGTAATGTTCTGTATTGGCAGAAGATGTAACAGTGTGGGAATCAATGGGATGCTAGGGATATGAGGACTAAAATTTCTACAAAATAAAAAGATTATTTTGAAAATGTAATCTAATGAAAACAAGTTTTATTATCCTCATGCTGTGGATTTCTAGTGTTAGGAAGGCTGAATAACTTGGTCAGCATCTGGCCTATCCCAGAGGCGGCAAGACTCCTTCCTCCATGCCCGTTAATTCTGCCTTACACATTGCATTCTGTGGACAGTTTTATTGCATACCCCTGTAGCCTCTGAGGGTTAAGAGATAATACTTTCTCTGAGCTGGGAAAAAGGCTCAGTTGGTAAAATGCTTGTGAGAACCTGAGTTTAATTCTCAGACCCCACCAAAAACAAAACAAAACAAAACAAAACAAAACAAAACAAAACAAAAAAAAGCCTGGTGTGGTGGCACTCGTAATCCCAGCAATAGAGGAACACAGACAGGTGGATCTCAGGGCCTTGCTGCCAGCCAACCTAACTTGGCCTACTTGGTGAGCTCCAGACCCAGGAGAGACCCTGTCTCAAAAGAGGTAGATGTTGCTTAGGGAATAGCCAAGGTTATCACCATCTCACTTTCACTCCACAAGTGTGTCTGCACACACACACAGGGACACAAAGAGATTATGTAGTTTGAGACCAGGTTTCATATAGCTGAGGCTGGCCTTGAACACACTCACTATATAGCTGAGGCTGACCTTGAATTCTTGATCCTTCTGCCTCCACCTCTCAAGGGCTTCTGCCTCTACCTCTCAGGTATACGACACTGTTCCAGGCCTATTTTATGCTTTAATTGTTGTTTGTGGGGTACAGTGTGATCATTTTATACATGTATAATGAGCAAACCATGGTGATTAGTGTTTCCATCTCCTTAAACATATCATTTCACGACAGATAAGAGCTCATGATGATTCATGTTCACAATTGGAAAAATAACTCCAAGATATATTTCTTGTTGACTTTGAATCAGAAGTCCTTGCACATTTGAATGCATAACATAGTACTTATTTTAGGGGCCCATTTGATTACACCAGTGCAACAGAAACCTCACTTAGGAGCATGTAGAGAAAATTCTGTTTGCCTTCATTAGGTGTCCATTGCTGTGATAAAACACCACCACCAAAAACAGTTTGGGAAAGAAAGGGTTTATTTCGTATTACAGGTCACAGTCCTTCACTGAGGGAAGTCGGGGCAGGAACGTGGAGACAGGAACACAGAAGCAGGCTCTGATGCAGAGACCATGGGGGACACTGACTACTGACTTGCCCCTCCTGGCTTGCCCAGTTGCTTTCGTATACACCCCAGGACCGCCTGCCCAGGATGACACCACCCCAGGGGGCTGGACCCTTCCACCGCAGTCATCAATCAAGACAATGTCCTGCCTGCTTGCGAACAGGCCAGTGTGATGGAGGCATATTCTCAATTGAGATTCCCTCTTCCCAAACGACTCTAGCTTGGGTCAAGTTGACAAAATACCAGCCAACACAATTGACCTTTTGCCAACTTGACACACAAGTATATAACTATTTCACTCTAGCCTTTCCTTTCTCATTTGTCTCTATGATATAATATTAATAGCACAATATAAAACATAATATAACTTTAAAAGTATCAGTCTTTAAAATTTTAAATACTTTAAAAGTTCAGTTTCTTTAAAATAGCCAAAAATCTCTCTGAAAATCTGGTCTCTTAACTAGGCTCATGTAAAATCAAGAACAGTCACATGCTTCTTATTTCAAAAAGGAAGAACCAGGGCACAGTTACAATCAGATCAAGGCAAAACCAACACCCACTAGTAATCCATAGTAAATCAGATCCTGTAGCCCAGTGTCCTGTATCTGGGACTCACAACCCTCTGGGCTCCAGAGGGCTTGGATAGCTCCATCTCTGTGGCTCAGCCATCTGCAGCACCCGTGGCTTGTCACCTAGGTCCACAGGACAGCTTCACTCTACATCTGCCACTGTCCTTGGTGGTCACCCCTCACCCCCAAGTCTTGGCATCTCCAGACTTTCCCTTCACTACTGGCTTCCTGGCCCCTCTTCAGGGACTCTAATCCTGCCTCGTGGTTCTGTGGCTCTGTCTTTTCAGCAGATTGTAGTGTATGTTTGAGTTCAGTTCTATGCACTTTTGGAAAGTTTTCTCGGTTCACTGTTGCTAATGGCTAATATTGAACTGTGCCTACATGAGGTTCACGTGTGAGTCTGGTGCAGTTGTTTTAAGTTGATAGTGGCTTTCTTATTTCCCACAGGAAGAGCAAAGTTGTGATGTTAAAGACAGCAAGACGGTGTATCACTGGTTGAGTGGAAGTTCAGCTAAGGAGCTTTCCAACTCCAAAGCAAATAGGCTGCAGTTTAGTGGCTCTAAGTCCTGACTGCATGCCAGATTCACCCAGAGAGCTTCTGAGACGGCCAGACCTTTACCAGATAAACCAGAAATCAGAGCATTAGTGTGAAGAGGCCTTAGGTCATTCAGTCTGTCCTTCTCACCTAAGCACCACAGCCACCATGAGAAAGTAGGCCTCTTGATTCTGACTAAGGAGTTTTTTTTCATCCCAGATCCAATAAATAAGCTAGAAATTTATTCTGGTCCAAGTCCTTGGTATGTGTGGGATTGCAGGGGAGTTTGTTTACTCACTTTGCTGTAGAAATGTAAGTGCCTAGCATCTATTTGGTTCTCAGAATCTGTGCTCACATTTCATGGCTTTCAGGCCAGGTTGTCTGGTTGGAATCTTGGTCTCCCTGTGTTGTAACTGTCTAATCATGTGCAGGTTATCTCTTTGTTCCTTAGTGTCTTCAAGATAAACTCTAGATAATAATGATGCTTAAGTCATTAATCAAACAAGTTAATGCCTGCAGAATGATATGATCATGTTGATACATAGGGAAAGCTTCATACACGATACCTACTGTAATGTATGAATAAGAATGAACTCAGCTTACAAGTTCTGAAATGTGTAGTTACTACATTCATGGATTGCAAAAGGATTATAGTAATGAAACTGTGTAGTTGGGTTCATGTGTGTTGAATGCTGTCTATCTTTCTGTGGGCTCTTAGCAGAATCTGTATTCTCCTGTCCAGCATCTTTCCTGGGCTCGCTGTTGAACCTTCACATCCCAGTTCAGTGCAGCCACTTCCTTCTGTATATTTTCTAAACGTCTCAGGTTGCCTGAATGTATGTGAAAGGAGGTTGGTATGTTATTCTCTGGTACAGCAGGCCCTGCATCTTGAGAGCCAGGTGCAGTCAATAAGCAGTAAGACAGAAGATCTGAGCCATGGATACATGATACAAAACAGACCCACGAGGCTTGGTATACTTTCCAGATGTTGGCAACAAACTTCGATTTAACCTTCCTCCTAGTAGCCAACTTAAAAAGTCTAGTACGGTAGTTCGTTAAAATAGTCACCGAAGCAAAGGGATGAAAACAAACCAATTATTCAGGACAATCACAAATACTCTTTGTGCTGAGATCATCATGCCAACGTTATAACTGTACATATGATTGAGTTAAAGAATGCCCACTGTATTCGTTAGGGTTCCCTGCTAATAATCGAATTGACCTAAGGAGGTTGTGGGTGAGCACTAGGAAGAAAGAATTGGAAGCTATGTAATCTCCTTCATCCTTAAGATGCTCTTTTTTATTTCATTGTCTAAAGTTAGCATACAAAATAACAGGTTTCGTTATGACACCTTCATGCCTGTCTCTCATTGTACTTGCTCATATCCACCCGCCTTTATCTTCTCTTTATCCCCAAAATAATCACCCTTCTGCTTCCATAGATATATACATATGCTCTCTCTGCATGTATGTCTATACTCTGCGTATGAGAGAAAACAACACGTGTCTTTCTTTCCCATTGCCCTCTCGTTCTCCCTTTGATTCTCCATATCTTCCTTCCCCCAAGCATTTGCTTTTCTGTTTCATATCATATGCTTTTAAGAATCTAGATTCCGCATATAAAAATGTGGTTATTTGTCCTTCTGAGTCTGGGTTACGTTATTTAACATGATGCACCACAGTTCCATCTAGTCTAGAGCAAAGAAAAGAAGGAAAAAGTTGTGATGTTAAAGATAGCAAATGTCGAAATTTTACTCTTCTTTGGTTGAGTTAAAACTTCATTGTGTATGTATGTGCCACAGTTTCTTTATCCATTCATCTCTGTCTCTGTGTGTATGTCTGTGTGTGCACACACGTGTACAGTGCACATGAACATGTGTGGTGCAGGGTTGTTCTTCGGGGGCCATCCACATCGTTGGTTTTTGTATTTTGTTTGTTTTGAGACAGGCTTTCTCACAGGAAACTCTTTGGTCTCCAGTGAGGCTGGACTGGCTGGCGCTGAGCCCCAGGAATCTGTCTGTCTGCCTCCCGAGTGCAGCTATCACAAATACACACCACACCCCGCTCTTCTCCTGAGTTCTAGAGATAGAACTCAAGTTCTGATGCTACAAGCACTTGAGTAAGCCATCTGTCCATCCCGTATTCACTCACCTCTTTAAAAAAGAAGATTTACTTTTAGTCTGTGTGCATGTGTGTTTGCCTGCGGCATGTATGTGCACTACAAGCCGGGTGCCCGCAGAGGCCAGAGAAGGTTTTCAGATCCGCAGGAACTAGAGTTACAGGTGGTTGTGAGTCACCATGTGGGTTTATGGGAATAGCACCCATGTCCTCTACAAATGCTCTTAACCACTGAGCCATCTCTTCACCTCACCCCTATTCTCTTCTTGATGGGCATCTGCATTGCGTATCTTGGCCATTTCGAGTAGTGCCACAATAAACAAGGGTTCACAAGTATCTCTGGTGTGTTGGCTTAGATTGCCAGGGTATTGGGTAATACTCTGGAACCATACATACTGTATACAGCTGGATGATATGATTGTCCTGGTTTTAGTCTTTCCGAAGACGCCTCCAAACTGCTTTGTATAGTAGCTGCACTAGTTCACATCCCCACCAGCAGTGTGTAAGGGTTTCTTCTTCTGTAACCTCCCAAACATTTATTGTGATCAATTTTCTTAATGATGATTATTCTGCCTGCAGTGAAATGGAATCTCGATATACTTTTGACATTAATTTCCCTGGTGACTAAGGCTCTTGAATATTTTCTCATATATTTATTTGTCATTTGTATTTGTTTTGTATATGTGTGTATGCATGTAGATGTGGAGGTCAGAGGTTGACCCTGAGTGTCTTCTTCAGTCACTTCTTGACTGAACCTGGAGCTCACTGTTTCATCTGGACTGCGAGCAAGACCCAGAGATTCTCCTGTCTCTGTCTTCCTAGCCCTAGGATTGCAGACACACTCCTCCATGCCTGGTCTTCTATCTGGGTTGTGAGGATCCAAACTCAAGTCCTCAGCTTTGTGTAGAAAGCACTTTACCAGGAGCCATCCCCCAGCTCCTGAATGTCTTCTTTTGAGAATTGTTCAGTTCATTTGCCCGTTGATTGATTGATTGGCTCAATTAATGGGTGGATTTTTGTATGTTTAATTTTTTGAGTTCTTTATATATTCTAGATATTAGTCCCCTGGCAGCTAGTCAGCAGAAGTTTTCTCCTCTTCACCATGCTAATTGTCCTCTCTGTGGTACAGAAGCCTTTTAATCTCACAGATCCCAATCTGCCAGTTCCTGCAATTACTTCCTGAGCTATTGGAGTCCTTTTCTGAAAACCTGTGCCCATGCCTGTGTCTTGAAGTGTTTTCTTATACAAGTTTCAAAGTTTTGGGTCTTTCATTAAGGTCTTTGGTCCATTTTTAAGTTGATTTTTGTGCAGAGTGAGAGACAGGGATCTATCTTCATTCTCTACTTGTGGAAACCCAATTTTCCTAGCATTATTTTCTAAAGAGTTGCCTTTTCTCCAATGCTTGTTTTTGGCAGCTTGTAAAGAAACAGGTGATTGTAGTGGGATGTGCCTGTTTCTGGGTCCTCTACTGGTGTGCACATCTGTTTGTCTGTTGGTACCATGCTGTTTTATATAGCTCTTACATCCTGGAATTCCAAATTATGTGTGTAGGGTTTGGTGCTGTTGTTTTTCAATCAATAAAGGCAGATATCAAACATGTTTTCACCTTTAGTTATTGAGGATGTTATCAGAACACCAAAAGAGTAAACTCATTATTAATTTAGCTGAAGTATCCAGGTATTCAAGATACTGCCTAATTGGAGTGCAAAAGATGTTAAGGGACTTCTCAGACTATTTTAAAATTAAATTTGCCTAAACTCTAAGTGATTTTGTAGATTTCCATAATAAATGTGGCAAACATTTCTCTTATGGGATGTAAATAATCAAACTCTGTTGCACTGTAGAGTAATATTATAAAGCACTTAACTAATCAGATTGTGAAGTTGCTCAAAATTCCTACCATGTAATTTTTGCATAGAGAGAGGCTGCCTCATGCTGTGCAATTAACGGGTTTTATTAGCTATAAATTCGTTGTTGCTGGCTGGCCTTATGCCCCAGTGCTTGGGGAGAATTCGATCTTGCTTTTTGACCTGATCTTGCACAGTCTCATGCCAAGAAGGTGTGGGCATGTTGCAGCAGGGACAGTGGCCCAGCCTCTGAGAGGGAGGCACTGAGAGCTTTCTGTAAATGTGGGTAACTAGGAGGGCTCTGGAATTTTCCAGCCCTCTTGTAATGTTTGGGCATTCTGTAAACTCGTGTTCCTTTCTGTTCTCAAATCGGGTTTGTAGGTAAAGCAGTATGGCTTGCTGATAAGCAGGGCTCTGGGATCACACAACTTGTGTTAAAAATTTGGCTTTGCCATTCACTATACCCTGGGCTTGTCTCCTTGCCTAGATTTCTTCCCCTGTAGAAAGTGTGATCCGAGACACGAGCCCATGGCTGGTTGTGAGAAAAGGAAAGCTTAGGCTAGTTCATACTGAGTAGGCACTCAGTAAGTGGTAGCCTTTGATGTGGGAATCTTGCAAATTCACATCCATTTAAGCAAGGCAGTTCTTAATAAATACTTATATCTTAATAAATATTTAAATTAAATAAAATAAATATTTTTATTCATTTAGGTTTTGTGGGTGTTTGTTTGTTTTTGAGACAGGGCTGCATGTAGTCCAGGCTGACCTTGCACTGCCTATATAGCTCATAATGACTTTGAACTTCTGATCCCCCTACCTCTACCTCCCAAGTGCTGGGATTACAGATGTACAACACCAAGCCAAGATATACAACTTTATTGGACATTCTTTAAAGAGAGCAAGGACCAGAAATATACATAAAAGAGGCAGAAATGGGAGATAAGACTTTATTACTGACATTTAGTAGGCAAGAGAGCTCATTAACTCATCAAAGACCCAATTTCCCCAACATTTAAATACAATAAAATATCTTCCTGGTGAGAGAAGATAAATGCTTTGGAAATGTTGTGCTGTGTTTAGGTAAAATCGTAAGTAAACATGGAAAAACAAATATAAGTATATGAAACTAAATCAAGCAACTCATGTCAGTGGAGTCCACTGTTAGAAGAGATGAATTAATTGGCCTGGAAGTGTGGCTTGACTAATGATGAATGGGTTATAAAGGAGCAGGAAAGAGGCCAGAGAAGAGGCTGACATTGGTTGAGCACCTGGCACTTGCTAGAACAGGACTTCCTGTACCTCTGTGTTGCAAGTGAGAAGAATGGATCTCAGAGTCTAAATTTCTCCAAAGTCCTTATGTGGTGTTAACTTTCTAATACTGTAACACACACCTGAGACAAACCCTCTCGAACTGGGGCAAAGGTTAGCTTGGCTCACAGTTTGTGAGCGTTCAGTCTGTGGCTGACTGGCTGTCTCGATTGCCTGGGGCACCACAACATACAGTGAGAGTGTTTGGTAGAGGAAGTGGGTTTACTTTATGGCTGGGTGCAAAAGAAACGAAAGAACAGGAGGCTAGGTCCCCATCTTCCTTTGCAGGGGGAAGGCTTCCCTCCAGGCCCCATCGCTTGAAGATCTTTCTGTCTCCCAGGAGTACCACATGAGAGACTAAGCCTTTACTTACCACACGGAGCCTTGGGCCATTAAAGATGTAACTTTGTCAGCCCCCCCATTAAGTGGCAGAGCCAGACTCCCACTGAAGCCAGTCACACTGCAGAGGAGGAGGATGTCCTAATAAACCATGTCCAGTTCATTGGGTAGTGATTGATACCTTCTCCATGAAAAATGGTACTAGTAACACACTAATTATCATTAGAAATTAGTAGACATTAAAACTAAAGGAATCAGGGGATGTGGCCATTCAAGTCATTTTCTAGGATGAAAGCGACCCAAGGCTTTCTTTGGGGAAAAAAAAATTTTTTTTTAATAGTTTAGCACAATGTGGCCAACTCTTCGACAAGGTAAGTACGTTGTGATCAAAAGCCAGATTTGTGCATGTAGTTTGGTCACCCAAATTTGAACACAGGTTGTTTTAATATTTTATTTTTTCATGTTAACCACAACTACACCCAGTTGCAGGCACAAGGAATGTAACGCTCTTAGCCAGCATGTCATTTGAGACATTCTTTGAGTCTTGGGCCTGAACTCTCTTTCATTAAGTTCTTGCCACCCTCCTGTCCAGCCAGGCTAGTCTAACCTGAGTTAACTTAGTTAGGCATGTACTAACCTGGAGGGCCAAGGCCTATCTCCAGATGCTGAGTCAGCTGCAGCATTCCACCCAGGAAAACCATTGAGCAACCAGAGACTTCCCAGTCCTGCTGATGTGGCTGATGAAAGCCTCGTGTGACTTCGTGTCAGCTTTCAAGAAACGTGAGAATGATTAGTTTTTCTGAGCATCTGTTACCAGTTTCCTAAAAGAAAAAAAAATATCTTTATGACGTCAAATCTGTTTAGGGATATAGGCTTCTATTATGGAGCCTGGATTCCGCTCATTTGGCTGTTCTTATTCCCTGAGTACCTGGAGAGCCTCACTGGAAAGAGAATCTATACAGCTGTAGAGCTCACTGCTTGTCATGTGACTGCTTGTGAATGGGTCTCATTAAACCCAATGTGACTCAAAAAGCATGACCTGCGCCTGACACTCTGGTGATTAAACCCCCATCCTGCTTTGTAAGTTGTTCTTGTAACAGCATTTCCAAAATCAAGGGGCTAGTTTTCCATTTTACCATCATGTATGAATCACTTTTTTAAGAAAGGGCTTTATTTTAGGAAAATGTCTCGAGCCATGAACGCAGTGAATCAGACGGCATGTTTCTGGTTTGGGTCCATTTGAGCCCTTGGAAACTTGATGCATGCAAACCTTATACCTGAGAGTGAGAACTGTCCTTCGTTGGTCTGGGTGATCAGAGTGTGAATCAATTAGCGGAGAAGAAGGGAAGGTCTACCCCTGGCCTGAAGGAAGTAGGCAGTCCGGCTCACAGCTCTCTAAGAACTGCTGTATGAGCTTGAAGGTCTGCGGCTCGTTGCTGTTTCTCTCTCCTGCTAAGGACAACAGTTGTGGGCTCTGTGGTCGTGAAGATGAGTAGTGCGCTGTACTGAGCAACCAGGGTTTTCTCTTTTACAAGCTTCCCTCTGACGAAGGGCTGGTGCATCTGCTGTGTGCATGCATGCTGGCGGCCAAGTGTAGGAAGAGCAGCCTACATGAAGAGGCCCCACTGCCGAGCGTAGGGGTTCCAGCTCACTGCATTGCAGAGGAGCTCTTGCTGCAGCAACATTAAGAAACAGAGCATGTGGCTCACCTGCAGAACTGTTTCTGGAAGTAGATGACAGGAGAGAAGGTTTAAGGCTGAGTGAGCTTCTGCCTTCTTTTTTAAATTTTTGACATAATAATGTAATTGCATTTCTCCCTTCCTTTTCTCCCTCCAAACCTTCACATATACATCTCTCAGCTCTCTTTCAAATTCATGGCCTATTTTTATATATATATATATTTATATATATATATAATATATATATTTTAATATATATATATATATATATATATATATATTCCTAAATATAACCCATTCAGTCCATGTAATGTTATATGTATGTTTTAGGAGCTGACCGTTTGGCACTGGACAACCAATTAGTTTGCCCTTCCCTGAGGAGGCTGTCTCTCCAGTTCCTGGGTTTCCTTAGTTGCCTGTAGTTCTTTGTGTAGAATCAAGCCTTGGAGTCATTTCCTCATCCACTTTGGCATGTGTATGGTTGTTCCTGTTCAGCTCAAGTTTAGGCAGTCATGTTGGTGAGCCTTGATGAGTGTAGCTCCTGATGTTATCTGCCAGCAAACTCCCTGAACCTCTGGTCCTACAATCTTTCTGTTTCTTCTTATGCAATATTCCCTGGGCCTTAGGTTTGGGAGTGTTTTGAAGATTTTTCCATTGGGACTGTGTTTCCCAACTCTGCATTTTGATTAGTTGTGGTTTCCGTCTGTTGCAAAGAGAGGTCTCCCAAGTGAGTGGCACAGACCACACTCATCTGTGGGTATAAGGACAAATGTTTATAGGTTGTTGTTAGGGATTGTTGGTATAGTAAATTGGTGTTTTGATGATTCTCCTCCCATGACCGTGACGTCACAGGCACTGAGTAGTTAGGTTTCCAGTACAATACCTGAAAGGTTCACTGCAGACACAGGGCATGCTCAAAGAGTTAAACGCAAGGAAGGACTTTCAGCAAAGGTGCTTGTTTGTCTTGGACAGCGACAGAACTGAAGTACCGCCATCAAATCCTATCTCCCAAAGTTGAAGTCAGCAGTGAGCTGTAGAACACAAGCTTCCAACCCGACCTTGCATGGTTAGACAGTCGTTCTTTTGAAATCTAGCCCAAGGTACCCTTCCTGCTAGCTAAGGTCAAAGAAGAGATTGGTTACTGAAGCAAACACGAACTGTCCAATATTTTATTCTTGCCGGTTAATAATTAACTCCAGGGCAATCCCCAAACCTCTATTTTCTACCTTGTTACTAGTCAGAGTGTGTTTTTAATGAAATCGCAACTCTTACTTTATGGAAATAAATGTGTAGCAACTCACTAATTCATAGTTTGCAGATTCCCTTGTGGAGCCCTTTCTGATTTTCTTCTAGGTATCCCCTTTCTGGGCTGGAGAATTAAAAATCCGTTTTCTGGTTGCCAATTTTCTGTATACTTTAAATGTTAAACCTTTTCTATATTTAACTTACGCATCCTTACATTTTAAATTTCTTGATTAGCCATAGTTTATCTCCATAAAGTAATAAGACTTAATGTATGTGATTTATGTACACACTGTCCTAATGAGTTCTGGCATCTTGTTCGCCACAACCAACTCCTCAGCCCCAGCTACCAGAACCACAGAATCCAAATTCAAAATAACAGATGGTGCCAATAGAGTCTTTAAACTTCTCTCTGAAGCTTCATAAGCCAGGCCCTCATTATCCTCATTGCTCCCAACACTCACCTCTTCCAAACTCCCACAGAACAGCTCAAAAAGCATTGAACACTTACTGGCTTCTCTTACCCAAAGTTGCAAAGTCCTTCCAAAGTCCCCACAATCACCCCTCACCAACAACATGGTCATGTCTGTCACAGCAATACCCCACAATCCTTGTATCAATTTCTGTCCTAGTTAGGGTTACTATTGCTGTGACAAAATGCCATGACCAAAGCAACTTGGGGAGGGAAGGGTTTATTTCATCTTAAACTTCCAGGTAACAGTCCATCACTGAGGGAAGTCAGGGCAGGAACTCAAGCAGGACAGGATCTGGAGGCAGGAGCTGAAGTAGAGGTCATGGAGGGGTGCTGCTTACTGGCTTGCCTCTGTGGCTTGCTCAGTCTGCTTTCTTATAGAACCCAGGACCACCAGCCCAGGAGTGGCCCCACCCACAATGGGCTGGGCCCTGCCTCATCAATCACTAATTAAGAAAATGCCCCACAACTGGCTCTCATGGAGGTATTGTCTCAGTTTAGGTTCCCTCCTTTCCAGTAACTCTAGCTTGTGTCAAGTTGACGTAAAACTATTCGGCACATACAATATCCTCATTTAGATATTAGCAAATATGCACTATGACATTTTTTTAAACTTGAAAGTTAAGTCGAATAAATGTAAGTTATTTTGCCATGTCATTCTTGGAAAGTTTCCTAGTACTAAGAAACCGCACCAATATGGCCTCCTATTAGCTCTCCAGCAAACCTCAGGGATCTGCCTTTCTGCATTTACACGGAAAGATGGCGATAATGTTTTTCTCATTAGTTATTGGAAAATCACTCTAAATGGGTATAATATAAATAACAGAATTAAGTGAATCTATGCTATTAGTGAAGTGGTTCTCAACCTGGGGGTCATGACCCCTCTGGGGAGTTATAGATCAGATATCCTGCATATCAGATGTTTACATTACAATTCATAACAGTAGCAAAATGACAGTTATGAAGTAGCAATGGAATAATTTTATGATTGAGGGTCACGACAACATGAGGAACTGTGTTAAAGGGTCACAGCATTAGGAAGGTTGAGAACCACTGCCTTAGTGCTAGAATACCTCTAACTTAATTTTGATTCACTCAATTGATAAAAGCCCAGGCTTGCTACACCCCCACCCCAAGGAGAGAGTATACAGAAACATGTAGTTGGCTGCTAGGAAAAGGCTTTTCCTGAAAGTGAACGCGCTGTCTACCTCTTCAGCGCACCGTTGCCACATGGGCCGACTTGTAGTAGTGAATCTTGTTGCCATTTCCGTCTTTTTAGGGAGGGTTAGACGGCTGAGTGTGCTTCTGAAGCCAGTTTTGTCGATGTCACATCCTGTCGAGCCCGCGGATGTCTGTATAAACGGAGGGGAAAGAAAAGTGAACGTGAAGCCGATGTACTAAGACTCACACATGTGACATTTGACACAGTCTTGCATTTGGTTTTCGTACAGGCTGAAATACTGAGCGTCCTCAGCCACCGGAACATCATCCAGTTTTATGGAGTGATTCTGGAACCTCCCAACTATGGCATTGTCACAGGTAGGAACTCCCTGTTGCTCTGTCTTCCCTCCCAGCTGCCTGGCGCTTGATTCCTTCAGATGCAAAAACGTTTCCCATTAGGTTCCGTTGTGAATCGCACGCTACTGTCAGATGTCACTTTTGTTGCCATAAAGCATTAATAAAACTGATTATATCAATATAATTAAGAATGGTGTTCCCACCTCTACCCATGTTTAATTGTGCTAATTGCACCTGTGTAGATGCTGTTCAAATGCACCTGCAGCTGCCGCGCCAATATGTAAGGTGCCGTTTAACTAAAATTTCATTTAATTAGTTGAAGTGAGAGATGTTTTTGTGTAACTCTGTGACCTTTTATAAATTAAGATTTCTTGAGCTGTTCATGTTGTAATTCTTGCAATGCATTCTAATCCCATTAGAGCTCTTTATTCAGGTCTCTGATGTGAGGGCCATATTTTTTCAGGTTTGGTCATTGGCACTAATAACGACCTTGAGCTAAATTATCACGTGAGCAGGAATTTTTAGCTGATGGAAATACCCTTTCTGAAAATGAGCACATGGAAAATTTTGCCACAAGAAACTACAAAAGACACGCTTCTAAACATTTTACACTTACATTTGTACATCCTAGTGAGCAGTGTTTGGCCCACTGCAACTGTAAGGTCAGATTTTACAGTAAATAATTTTGATCAGGTCCTTTGTCACGGCACCTCTTTGATTCAAATGAAAACCAAGTAAGAAAACCATAAGAGATTCACCCTATCTTCTTGCATTATAATGGCAAGGACTTGGGTTGTCTTTAGAGAAAAACAAAACACTCACAAAGAACTGTGCTAGGTACTTTCTTACAAATTTCCTATAACATCCCTGCAAAGTGAACAAAATAATTCTCTTTTATAAGAAATTGAAATTCCAAGTTAAGTACCTTTGCCACAGCTTGCAACAGACCCAGAGTGGCACAAATCCCTCACATGGCTCTCCTCCAGGAGCTCCTCCTGCCTACATGCCAGGCTTTGGACGGCTCACTGGTTCCTCACAGGGACAGGTTGCTGTTATGCCCATCCTCTGATAGTTTGATATGCTCTGCTCTTGAATAGCATCTTCTACATCCTTGTGAGGCGGAGAGATTTATATCCCCAGTTTTCAGTCTGTCGTCTGTACTGAAATGAGTGCTTGGGAATGTTTATCTTGAACCTGTAATGTGTAAACCCTAGAATAGGTTCTGTTGTTATGGGTAGACCATACATCACCTTTGTGTCAGGTTTCTGGTTCAAATTTAAGTTTTCCTCTGTGACTCAGTTACCATACAGCCCCCTCTTCCTATTTCCTTTTGACTAGTTATGTTCACTGTATAGATCTGAATCCAGTTTTCTGATCCTCATTTGTATCTCTTATTATGTAGCATATATTATTCCTGTCCATCAATGAAATTAGAAACCGCTGTTTCTCTTATTCCCGTGAAGTTTAATGCTTGGAGGAGATTTCTGATTAACTAAATCAATGGGTTTGTCTTAGTTAAGATTTCTATTACTGTGATTAAACACCATGAAAAAGGGTTTATTTTATCTTGAATATTAATATTAGTCCATCATCTAGAGAAGTCAGGGCAGGAACTCAAGGCAGGAACCTGGAGGCAGGAGCTGATGCAGAGGTTGTGGATCGCTGCTGTTTACTGGCTTGCTCCTCATGGCTTGTTCAGTTTGCTCTCTTACAGAACCCATGGCCACCTGCCCAGAGGAGGCAGCACTGTCCCTGCTGTGGGCTGGGCCTGCCCCACATTAATCATTAAGAAAATGCCCTACAGACTTGCCTACCTATGATCTAATTGGGGTATTTTCTCAATTGAGATTCCTCTTCCCAAATAACTCTAGGTTGGGACAAAAACAAAAACAAAAACAAAACAATACAAAAACAAAAACAAAGAAAACCGAACTAACAAGCAAGGGCTATCCAGAGAGTTTTCCAGTTTCCTGAGGTGAGGATGAAGAGATGTGAATCTCTTTCCAAGACTTTACCATCAGTGCCAAGGACAATGGGAAGTGTGTTTAGCCAGCACACCAGCCTGAGCCATTGCATCCAATAGAAAGAATCCAAATCAGTTCTGAGGGGTTTGATTTCATTTGCATGCTTATCTGATTAGCCAGGCTTTATTTTGTGTTTCCTGTCAACACTTGCTCTTCCTATCTACCCAAATTCTTTGGTTAAGTCTTTTTAAACACATTGTTTCCTTATGTGTTTATGTTTGAAGGGCATAACTGTTGACATTAAATACTCTAAAATAAGTTTCAGAGAATTTACGACATAATAGCAAATCTTGTATTTCTAGTTTTCTTATTGAACATGTGAGGTTGATTATGAAAGAGACTATTTATCCAGTTTTGTTGTTTGAATGCATATCACTTTAATATGGTTATTGTTATGCCTAGACAACCAACCTTCCACAGTATTAGGATGAAACCTACTCAGAGTATAGGTAGGAGTGCATGTACCAACCAAGGCATGTTGGGGGCTAAGTCATCAATTTGATGAACCTCATCATCTGTTCCAGATGTTGGAGACTCTGAGGGAAGAACTTTGAATGACTTGCGTTCATTAAGCTTGAGATTTTTGTTAATTGGAAAGGTTGTTAGAACAGGTAACTGTTGTCACTCATATCTGAAGGAATGACTTATCAGAGGGATAGAGAAGACAAGTTTTGGAATGCAAGTTGGAAGATGTGAGGTCTTGTCCCAACTCTGCCAAAGCTTCATAGCTAACCCACTGAGAATCCCTCTCGTCTCCGTTACCTGTGTGGAATGAAGGGACTGGAAGAGATGCTCTCTGGGAGACTGTGTACGTGTATGGGCACACTTCTGCATGTATATTTGTGGGAAGTTTTCATCATAGACTTACAGAACTGCTTGTGGGGGGGTGTAGGAAATTACCTAAGAGATAGCTGTCAGTTTCTTTCCACTGGAGAAGAAATGACTATCTCCCCAAGATCTGTACAGCAATGGAGCAGAAGCTCAGACTCCACGGTCAAAAGAAAAGAGACAATAATGGTTTTCTTGGTCCTTGGAAACCTCTTAATACTCAAACATGTGTAAACCCCTGTGGCAGGAAAATAGGGTGATTAGATACTAGACCATGTGGTTCTTTCGTAGCAAGCCATATCAGAGGAATGTCCCATTGAAAGTTATCTGATTTGGTCCCAGTGTTCCAGAGGAAAAATGATTTAGGATCCCCCAAGTGTAGATAATTGCATCTTTGGGCTCAGTTTATTACGTGTCGGTATTACTTCATCCCATTGCATCAAGAGAATATCCTAGTTCTGCATGGCTTGTCAACAGGCCCAACCAAGTCCTCATTCAGTTCAACCACAGAACACATTAATTATAAGTAACCAAATTTGTTTCCTTTAGCATGATCCTGATTTACTTTAATCACAGACACATCTAATTTGCATGCTCTGTTATTGGCTGGTCCTTCTTATTAGCCATTTCAGGACAATTGTCATATTTTATAATAGACTGCAGACATTCACTCGAATTCGTTTGTTCTGCTGGTCACAATCTAAACCAAGGTTCGTCTTGATGGTGCTTTATTATAAAGAAGTTGCATGATAATAATATTTGGTCCAACCATAGTACACAGGGCTCTCCATATGCAAAGGTTCCCCATTCATGGATTTAACCAACTAACGAGAGAAAGAAAGAGACCAGAGTTGGGGGTGGTGGTGATAGAAAGCCATATAATATAGCCACTGTTTGCTTAGCATCTACACTGTACTTGCTAGTGTGAGTGGTCTAGGGCTGATTCTAAGTACAGATGTTCCTCCACCTACAGTGGGCTTAAGTCTCAATAAGCCCAGCATAAATTGCAGGTATCTAAGGCGAAAGTGCATTTAGTGCATCTAGCCTATTAAACATCGTAACTCAGCAACACAGTACACTGTAGAACATGAGAGGTCCCCTTTGTGACCCTTGGGACTGACTGGCGGCCGTGGCCTGCTGCTGCTGTTAAGTTTGGCAAGATAGTAAGAAACTGCCCTATTGGACATGACCAACAAGAAGAGATCGTAATTCAGAGTATGTCGGCTACAGAATGTATGTCATCTTTACACTGAAATATCAAAATATTTCAGTTTAAAAAATTGCATTTGTGCTGGGCAGTGGTGATGCACACCTGTAATCCCAGCATTCAAGAGGCAGAGGCAGGCAGATCTCTGTGAATTTGAGGCCAGCCTAGTCTACAGAGACAGCCAGAACTACACAGAGAAACCCTGTCTTGAAAAACCAAAAACCAAACAAACAAAACAAAAAACAAACAAAACCACATTTGTTTATATGGTATGCGTGTGTGTTACATACATATGCAAACACTGTTATTTTATAGAAAAAACCTAAGCGCCTAGACATACACTGTGGTACCTGGATGGGAGGACTCAATCCCCTGAGGATTCTAACGTATGGCTGTGTATATTTGCATTTTCAGAGCCAACTATCATTACCATAAAACTCAAAAGAAAAAAAACTTGGAAATCAAAGAACATATTTGTTGAATGTATTAATAGCTTTTTAAAAACTTTTTTTTTTTAAATGTGCATGTGCATGTGTTTTGCCTACATGAGGGTGTCAGGTACCCTGGAACTGGAGTTACAGACAGGTGTGAGCTGCCATGTGGGTGCTGGGAATTGAACGCAGGTCCTCTGGAAGGGCAGCCAGTGCTCTTAACTGCTGAGTCATCTCTCCAGCCTGTATCAGCAACTTTTTAAAAAGGAACTGAAAAATGCTTTCTGTGCCAATATTGCTCTCTTGAACGTGATGAACATTCCTAAGACCCCTGCACATTGTGCAAGAAAATGTGGCAAGCATGAGCCCTCCAAGGTTACAGAGACAAGAGCAAGGGTTCTTGGTATGCCCGAGGAACGTGGCTATGACAGGAAGCAGAGTGGCTATGGTGGCCGACTAAGCCCACTTTCCGCAAAAACAGTTGAAACTACAAAGAAGAATGCACTGGGAATTGGGTGTGCTGAGCCCACTTGCATCAGATCTGAGAGGAAGCTGGCTGGTAAGAAATGTGAGCATTTTGAACTGGGAGGCGATAAGAAGAGAAAGGGCCAAGTGATCCAGTTCTAAATCTACTTTGTTATGAAGACAATAAAATCATGAGCTTTGCTAAGAGAGAAATAAAGGAGTGAGTGATGGAAGCAGATGCAGAGATCCACAGCTAATCACCAGGCCAAGCTCTAGGAGTCCAGTCTAAGAGAGAGAGAGAGAAAAGGGATTCTGTGAGCAAGGGCATCAAGATCATGATGGGGAAACCTACAGAGACAACCAAACCAAACTAGAGGGAACTCATGAAATTTACATCAACAGCTGTGGAGCCTGCATGGGACTGGACTAGGCCCTCTGCATATTGAGACAGTTGTGTAGCTTGGTCTGCTTAAGGGGCCCCCTGGCAGTAGGATCAGAATCCATCCCTGGTGCATGAGCAGGCTTTTTGGAGCACAGCCTTGAGGCAGGCGGAGGGGCTTGGACTGCCCCTACTAAATGTACCTCCCCATGGGAGGCCTTACCTTTTTGTCGGAGGGAATGAGGGGTGGGTTGGGAGGGGGAGGCTGGAAGGGTGGGAGGAGGGAAGAGGGGGATCTTTGATTTGTATGTAAAATAAATAAAATTTTTTCTTAATTAAAAAAATAAGGAAGGAAGGATGAATCAAAACAAATACTTTACACTGAAGCTCAATAAGCTCCCTGCTAGGGAAACGTAAAGTGATTTGACAGGCATAGAACCATATGGATTTATGGTGAGTCTTCAGTTCCTAATGAGACACCCCCAAAAGGTAGACAAGCTCACTCCCTTGGTTCAGTAGTAAGATGTTAGTTTTGCTCGGCACATATTTAAAGCTATCTAATGTGAACTATAAAAGAGCTCACATCCAAACCATGCCAACCCATTGATAAGCCAAAGTGAACATTTTGGATGCAGTAAGGGCAAGCAGCTCACATATGAAAGGCAATATGATCAACGATGACTTTTCATGTTCAGTCGTCCAGGCCAGGTGCCAACGATGTGATGTGTGCCTACGCAAAGAAAGGATTGCACCAAGCAGAAGAAAATGTCACTTAATGGGGAAATAACTATAAAGATATTCTTGGACAGAGTGAGTGATTTTATAGTGGGTAGGTGTGCTTTATAGGAAATACTGGGTTAGGATATGGTTTAGAACATGTAGTCAGGGAGAAGGCCTTCAGTGTGAGCCTTAGCATTGAAATAACAAATGAAAGGAATATTACAGGAAGTCCTCTGGGCTGAAAGAAGACACTAGATAATAAAAAAATCTAAGGAAAGAATTCGTGGAAGGAGAAGTGGTGAAAATGTGACTTGATATAGAAGACTCTTTAAATACATTTTCATTTCTCTTTCATAACATGTTTAAAAACAAAATTTTATAGAGCAAGAAATGTTTTATTGATTGAAACATATAAATTTAACTTATTACAATAATAGTATAAAAGATCAGGGAGAAATAGTCATAGTGGAGAAAAGAGTATAAATATTTTATATTTTAGATTAGTATTAATCTGAATTATTGTGCTATAAAGTGTGTTTTATCATTCCTTGAGTCACCACAAAAAAGTCACTCAAGAAATTAAAAACACATTGATCAGGAGGTGGCAGGAGTCTATAATCCTAGTGTGCAGGAAGCCGAAGCACAGGACTGTGAATGTGAGACCAGCCTGAGCTGTACAGGAAGACCCTATTAAAAAAAATAATCAAAGGGGTGAAGAGATGGCTCAGCAGTTAAGAGCCTGGTTGGTGGTGCATGCCTTTAATCCCAGCACTCAAGAGAATAGGCAGGCAGAGCTCTATGAATTTGAGGCCAGCCTGGTCTATGTAGTGGTCTTGAGGCCAGCCACAGAGACATAATGAGAGCCTGTTTTAACATGCATACTACTCTTGCAGAGGATTTGAGTTCAGTTCCCAGCAGCCATGTCGGGTGGCTCATAACTGCCTGTGAGTCCAGTTCCAGGGTTATATCTAACACTTCTGGCCTCTTCATGAATACATACATACACACACACACACACACACACACACACACACACACACACACAATTTTGAATATAAATCTGTAAAATAATCAAGGAATTAAAATGGCACATTAGAGTGCAGTAAATAAGGAACATCTGACTGAGGACAGGAGACATAAAGAAAACAAGATGGCAGATGTCAACCCAATTATGTCATTAATTACATTAAATATGAGTGGTCTTAATATTCCACTCAAAAGGCAGAGACTTCTTAGATAGGATAACAAAACAAGATTGAAGTATATACTATCTACAAAACACATATCGGAGTCAAAGACACAAGTCAAAAATAAGAAAGAGAAGGATGTTCTATGCCGATAATACCCATTAGAAACCGGGGTATCTATCCTAACTTCACACAAAATAGACTACATATAATAGTAGCAATAAGTGAGGCCATTTTATAATGATAAGGGGGTGAATATACTAGAGATCTGTAATAATTGTAGCAATTAAACAATAATTAGTTTCAATCTACCTTTCAATAATTGATAGAATAACTAAACAGAATTGGCTGAGGTATAAAGAAGTTGAAGAACATTCTCAGCCAACTCTCCCTAACTCACGTCTGCATAGCACACCATCCAACAAGAGGCGTTCTTCAGAGTACAGTGTAAGTGAGGTCATTAAATAATATTCAGTTTATCGGAAATAGATGCTGCACCAACCACAGGTGAATTATATTAAAAATAGGCGCCGGTTGGTGGTGGCGCACGCCTTTAATCCCAGCACTCGGGAGGCAGAGCCAGGCGGATCTCTGTGAGTTCGAGGCCAGCCTGGGCTACAGAGTGAGTTTCAGGAAAGGCGCAAAAGCTACACAGAGAAACCCTGTCTCGGAAAATCAAAATAAATAAATAAATAAATAAATGAATAAATAAGCAACCAAAGGACATGGTAAAAAGCCTTGAGTATTTGAAAATTAAATAGCATGCTTCTAAATGCCTACGAGATCCCCAAAGAAACCACAATGGATCCTTAAAGATTTGGACTAGAAGAAAGGAAATTGGCAGCCTGCCCGAACTGTGGGGTGTGGCACTGAACATGGAGTGTGTACTCTCCAGCAGCTGTACTGAAAAAGAAGCAGTTTGATCCCAGTAACATCAGCATCTTCATCCCGAAGAAACAGCAGAAAGAAGAATCAAATAGGACCAAAGTAAGACATGGAAAAGAAAAAGTAAGACTTTAGAGCAGGTGCAGTAAAATGGAAGATTGAACTGGCAGAGAAAAAAACAACCAAAGGCTTGCTTTTTAAACATTTAATAAAATTGATGAATCTTTAGCCAGACTGACTAAGTAAAGAGAGACGCTGGCAAAGCCACGGATGGAGAGAAGAGAACCTTGTGACTCCTGAGGGAGCCCCAGAAGATCACGAGTGACATGAGCAACTGTGCTAATAAATGAGACTGCTGCTGTGCCATCAGCCATCCCCTAAGATGACACTTGAGAGCTGGACCTCTGACGTGGTGTCCGCTCTTGGAGGTGCAAGCAGGAATATTGGGAGTTCGAAGCAAGCTTTTTCTATGTAGCAAGTTTGAGTCTAGCCTGGTCTACCTGAGACCCTGTCTCAAATAAACAAAATAAAACAACAATAAAACTGACTCAAGGAAAAATCTGACTCTGTGTATAAGAAAAACTTCATTAGTAGTTTAAAATATTTCCATAGAGAAAAGATGGTTGTTTTTGCTACTGAATTTAATTGGATATTTATAGAAGAAATAATAACAACCCTTTCTTTCTCATACTCTGTTTGAAGAGAGAGGTTAGTAGTCTATAAGGCCAGTATTATTCCTACACCAAAGCAGCCACACAAAGACATGATCAGGAAAAACAGGTCAATTTCTCTCACACATGCAATACAAAGCTTCATAATTATATTAGCATTAAGAATTCAGCCACATATTAAAAGATTAGACTCCATCACAGGGCTGCATCAGCAAGACCTGAGCGATTCCAACAACAGTAGACATCCCAGTGTAGATGGAGGAAATCTCACTGGCCACACCCCTAGATGAAGAGCTACAATCAATTAACAACTGTTGAGGGAGGGAGAATTAGTCTTCCCCAGGGATGAGCCCCGGATGGTTAGCTAGTACAGAATGGTCAGCTCTAGAAACATGGGCAACATGGAAAGGACTCAGCTGGTTGTGCATATATGTCTAGTCATTTATATGTATATATAATAACAATGGTTACAGAAGAGGGAACTGTGAATTTGGAAGAAAGGCCAGACATGAGAGGGGTAGAAGGGAGGTGAGAGAGGAAGCAATGGTGTAATTTTATCTTAGTTAAATTAAGAAAAATAGCAATAATAAAAGATTGTACTCCGTGACCATTGGAGTGCAAGGTTTTGGCTTAACATCTGAAATCAGTTCATATAAGGTACAATAACAGGTAATAGAATAAGAAACAAAAACTTAAAATATGGACATTTCCAAGATTCGAAATAAGCATTTGATTGTTGTTTGGTTCTTTTTGGTAGTGGTAGGGATTGAACCTAGGGCCTCAGGCATGCTAGGAGAGTGCCCTATCACTGAGCTATATCCCCAGTCCTTAGAGAAAGCACTTGAGAGACTCTGACATCCATTGATAATGATAAATCCTCTCAGAGTAGGAGTAAAAAGGAATTTTCTCAATAAATAGCATCACAAAAATCCACAGCTAACATCATACTCAATGACTGAAAAGCTGTTTCCCCAAGGCTGGGCACAAGATGAATTCTGTTATTACCACATTTATCCAGCATTGTACTGAAGGCTCCACACAGTCACTCAGGCAAGAGGAAGAGAGAAAAAGCATCAAGTTGGAAAAAAAGAGTAAAACTGTCCAGTCACTCTTCTGTAGCTGTGAAGAGACACCATGACCAAGGTGACTCTTAGTAATAGAACCTTTGTTAAGCTCTTTAATATGTTTTCTCAACGAATATAGAAAAGATAGTCTCGTTTCCAAAGCACAACTTTAATGCTCTAATTATCTCTTTTAATACAGAATATGCTTCCCTGGGATCCCTGTACGATTACATTAACAGCAACAGGAGTGAAGAGATGGACATGGATCACATCATGACCTGGGCCACCGACGTAGCCAAAGGTAACGCTGCTTGCTGGGCACCTGCAGAGGTGGGTGGTGTCTTCCCCCTCTGACCTGGGAGAGTGTGTCAGCAAGGTTTCTATTCTATGTCTTCAGGTGTTCTTTTTTAGATCAGATATAGTAAAATATAATTCGACTCACGGTACAGATAGTATTTTCGGTCATTGCCTTTCCATTACTGCGTACCCTTTGTCTTTTACTGTTTTCTTTCTTCGCTTATTTCCCTAAAATTAAGTTTTACCAACTCAGTAAGCTTCAGGGCAGAGATTTGTGCTGTTTTGTGACATTGTAGTTGACAAATCCACTTGCCGTATTAAATGGGAAAATCATAGTTCTATTGTCCTAAGAGTCTCTCCATGGGCCTCTAAGAATGTGACTTATGGTAGGACTGGTCCTGTTTGCTTTGAATACATAATTATGTACTAAAATAGTAACTACTGTCCTGCATGGAAAGTAGCTCAGAGTTTATTTTATGTAGAGTGGATGTCAGCCTTGAAAATTAAATATTTTAAGTATGCAAAATCCCCAGCCAGCTTCCTGATTCTCCTCCCTCCCTAGAAATTCCTGCGTAGATTAATGCTTTCTGAAGCAATACAAGTTCTATTAATTTTTCTCCTTTTTCTGCATTTTCTTACCTGAGCTGTTTGGAGTTTTTATCATCTGTCAGAATTGCCTTGGATTCGACTTTTTCTAAGTAATGGCTGTGTTCATCACATTTGTATTCTGGGATCCTCTAGCAAGTGGTTGGCATTTTCCCAGGGTAGTTAGCCCCTGTGCATCCTAACGCTCTTCCTACAGACTTCTCTTTAGAAAGCAAATATATAGTGCTGCCTAGTGTTCTAAGGGAAGCAGCTTATATTCTGTTTTCATGGCGAAGATAAAGCTACATGGCAGCTTCAGCAGGAGCCTCTTCTGTGGGGGAGTTATCTCGAATGCTTTAAGTTTTCCCAGCACCTGCCAAATTCCTCAAACAGGAAAAGCAAAAGAAAGCAAATTAACTTTTATGCTAATGCTGCCACTCGCTACCTGTGAGTTAGATGTAAGCAGCCCTGTGATTGAAGGTGCTGATCTTGGGCTGTGGTGATGAACTTACCAATGTATTCATGCTTGTCTTAACATGCTTATCTTCCATGTTCTTAAGATGCTTTCATGTAATATCATAGTCACTTCTGTGCATGTCCATAGTGCACAAGGAGCACCTGTGAGTGCCCATAGTACACCTGGAGCACTTGTGAGTGTCTATAGTACAGGAGGAGCATCTGTGAGTGCCCATAGTACACGAGGAGCACCCGTGAGTGTCCATAGTACACATGGAGCACCTGTGAGTGTCCATAGTGCACAAGGAGCACCTGTGAGTGTCCATAGTACACATGGAGCACCTGTGAGTGTCCATAGTACACATGGAGCACCTGTGAGTGCCCATAGTACACATGGAGCACCTGTGAGTGTCCATAGTACAGGAGGAGCACCTGTGAGTGTCCATAGTGCACAAGGAGCACCTGTGAGTGTCCATAGTACACATGGAGCACCTGTGAGTGCCCATAGTACACATGGAGCACCTGTGAGTGTCCATAGTACAGGAGGAGCACCTGTGAGTGTCCATAGTGCACAAGGAGCACCTGTGAGTGCCCATAGTACACATGGAGCACCTGTGAGTGTCCATAGTACAGGAGGAGCACCTGTGAGTGCCCATAGTACACGAGGAGCACCCGTGAGTGTCCATAGTACACATGGAGCACCCGTGAGTGCCCATAGTACACATGGAGCACCTGTGAGTGTCCATAGTACACATGGAGCACCTGTGAGTGCCCATAGTGCACATGGAGCACCTGTGAGTGCCCATAGTACACATGGAGCACCTGTGAGTGTCCATAGTACACATGGAGCACCTGTGAGTGTCCATAGTGCACATGGAGCACCTGTGAGCACCCATAGTACACGAGGAGCACCTGTGAGTGTCCATAGTGCATGAGGAGCACCTGTGAGTGTCCATGGTACACATGGAGCACCTGTGAGTGCCCATAGTACACGAGGAGCATCTGAGAGTAGGCAAGGTCACGCCGATACTG